>NC_084795.1:108917804-109233359 GCF_963169125.1 Humulus lupulus
GATTGGGGAGTCCGGCATCACCGCCTTTCCTTTGTCCTGCTGTGAGGCCGAGCTGCTGACGGTCTTCTTGGCAGCGTTCCTTTTCGGTGCCATCTGGTCGCCTAACGAACAAAAGAAAACATTTCAGAAAAGGTGATCCAAGCATGAGGAAAAAGCAAAGTGTTATTTGCACAAGCTGAGGTAAGCCCAGCCCGTGCAGAGTGGGACCACACGGTTCAATGAACACGCTCCTGTGCTCCCAACAGATCCCCGATTACTCGGAATTCGTGTGTCAGGAGGGTCAGGATAGAATTTTCCTTGGGGGAAAAGTTTTAGTAGGAAAAAATTGCAAAACCGCCTGTGAAGCGTGTTCCCTAAGCTACCCGATTTTGCACCCAAAAGTTCGAAAACTCCTACCCAGAAATTTTCCCCAAAAAAAGCATCCTGTAAACCATACTCTTAAGTGATTTCTTATAGCAAAAATACCCTATCCTAAAAAGGCTTTCACCCTCCGTATCCACAAAACCCAGAAAACCCTTGCATGCGGCCACAGTAAAATATTTACCTAAGCTACAGTGAAATATATTTTCAAAACACACATGGTCAGGAAACTTACAGTGTTTGGCTGGGAGGTGGGTGAAGGTATCGCCTAGGTGAAAGCTTCGTTGGGGTATTGGCTTCCAAAGCTTTGAAGAAATCCTTACGTCTGAGCTTCTTGAACGCTGAGTGTAACAGTCACGGAGAAGAGGGTTTTTTCTTCTGAGATGAAGAGAGAAGAAGGAGAGAAGTTCTGAGAAATTTCAAATGAAAGGGTGGCCCATGCGTAGGGTGGCCACCCCTTTTTATATATACGTGAAGGGTCATGTGTAGAGGGCCGTTGGATGGCCCTGATGAGGGATCCGAGGCCCTCCACTCGAAATACAAAACGACGGCTGGGCATAGGCTAGGCCATTAAATGCGGTTCTCATAAGACGTACCATCACCAACCACAATGATCCACGTATCAGGCGCCTGCGTAAGAGGTGGAATGTGAAGAGTTTGTGGGGAAGCCTAAAAGCCCCTACTGTGGTCTTATATGACGTGGTATACCACGAGCAGGGGCTTGGGGGGCAGATGTACGCCCTGATTTTCCCACGTGCTGATTAGCCAGCTGAGTTGCGGCCTAATCATGATTATCTCGTGGACATCCCCAAGACCGGAGATTCCGTCATAAGGTCGTACCTCCTTAGCTCGAGGAATCCCAAGGGTTCGCCAAGATTGCCCAAGACTTGAGCCTGGACTCTGAAGGCCGAAGGTCGAGTTAAGTATCCAGCTCATGGTACGAGCTGAATATGGAGGCTATGACCCTTTGTAAAGTCAACACACGCAAGGTAAACGTGCATATATCAGACATCACGTGTCTTATATGCCCCTGACTTCTCGGACACGCAGCAGGAACGTGCGTATTCAGACACCCATGACTGGGTTGGGCCGTGCGGCCCATTATCTCCTTACCTATCGATTTGACCACACTTATGTGTCAGGTTTAGGAATTAATCATTAATGTCACAGAGTTGATATGATAGGTAAGAAGGTCACGGGATGACCTTCTTACCAACTCCCAGGTGCCTTCTCCTATAAATATGGAGACCCTGGGAGTTGATAGGGGTTGGATGATCTCTTGTAAGAAATATCCTGTAATGATATTCCCATAATAGAGCAATAACATTGACTAGTGGAGTAGAATGATTTTAATCTTTGAACCACTTAAAAACCGTGACTTGAGTCACCTTTCCATTTCCTAAGATCGTATATCTATTTCGGTTCATTATTAGCACTAATCCCTTTCTCTTCCTTTCTTAAATTACCTGTTGGCGAAGAATCGCGTCAACAGATCCATATTTGTAATTGTTAATTAATATATCTAAAAATAAATTTTGACTTTTTCAAACTTTTGGAAATACTACCCGATGACATGACAGTCACATATTTATTAATTAAAGAATAAAAAAAAATCTTATTTAATATTCATTCTTCATTCTTGATTTATTCATTTTATCCATTCCATGAGGAAAAAAATTATTTTGGAATTAATGAGAATAATTAATGTGACCATTTTTTTCCAACTAATGTTTATTGACTAATTAATCTAAAAAATTCGAAATTATTAATTTTATATATTTTATTTATTCATTTTTATTATCTTCATAATTATTCCACTTCAAAAACGTGTTTAGTGATTTATAGTAACTATTCATGACTAATAACCATTGAGAAGTCTTTCAAATATATATTAGTAATTTCTCATTTAAAAAAAACAAAATGACAAAATAAGAAAGTATGTATATTTACCTCTTATATTACTATTACATGTTTGGATAAACAAAATACGCTAAATGATAAAATAAATAATTAATAAAAGAATAAATACAATAAATTTAAGCACATAATTTTTTTTTATTATAGTTTTAAAAACATAATTGATAGATTAATTTAAATATTCTAATATGAAAATTTAAAATATGTTATGAGAATTTATTATAGTTCATTTATTAATTTTTTTCAATTTATTTTACTTTATTTCGATGACTTTATTATTTTTTTATTTTTTTTAAAAATTACTTACTTTACTTAGATGACTTTAAAACTAACGGTTTTAGATAACAAAAAAATGTGTTACACCCAGATTTCGAGCATCGAGAGTTGTGATCTCGAAAGTTGGATTCGTTAGGTGTGAGCTCGCAATATCTAGAATACATGTTCGTAACCTAGGCGCCAAATCTTCATAGTTGGTGGCAACCTCGAAGATAGGTAACCTCGAAGTCCTTATAAGCTCGAAAGACAAAGCATCGGAAGGCGTCCATTTTCGGGTGACCTCGGATCAAGAAGTCCGAGCTTGACATGAGTGTGAGCTCGAAACAAGGCGGTCTCGCTGATATTTTCCTAACTCCGAGCCGATCTGGGGGAAAATAATATAACTCGTAAGTTACTCAGAGGCCTAGACTGGCATGATGTTGATGATGCTAATTGCTGATCTCGAACAGCTTATTAGGTCACTTGAAGAGACGCAGTCTACATTTATTGTTGTAACTTCCCTACAATAAAGGGATATTTACTAGTCGGTTACACGCCCCCTGGTCTTCAGGGGATGTTTCCTTGTATATAGGAGTTATAGGCTTTAAAGCCATTAAATTTATTAATATACAGAATAACTTCCCAAAACGTGTGGGATAGTATTCTGAGATCTTCTCTATAAATAGAGAAGTCATATACCTTTGTAAGGGACCGAATTTTGTGATCTTGAGAGAAACTCTGGAGAATTCATCCCTGAAGGATTTCCAGAAATTTCCTAAGTTCTAATAACAAAGACTCGTGGACTAGGCAGAGTTAACTGTTGAACCACGTAAAAAACTCTCCTTGTTTTATTGTTTTATTCTGGCTATAATTCTTTACAGTTTACATGCTCTACATTTTAAGTTGACGAAAAGTGGCGTCAACAGTTTGGTGCTTTCATTGAGAGCCTTAAGCAGTACGATCCCTGAACAGTTATGGCCGCAAGCGATCAAAACATTCCTGAAGAAAACTATCCAAGATGCCATGGGAAGCAGCCAATGGTAAACCCAAATACTGAAGAGAGAAGCGAGTCCTCCGATTCTCGGGGACCTCTAGCACCTCCAGTCCCAAGGGATGAGGATATGTACTACAATCCTGAATGGTACATCCACATTGTGGAACTTGAAAATCGACAGCTGAAAAAACAATTGGCTGAAGCCAATAAGCGGAATGAGGAGTTGGCTAGGATAGCCGCAGAAGCTCATGCGGCTCAGCCCCCACCTCCGCGTGAGAACCAAGCCTCCCCTCCGAGGGACGTGCATGTTCCTCCCCGCAGGCCTCGTGGACGTCCTCGAAAAAATGCGGGCACGAGGAGGCCAGAGCAACCTCCAGCACCAGTAGAGCAATCCGTTCCCTCGAGACCCCGAAGAAGTACCCGAGCTAAGGCTCCGGTTAACTCAACTGCGGAGGTACTAGCGGGAACTAGGAATAACCGAGCCCATACAGAGGCTCGGACTCAGATCCCTGGTAACACGCAAAATGTCACCGACCCATCTCAGGCGAACTCCGGACTGTCTAGGCCTCGAAATGGGTGGCAGCCACCGTCACCCATACGATTCCCTCCATCGCCTATAAGATACCCTTCACCACCTTGCAGTAATGCTCAACCAGTTCGAGATGATGAAGAAAGATGTGGGGGAAGAAGGCAAGGCAGCAGAGAAGCCTTCAGGGAGCAGAGAGGCGCCCAATCTACAAGAAGTCAAATGTCCCGGTCTCGCACTGCAGAGACGAGGCAGCATGAGAGAGACCCATCTTGAAATAATCATGCGACGAGTCTTACCAGTGACGACTCAGGAGATACTAGATTAGTCAGTATGTATGATCGAGGTTGAAAGAATACTGGGAACCACAGGAACCGCTCCGACCTACGAGAACACTTGAATCATAATCGGGGTAATGTTAACCCGTCAAACCCGGACCTAAGAGATCGCCTAAATGGGCATAAAGATCCATTGCGAAGGCGCGAGCCTAGGATTGTGATCAATGATAGCCAATTTTAGGCAAGACCCCTCACGGACCCGGTCCAGGAAAGAATTGATCAGTTGGAAAAGGCCTTCAGACTTTTGCAAAATGAGCGAGGTCGGAGTCGGAATGAGGATTCTGACGAGGAGCTCAAACCGTTCGCTCCCCATATTTCCAACACTCCATTTCCTCTTGGATCCCTCATGTCCCAACTTTTGAGGGAAATTCTGACCCATACAGTCATCTGAGTACATTCAATACCATAATGAGAGCAAGTAACGTGGGTTACGAGCTTAGATGCATGTTATTTCCAGCATCGCTTACGGGACCAGCCAAGAGCTGGTTCAAGAAATATAAAAGACATTCAATCACTTCTTGGGATCAGCTATCAAAGGATTTCAAGAAGCAGTTCAGAGCCATGATGGGGGTTAGACCTGAGGCATCAACTCTGACTAACGTTCGGCAGCAGCCAGGCGAGACATTGAAAAGTTACCTTACGAGGTTTAACTTGGAAGTTGCCCGGGCTCGAAATGTGGATAACAGCAGTCATCTAATGGCTGTCCAAGCTGGGGTAATGCCAGGAAGTCCTCTCTGGGACAATATGCAGAGAAAACCGGTGAGGTCCCTAACCGAGTTTAATAAACAAGCTCAGAGGTTTGTCAATGTAGAGGAGGTGAGGTCGACGCTGAATATGACCTCTCAGCCCGTAACTACAACGATAAACGTAAACTCTGCCTCAACCTCGGCGGACCCACCAGCCTCAAAGCCTACTGCAGAATACCCTTCCAAGAGAAAGAAGAACGAAGGGAGTAACCCCGAGGCCGAAGGGGGAAAGAAGAAGAAGGGGGAAAGATATTTCTCCGTATACAAAGTGTACACTGTGCTCAACGAGTCTCGGGAGAATATATACCTGGCTAATGAAAACCAGGCCCCTTTCAGGCGTCCAGACCCCATGAGAAATCAGAAGTCCAAGAGGGACTCCAGCAAACATTGTCGATTTCACAGAGACACCGGGCACACTACTGATGAGTGCCGACAGTTGAAAGACGAGATCGAAGGATTGATCTCGAGAGGTTATTTCAGACAGTATGTCAAAAACCAGAATACTAATCAGGCATCCACAAGCCAGAGGGCAGCTGCGCCACAACCTGCACAAAACAACAATTCCTGAGCCAGGGAAGAAGATATGCCCCCTCCAATTGATGGAGAAGACGTGATAACCATCTCGGGTGGGCCTCATCTCGCAGGTATGGGCAGGAATGCTCAAAAATGATACGTGAATGAGCTAAAGACTGGGGATGGGTCTCCTTATGAACCCAAACCTAGAGCTCCAAAATGCCAAAAAGTTGAGTCTCAACCGATTACCTTTACTGAGGATGATGCGTCCCATGTTTAGTTCCCCCACAATGACCTACTGGTCATTACTCTCCAGCTTGAGAACAAGAGAGTTCACTGAGTTCTCATTGATAATGGGAACTCCATGAACATCCTCTATAAGGCCACCCTAGAAAAGATGGGACTCACATTTCGAGACCTAAAAGTGTGTGCAACAACTTTGTATGGCTTTTCAGGAGAGGGGATTGCCTGTATGGGGTCCATCAAACTCCCAGTAACCTTGGGAGACTACCCGGTCTCGGTGACCAAGATGATGGAGTTCGTGGTAGTGGACCTACCATCAGCCTACAACATGCTGCTCGGGAGACCCGCCCTAGTAGGGCTGGGGGCAGTCTCGTCTGTAAGGCATTTGGCCATCAAGTTCCTGACTTCTAGTGGCATCGGGACGCTGAAGGGAGATCAGTTAGCCTGAAGGGAATGTTATAGCATTTCCGTAAGAGGAAAGAAACAGGCGGGCGAACAAACACTCGTCGTTATCCAAAATAAGGACGGGACGATCTTGGAGATAGACGAAGAGATCGACCCAAGAGTGGAGGAAAGAGCTGACCTCAAGCCATTAGAAGAGCTCGAGAGTGTCAGGCTCGAAGAGTCAGATCCATCGAGAACGGTAAAGGTCGGGAAACATCTACGCGAAGAAACTAAATAGCAATTAATTTGCTTTCTGAAGAGAAACCAGGATGTCTTCGCGTGGTCACATTCGTACATGGTGGGAATAAGTCCAAATATTGTGAGCCACATGTTAAATATCGATAAAAGCTTCCCATCGAAGCAACAAAAGCGAAGAGAACTAGACGATGATAGAAAGAAGGCACTGAAAGAGGAAGTCGACAGGTTAAAAGCAAACCGATTCATTAGGGATGCTTTTTACCTTGATTGGGTAGCCAATCCGGTACTGGTTCCGAAGCCCAATGGGACGTGGCGAACCTGCATCGACTATTCGGATCTCAATAAGGCCTGTCCAAAAGATTGTTTTCCCTTACCACAGATTGACCAGCTCGTGGATGCCACGGCAGGGCATGGACTGATGTCATTCATGGATGCCTATTCTGGATATGACCAGATTGCCATGCATGCCCCTGACCAGGAACATACGAGCTTCATAACAGACAAGGGGTTAGATTGTTATAATGTCATGCCATTTGGGCTCAAAAATGCTGGGGCCACATACCAGCGGCTCGTGAACATGATGTTTTCAGAGCAAATAGGGAACAACATGGAAGTTTATGTTGATGACATGTTAGTCAAGTCCCAACTTAACGATAACCATGTTGATGATCTTAAAGAATGCTTTTCCGTGCTCCGGAAGTATAGCATGAAGCTTAACCCTCAGAAATGCTCCTTTGGGGTATCTTCTGGAAAATTCTTGGGTTTCATTGTAAACGCTCGTGGAATAAAGGCTAACCCAGACAAGATCCAGGCCCTTATCGACATGCCCTCACCTCGAAGACACAAAGATGTCCAAAGTTTGACCGGCAGGATGGCGGCACTAAGTAGGTTTATCTCGAAATCTACAGACCGTTGTCTTCCATTTTTCAACCTATTGAGGGGAGGCAAGAAATTCGAATGGACGAAAGAATGCGAGTTAGCCTTCCAGGAGCTTAAAAAGCACTCATAGAACCCCCCATCTTATCAAAACCTATTACGGGAGAAGTGCTATATTTATATCTCGCCACTACCGAGCACGCCACAAATGCAGTGCTTGTGCGAGAGGAAGGAAAGGAGCAAAGGCCCGTATATTACGTCAGTAAAAGATTACTGGGGGTAGAGTCGAGATACCCCTTGATGGAAAAGCTAGCTTTCAGCTTAATTCATTCATCTCGAAAACTTCGACCCTACTTTCAGGCGCACCCCATCCATGTATTAACTGATCAACCACTAAGACAAGTCTTGTCTAAGCCAGAAGCTTCAGGTCGACTTCTTAAATGGGCGGTTGAACTCAGGCAATTCGAGATCACCTACCACCCAAGGACGACCATCAGGGCACAAGCCTTGGCAGACTTTATAGTGGAATGTACTAGCATGACCAACGATGAAGTTATAACCCCGGCCCACGAGCTGTGGAAACTTTACATTGATGGATCATCTAATGAAAATGGATCGGGGGCAGGAGTCATTTTGATCACCCCCGCAGGAAGCAGATTCCATTTTGCCTTAAGATTCGACTTCGACGCATAAAATAACGAGGCCGAATATGAGGCTTTACTGGCGGGACTTTGTATAGCCAAGGAGCTTAATGCTAAAGCAATACATTGTTATAGCGACTCCCAGCTAGTAGTTAACCAAATTTTGGGAGAATACCAGGCTCGTGGCACGAAAATGGCAGCTTACTTAGAAAAGGCAAGGTCAGCATTGGAACATTTTGAGTTTTACGCAATCGAACAGGTCCCCCGAGAACAAAACTCGAATGCAGATGCCTTAGCTCGGCTCGCGACTTCCACCGAGAATGATGAGCTGAATGTTGTGCCAATTGAACATCTCTCGGTACCTAGTATTAACGAGCCAGAGCAGGAAGACGTATGTATGATTGATTCCGAGCCTACCTGGATGACTCCAATAGTCGAATATCTCGAGGCCGGCATCCTTCCAAAAGATCAGAACCAGGCTTGAAAGTTGATGTATCAAATCCCCCGTTACACCATCATGGATGGTAGGCTGTATAGAAGGGGATATTCCATGCCATTACTTTGGTGTGTGACTCCACCCGAAGCCAAGAAAATCATTGAAGAAATTCACGAAGGGTTCTGTGGAGACCATACTGGGGGGCATAGCCTGTCCAAGAAAATCATACGCCAAGGTTATTTATGGCCTACCACCAAGTCAGACTCTTTTGAGTACGTAAAGAAGTGTGATAAGTGCCAGAGATTCACCACAATTCCTCAAGCTCCACCATTCGAGCTGACCATGATGACCTCCCCAGGGCCATTTGTGGTATGAGGAATCGACCTCATAGGCTCTCTCCCAACTGGCAAGGGCGGAGTGAAGTATGTTGTAGTTACCGTAGACTACTTCACGAAGTGGATAGATGCTAAACCGTTAGCAACAATAACCTCTAAAAAAGTCCTTGAATTTGTAGTGAAGAACATTATATGTTGATATGGGATGCCGAGGAAAATTTTATCCGACAATGGAATCCAGTTCGATAGCGATCTGTTCACCAACTTTTGCGAAAAAATGGAATAATAAAGAGTTTTTCGTTAGTAGCTCATCCCCAGGCGAATGGCCAGGTCAAAGCTATAAACAAAACTCTCAAGAGTTTGCTGAAGAACAAGTTGGAAGAAGCAAAGGGACGATGGCCCAAAGAATCGCCCCAGGTCCTATGGGGATATAGGACTACGGCTCGAACATCGACGGGGCATACCCCGTTCTCTTTGGCGTACGGTTGCGAGGCTATGTTGCCAGTTGAGGTCAAAATTCCTACAATTCGAGCCCACGCTTATGACCAAGCCTCGAACCGCACTCAGCTCGAAGAAACCTTAGACCTGATCGAAGAAAGAAGAAACAAAGCTCAGCTAAGAAATGCTGCATACCAACAGCGACTCTACCAGGTACTTCAACAAGAGGGTTCGGGATCGAAAATTCGGTGTGGGAGATTTGCTGCTAAGGCGTGTATTTTTGGCAACGCGAGATCCAGCAGCTGGCGTGCTCGGGCCAAATTGGGAAGGACCCTACCAGATAGAGTCAGCCATCCGACCCGGTGTCTACTAGTTAGCGAGATTGGATGGGAGCCTAGTATCGCGAGCATGGAATGGTGAACACCTAAGACCTTATTATCAATAGTGTTGGAAGGGTGTTGCCTGTAACCATGCTTGTTTATCTGTACTATTTTTCCTACTTTTGGATTTTATCAAATAAAGATTTATTTCGCCTAATATGGTTTATTTTTGCAATCTCTCTTAATCTAATAACCTATGGTCACATTCATAGGATATTAAGGGGGCATCATTGGTATATACAAATACCACCAGCTTGAAAAGTAAAGTAACATATACGAAATACATGCAAGTGTTTGGATATAACCAAATGCGCGAGCTAAGATGGTTTGGATTAAACAAAATTATTAAAACATACAAGTGTTTGGATATAACCAAATGCGCGAGCTTAGATAGTTTGGACGTGACCAAATTATCAAAAGATAAAAATGTTTGGATGTAACCAAATATGCGAACTAGATTAAAAATATAAGTGTATGGATTACAAACCAAACACGACCTTAATAGGTTTAGAGCAAACCAGCTAAAACTAATCGACAATAAGTTGGAACATAAACCCACTTCGAGTTAAGTCAAGATCGAGGTTGGAATATCTTATAAAACAATAGTTTCAAACTCATAACCTCGAAGAGATAACTGAGGACGAGAAAAAGTAACTAAAAATTAAGATATAACTAAACCGTTTGCATTACACACCATACAAGTACTTCCGGGTTCATGGTTAAAGTAATATCCGACCTTGACAAATAACAAGATCGGAAGCAGATAATTCGAGCAAACTGTGCATGAATGCATTGAACCTCGAGCCTAAATCCAAACTATGTTTGTGCGAGTAAACAAGCATACATGATTCTTTAATATAAAATGTGCAAAATATTTTGAACCAAGAAATGTAAAGCATATATATTAAAAGAAAACCAAAAAGAAAAAGAAATTGTATTAGCCCTACGAGCATAAATTAAAACAATTACAAAAATAAAGGGACGCAACCCCAGAGTGAAATTTATGAAGGAGCAGTCTCCTTAGCCTTCTCAGGCTTGGCATTAGCCTTCTCCAGCTCCGCAAGCCGAGCATTCGCCTTTTCAAGCTCTGCCTTCAAATCCTTGAGCTCATCAGCCATCTTAAGCTAAAGATTCCTCAACTCTTGGGCCAAAGACATGCTCGAGTGCACCTCATTGGTCAGCTTACAATTAAGCTGAGCTGAGACAACAAAAGCCTGAAACACAAAGAGATTGAGTTAGAACATAAGCCAAGGCACATAAGCAATTAAAAGTAAGTTGCGAAAATTACCGCGGCAGTAAGTTCAATACTCTTATCATAAAGAGTATTGCAGTCTCGAGCCTTATTCACGAACTCCCAGTGCTCAGCGTCGAATCCCATAAGGCTCTGACCCACCTGAGAGAGGATATCCGAACCAATTACAGCTCCGTGAGCCTTAGCGGCACTATCAAGCACGAACTCATCAACATGAGGTCGGGCCGACGGCAGGAGTGACTTGGAGGTCGAGGGTTTTTCCGGGGGTGGGCCGAGTGCTGAAGGAATTATAGCTGGAGGAAGCGCGACAGATGCGGCCGAGACGGATGCATCGACCTGGGCGGTCAGGTCCTCGGCAGTGCTCGCAATAATTGGAGCTGGTGGAGTCTTCTCAGTGTGCTTGAGGATTTTGGAGGGTCGGTCCGATCTCCGCGAGCCTCACGGGCACTTACTCCTTTGCGCCCCCTCACCACTGGCAAGCACAGCGTCAAGGTCGGAGTCCATGTCACCTGCATGATAGCAATTAAAATTTAGCATGGCACTAACAGACAAAGAATAAAAAAGACAAGTGGAGAAAACCTAACTGGAACTCTCCCCCGAGCTTGAGCTCGGCGACCAAGAAATTCCCCCATCTTCAGAAGAGGCGGGGGGAGTACCTTCCCTATAGGTCGACGTCAACCTCGAAAGGTCCCTATAGTCGTTGGTCCCATATTGGACAGCTATTCAGTTCCATACCTCGTTCAGGCTATACATGGTGTCGTATTTCCTGAGCCATCTATCAAACCTATGAACTCGTTCATCTACCCAAGTCCATACATAAAAATGGTTTCTATCGTCCTTGCACAATACTAACCTATCAGGTTTGTGTTTTAATAGGGAGGGGGACCACATTTTCGAGCTTAGGATGACTGTACCTTGATCATCCGAGCCCGAGCTCGAGGCTTCATCGTTGGCCTCGTTCCCTGATTGCAAGCTCCTTCAGCGAACTGGAGGCGGGGGCCTCACCTCTCTCCTTGGGGGGAGGATGCCTGTTGGCAAAGGCGCGAGCTCCCAGCGGTCATATTTTTTATTGGACCAATTCGAGGTGGACTGGCCATTTCCCAAGAGCCTGCAAGCTCGGAGCTTACCTTCATGCAAAAGGTATGAGAGGGATCTCCTGCCATAAGGGAGTTGGAGCAAAGCTTCTCTATGCTCCTTCATCTCATCGGTAGAAGTAGGACGATGGTAGTTGGCTGGAAAATAAAATACATTTCAACTAAGTACGGGCCTATAGACAAAAGTCCGAGCACAGAAAAGAAGGAGGTTGGGATACTTACGAATCGGTCTGAACGAGTAGTATCGAGACGGAGCTATGCCATCTGGCCAGAAGAAGGCCTTCTTGAAGTCAGGAGGATGGTTGGGAAGATCCTCAAACATCTTTTTCTCCTTGTGGTAGCTCCAGAGATCATAGAAGCCATCTCCTCCCCAAGCTCGGGAGGGATTGCTTTTCAAACAGAAAAGATACAGGATCTCCTCTGGCGGTGGTCCTTCCCACTTTAGCTCGTGGTATAACAACCTCAGGGCAGACAAAACCCTATAAGAATTGGTGTTGAGTTGGCAAGGGGCCAACCCAACAAAGTCGGTGAAGTCATTGAAGAAAGACTTCATTGGCAGAACCGCTCCTGCCTTCATGTGCTCCTGGCTACAAGCTGCGTATCTCATCTTGTTGTCAGGATTTCCATCTCCTGGAGCGCGGTAGCTTTGCTCGTGGGAGGTAGGGGCTCGACACCTTAGTGAGCCTGATAATCTTATACCATGAAAGACCAGGATATCGTTTATCTGACCTAGTGAGGTAACCGAGCTCCAATAGTGCTCGGCCTCGAAAAATTCCCTCCTCGGCTGTGAGGTAAAGGGCTCCCCCATCAATGAAAATTGCAGGTCACCTGGTTTGAAGGCAACTGTCACTCTAAGGTTAGGGTCGAGAGGAATCGGTCTAGGCTCGGTGTCAGGGTCCGGATGGAGGGCGACCCTTAGTTTCTTTCTTTTTCCTTCCTCGATCTCTTCTATTTGACGTCGGAAGTGATCTCGGGTGTCCTCTTGCTCACACCTCAGCTCGTGTTCATGGATTAGACGTTGGTTCCGGTCAAACAACGACTCCGAGCTCGGAGGTTTTGGCAAGTACGGGACGGCAAGCAACGACCCCCACCGTCTTTCCAGATTCTGTGACATCTAGCGAGAAAGAAAAAATGGTGAGGGCCATGCAAGCAAGGAATTAAGAATAACGAGCTTGGTGAAACAAGCTCGGAAATGCTTGGGTACGAGATGAGCTCGATCCTGAGGACCTGATTAGTGTCACGATGTGTATTTCACGAAAAAGGGAAGGAAGTGGATTTGATTTTTGAAAATCCCGAAATATCCGGGAAAAAAGGTGGCAGTTATTCAAAAATGGTATTTTGGGTATCGTGCATTCTTTAAAACCAAGATTTTGTACCCAATATCTTGGTGTGCGAGATACGTCTTCCAAAATTTGAAAACCCAGAAAAAAGAGACCATGTTTGGGTCTTTCTACATATAAACTGGATTTAGAACCAGTAATGGGAGAACCTAAACCTAATATCTATCGAGCAAAGTGTCCTAGTACATCAAAGTAAAAAATGAACCAGTGCATTCCCAGAAAACTAAAAAACAGCAAAGCCAGAAACTGATAAAAAAAATCAGATACTTACGCAATGAAGATGATGATTGCAGAGAAATAGTTGATTGAAGAAGAGGCTGTAGGTATAATCTCACAGTCTCGAACAAGCTGGCAGTCCTTTGCTTCTTTGGCTGGGAAAACATGCAAAAGAAAAAAGCTTTTTGGGTTGGCCTCTGGTTTTTTCTCTCTTCCCTTTTCTCTTTGATAAACATAAAAGTGAGAGGAAGCAGATGACTGGAGTCTTATATATAAACCATCAGAAGTGGTAAAAAAGGAATTAATCCGAGCCATTGGCCAGAATCCTTATCAAATTCGACGGCCAGGGATAAATGAGAAGATGGTGCCGAAAAGGTGGCAGGCGAACGATCGTGGGCAGATTTCCAAGGTACTCGAGTACCTTGAATGAGCAATACCCAATTGACGCGTGTCCATACTCGAGTGTGTGTGATGGTGCGGTTCCCGAAGAAAGTAGTTCAAAAGTTTCCTTCTCATAGGATTCAAACAAATACTTTTGAGGGGGCAAAATGTTACACCCAGATTTCGAGCCTTGAGAGTTGTGATCTCGAAAGCTGGATTCGTCAGGTGTGAGCTCGCAATATCTAGAATACATGTTCGCAACCTAGGGACCAAATCTTCATAGTTGGTGGCAACCTCGAAGATAGGTAAACTCGAAGTCCTTATAAGCTCGAAAGACAAAGCATCGGCAGGCGTCCATTTTCGGGTGACCTCGGATCAAGAAGTCTGAGCTTGACATGAGTGTGAGCTCGAAACAAGGCGGTCTCGGTGATATTTTCCTAACTCCGAGCCGATCTGGGGGAAAATAATATAACTCGTAAGTTACTCAGAGGCCTAGACTGGCATGATGCTGATGATGCTAATTGCTGATCTCGAACAGCTTATTAGGTCACTTGAAGAGACGCAGTCTACATTTATTATTGTAACTTCCCTACAATAAAGGGATATTTACTAGTCGGTTACACGCCCCCTGGTCTTCAGGGGACGTTTCCTTGTATATAGGAGTTATAGGCTTTAAAGCCATTAAATTTATTAATATACAGAATAACTTCCCAAAACGTGTGGGATAGTATTCTGAGATCTTCTCTATAAATAGAGAAGTCATATACCTTTGTAAGGGACCGAATTTTGTGATCTTGAGAGAAACTCTAGAGAATTCATCCCTGAAGGATTTCCAGAAATTTCCTAAGTTCTAATAACAAAACTCGTGGACTAGGCAGTCTTAACTGTTGAACCACGTAAAAAACTCTCATTATTTTATTGTTTTATTCTGGCCATAATTCTTTACTGTTTACGTGCTCTACATTTTAAGTTGACGAAAAGCGGCGTCAACAAAATGTATTAAATTTTATGGGAAAATAACAATTTTCATTAAACTCACATTTATAATATATAAATATACTAGTCATTTGCTAGGTATGTGGCCCGTTAATTAATATAATATATATCTCTTCTATATAATAAGTGTGTAGATAACAGAAATTCTTAATTTTAACGGTTTTTTTATTTTTTTTTAAGGTTAACTTTAACAGAATATTCTTATATTTAACAGAATATTATCATATTTAATGATAGTTTGTAAATACTTAAACTTAATTAAAATAAAATAAATAATTAAAAAAAATAAAATAGAATATTTTTGAGACATTTTACAATGATAATTATTTTTAAATAATAAATAATTAAAAAAATTAAAATATGATATTTTTTAGATATTTTACAATGATAATTATTTAAAAATAATAAAATCATACGTTTTATAACTTAAATAAAATTTAATTAAATTTAAACTCACTTATTAAAATAATATCATATTAAACATATGATATAATCTACTGTGAATTAGCAACAAATTACTTTTAAAAAAAAACTAGCAAGAAACTTAAATTTAAAATCAAGTATAATATTTAATATTACATTAAACATATAATATATAATAGTCCCTGTTATCCAAAAAACAGGCATGGATGACATGGCAGACATTTAATACACGTGGCTGACATCTGGCAGAATTCTTGCTCGACTATCGACCAGGAAGATATCTATTGGCACAACGCTCAATCTCTATATACGACCAGCCTGGTCGTATACACGCGATATACAGAGAAAATCTTATGTAGTTATGATCAAATCCGAAATTATCTCCCATGATTTCCTGAGTATCCGATTATTTAGGAAATAATATCTGTAACAAATTAATGTAACCTTCCTTGAGCCTATAAATAAAGAAAGGTAGCTCAAGGAAGGGGACTCTTGGCTTTCTAATGATCTGAGATTAGAGTTATCATATTTGATACATTGTTTTGTTCTTCAGAGGTTGGTGAAACTCATTGAACCCAAGTTCGTTGATCACTCCTGTTAATCCTATATCAATAACATCTCAAGTGGACATAGGCTATTACCAGATTCTGGGGCCGAACCACTATAAACTCTTGTGTGCTTTATCGTTTTTGTCATCATTCTCATTTCAACGTATTTTTCCACATCAAGCATATTTGACTCCATGTCAGTTGACCAAAATCAGGGTCAACATTCTGGTGCTTTCATTGAGAGCTTGATACAGTATCATTGAAATATCAATGGCGAAAACTACCAAGAAAACTGGACAGGTGGCTAGCGCTGCACCATCTCACCCGCCTCCTCCTCCTCCTCCAAACGTGACTGAGGATGAGCCACATTTGGAATTCGATGAGGAAGAAATGGATTCTGAGACGCTGAGGAATACCCTAGGGGTATTGCAGGATGAAGTGGCCAATCTGAGGGCCAGTCAAGAAAGTGCTGCCGAAATTATGGCGAGGCAGCAACAGGAGATTGAACAACAGCGCCTGGAACTGAGTGAAAGGCAGGCAGAGATGGACTGTTGCTAGAGGGAGGCCACGGCAGCCCTCGAAGCAGCCCTATAGCTGGCTAGGAACCAATCTGCACCTGCCTCGCAGCCTGATCAACCTACGAATGGGCCGCCCCAGGGGGGTCCTAATCCTAGCCCGCCTATCTAACCCTCGAGCCCCCAAAGGCCCGAGCAGCCACCGGTGCCTCAGGACGATGTCCCGCTGAGGGACCCTAAGGCACAACCTTCATCCCAAGCTGGTCGCGGCAATCCCCCGTAACAAAGGCAGAATAGGGCCGAGCAGCCGCCTCGCAGTCCTATACACCATAGGGGCGACGAGCCAAACCCTCCGAGCAGAGGACAACATCCTCCTGGTAACAGAAGGAACTCAGTGTCAGGCTCTACGGTCTGAGGCCCCCCACGGTATGATAATGCACGGGGACCTACCGACCAACGCAGGCCACCCTCTAATGCTCGGGAGGTTCTAGCCTGGGAAGGCAACCGAGGGAACAGTCGATCCCATCATAGCCAATCCAGATTCAGAGATGACCATGATTATAATGAGGCCAACTCAGGCAGAGGAAATGCCGGTCGGAGAAATGAAGAAAGAGGTGGAGGCAGAAGCCTACCACCTAGGGATGACCAACCCGAAAGACAGGACGCTGGGGGGCAACCCAGAAAAAATAACGTTTTTAATCGGCTCAGAGCTAGCGAGCAGCGGAGGAGAGACGAGGATTTAAGAGATGTACTCAACGATCGCTTGGAACGGCACGACAAGTACGTTCCCCCAGCACCAAAGGCCCCAGCGATTCCTGGCGCCGTGCAGGCCCAGATAGATGCCCTTAACCAGGCAGTGCAACAGTTGGTCGGGGGAAGAACATCTTATATCGACCACGATAGGAGAAAGGGCACTCCTTTCTTCCAGAGGATAGCTATGGTAGAAACTCCTAGCAAGTTTAAAATGCCTACGCTTCCGAACTTTGACGGGTATGGTGCCCGGTATCTCACGTCAAAAAGTTTGAGATACAAATGGACATTGAGAAAGTGTCCGAAGACGCTCGGTGCAGGATCTTCCCTGCAACACTTTCTGATGCCGCACAGGAGTGGTTTTTCAAATTCCCTCCTGCAAGTATAGTTTCCTGGGAAATGTTCGTGAAGGAATTTTACGGACAGTTCTATGCGGGTCGTGTGCACCCGACTGAGGAAAATTAGCTGGTCGAAATACGCCAGCAAGATGGAGAACCACTAAAAGACTACGTCCAGCATTTTATGCGAGCAGCTGCTGGAGCGAAAACAGTGGGAGACGAAGGCAAGATGATAGCCATAACCGCAGGGGTTAAGCGCCGCACGCCTCTCTGGGACAGCCTCAGAAAGCATGGGGTCAGGACTACCCAGGAATTTGTGGATCGAGCTGATCAATATATCAAGCTCGAGGATGCCATCGCCAATGAAGGAAAGCCCCCAGGCAAAGATAAGGGGACAGCCGAGCCTGCCAAAGCCGCCAATGGGTCGAAGCCCAACGGCAACGGGAACGACAATGGCAATGGAAAGAATGGGGGGAAACGGCCGCACAATGAGCCTTCCACCTTTGACAATAAACAAGCCAAGGGTAATCATTATGAACCTCGGTTCACTAACTACACGGCCCTTATTGAGTCTCGGGGAGAGGTTTATCAGGCCACGAGTTCCAGTGTGCCTTACAAGAAACCTGCCCCCATTCGAAAGGATATTTCGAGAAGAGACACTACCAAGTTTTGTCGTTATCATAACGACTACGGACATGATACCAATGAATGCAACCAGCTGAAGGATGAGATCGAGTTCCTTATTAGACAAGGACACTTGAGAAGATATATACGGGCCTCAGGAAATTCCCAACGAGAAGCTCCAAGTGGCAACGAGCAAGCGCCCACACGCCAACGCTCGGCACCTTTGCAGCCTGATCCCGTTGTTGGCACTTTACTCACCATCTGTGGAGGCCCACACCTCGTAGGAAGCAGTGGAAAGGCGAGGGAACGATATGCTCGGACCCTACGCCACGACCAGGACATCGAGATGATGACTGTGGAGGACAGGGCATCAAAGAAGGCTCGATCAGAGGATAATGAGATAACCTTCTCTGATAGCGATGCCCAGCATGTCCAGTTCCCACATTCCGATCCGCTGGTCGTGGACGTTCAAATTTCCAACATGATGGTGAAAAGAGTACTAATTGATACAGGGTGTTCAGTGAACATCCTGTACAAATCTTTGCTGGAACGCATGAAGTTGTCCGTTAAGGACTTGGAGCCCTGCAACCAAACAATTTATGGCTTCTCTGGTGAGGGACTCGCCCCAGTGGGGTCAATCAGACTTCCATTGACAGCAGGTATAGTGCCTAGTACCAGGACATTACTCGCTACTTTTATAGTAGTCGATTGTCCCTCGGCGTACAATGCCGTCATTGGAAGGCCCATACTGGTTGATCTTCGAGCCATCACCTCAGTATGGCACTTAGCCATGAAATTCCCAACAGACGCAGGGGTAGGACGTGTGTTGGGAAATCAGAGGGAAGCCAGGGAGTGCTACAACGCCTCAGTCACAAAGGCGAAGAAGGGAATGCCAAAAAGCACTTCACCAGATAGGTTGCAGATGGCTATTGATACACAAGCCCAATCCGGTGATAGAGTCACCAAATAGGGTGTTGCCCAAAGTGAGGATAAGGATTTAGATCCTCACTTTGGGGATTTTGAGGAAAATGTTGGACCCGTCGAGGACCTGGAAGAGGTCCAACTTGATGAAAAAGACCTGACTAGAGTTGTGAAGGTCGGGAAAAACTTAGAACCAACCACAAAGCATGCACTGGTGGAATTTCTAAGAAAAAACCAGGAAGTTTTTGCCTGGTCACACAAATACATGGCTAGGATAGATCCTGTAGTTATCAGCCATGTCCTGAACATTGAAAAAAGTTTTCCACCCATGCAACAGAAAAGAAGGCTGTTCGATAGGGATAGATCGAAAGCCTTAAAAGAAGAAGTTGCAAGATTGAACGAGAATGGGTTCATCAAGGCAGCGTTTTATCCATCGTGGGTCTCTAATTCGGTATTGGTTCCCAAGCCTAATGGCAAATGGCGAACCTGTGTGGATTTCACAGACCTCAATAAAGCCTGCCCAAAGGATTGCTTCCCACTCCCAAGGATCGACCAGCTGGTCAATGCAACTGTAGGACATGAGATCCTCTCCTTCATGGATGCTTACTCAGGATACAATCAGATTAGTATGCATCCCCCTAACGAGGATCACACCAGCTTTCAGACCGATACAGGATTATACTGTTATAAAGTAATGCCCTTCGGACTGAAAAACGCAGGTACGACTTACTAGCGATTGGTTAACCACATGTTTAAGGAATTGATCGGAGTAAACATGGAGGTGTACGTGGATGACATGCTGGTAAAGTCGAAAAACGCAGAAGGACATGTGAAGGATTTGCAAGAATGTTTCGATGTATTGAACAAGTACCAAATGAAATTAAATCCTCTCAAATGTTCCTTCGGAGTCGGATCAGGGAAGTTCTTGGGGTTTATTGTCAATTCAAGAGGAATCGAGGCCAACCCCGACAAGATAAAAGCCCTGATCAACATGAAATCGCCAGAGAAGATCAAGGATGTGCAAAGTCTAACTAGGAGAATTGCCGCACTAAGTAGATTCATTTCCAAATTGATGGACAAATGCCTCCCTTTCTTTAATCTACTTAGAGGCAACAAGAAGTTTGAATGGATAGGAGACTGCGAACAGGCTTTTCAGGCCTTAAAAGCCCATATGGCACAGCCTCTTGTTTTATCAAAGCCTATCGAAGGAGAAACTTTGTTCATCTACCTGGTGATTACCAAAGTTGCTGCTAGTGCAGTACTAGTACGAGAGGAAGAAGGCGTACAAAAGGCGGTTTATTATGTAAGCAAAAGGCTAATCGGAGTAGAGCTGAGGTATCCTCCCATCGAGAGGTTAGCTTATTATTTAATCTTGGCCTCAAGGAAACTACGTCCTTACTTCCAAGCCCATCCCATTACAGTCTTAACTGACCAGCCCCTTCGTCAAGTCCTCCAAAAACCAGAGGTGGCTGGGCGTTTATTAAAATGGGCAGTCGAACTAGGGCAGTTCGATATAGTATATTCACCGTGAGCAGCAGTAAAAGGACAACTCTTGGCTGATCTTATTGCAGAGTTCACTGAGCTCCCAGACAACAAGCAGTGCGAAGAGTCTAGTGTGCCTAAGCCCCAAGGAGATACTCTTTCGTGGAAGTTATTCACGGATGGGTCGTCCAACGAATCTCACGCAGGAGCGGGTGTGATATTGATAATGCCAGAAGGGCATCGATTTCACTGCGCCATTAGGTTCGACTTCACAGCGTCAAATAATGAAGCCGAATACGAAGCAATCCTCACTAGATTAAGACTGGCAAAAGACATGAGTATAAAGGTGCTGAATATTTACAGTTATTCACAGCTGGTAGTGAATCAAGTTCTAGGAGAATATCAAGCACGAGACCTCAAAATGGTGGCCCACTTGAACAAAACTAGAGATCTGTTGGCTCAGTTTGAGAAGTATACCCTCCAGCAAATACCTCGGGATCAGAATTCGAACGCAGATGCCTTAGCCAAACTTGCAAGCGCGAAAAATACTGACACTTTGAATATTGTGCCAATAGAAAGATTGTGCGAGCCAAGCATACGAGCAGATGAAACCAGTATGGAAATCCAGATGGGGGACACATAGATGGCGCCTTACTTGGAATATCTTACAAATGGTGTATTACTAGCAGATAGAAATAAAGCCAGAACCCTCCAAAGGCAGGCTGCTAGGTACATACTGGTCGATGGTGTTCTTTATAGAAGAGGATATTCCATGTAACGACCCGAATTTACTAATCGGGCTTAGGCCTTGACTAGTGTGCCAGGAGGGCAATAAATGATTTAATATGCTTTAATGTGTTAATGGGTGAATTAATGTGGATATATGATAGTGATGCATGTTTAGTGAGTTAAATGTGCATGTGGGCCCTGTCTGGATATTAGGGGTGTGAATGTGATAAATGTCATATGTGTGATATGTCTGTGCAGCACGATCCAAGACAATCCTGGGGAGCGCTTAGCCAGAGGGTCACAACGGGGTTGAGATTCGGACTCGGGGTGAGTCGAGGGGTAATTTGGGTACTGGTGTGTTATGGGATTATCAGGACATGAAAATAAATATTTGGAGATATATTTGAGGATAGAGTGTCTAGGCAGGAATATTGGGAAAATTTACCATTTTTCCCTCGGGGACGTTTTGGTACCCCGAGCCTTGAGGTAACCATGTAGACTTAAACTGAATAAAACAAAGTAGAGGAATAGTTTAGAAACTTAAGAAACCGACCTTAGCTTATTCTTCCCAACTAAAGTTAGCTCTTATCTCTCTCTCCTTCATTCTCTAAGGCATAACAAAGGGAATTTTTGATGCAAGCTAGCTTAAGCAAGGGATTGGGCTGAGGAAACCTAGGAGCTTAAAGCTTGAGGATTGAGGATCAACTACAGGGATTGAATTCAGCCAGGTAAGCTTTAATTATTGGGATTATGTTGAGAATTTCTGCTGGTTTGCTAGAGTATGCATGCTAGTTAAGTTTGGTATGTTCTTTAGTATTTTAGTTGGGTTTTGGAGTAGATTTTGATGGGGTTTTAGTGCTGTTATTGAGCTGGAATGATGGGGTTAATTATCTAGGATTGTTAGTCTAGTTTTGGTGAGGATTGGCTTGAAGAAAAGGTAGAAAAATAATGAGGAATTATGGGTTCGGAGGTGAGAGCCGCGGCCCTAGGAGAGGTGCGCCGCGGCCCGTGTGGGGGTTAGTGAGGTGCTAGCCTCTGTTTCAAGGCTAGCCACGGCTCTTACGGGTGGGGCTGCGGCCCTTTGTACCAGTTTGAGTTTTAAGGGTATTTTAGGCTTGGGAACTCAAGGGGTAAAGTTCGGGATGGATTATATCACCCGGATTGATAGAATTCAAGGGCCCGGAGGTTAGGGTTATGGCTCTAAGTTATTTGTTGGATTAGAATTTGATGGACGGACATTGTTAATGTGTTGTGACTAGGGTTTCGGCGAGGCTCACGTTGGAGGACTGTGCTCGGGGCATCGGTGCTCAGAAAGCTCGGAACTCATGTAAGAGAAACCTTGTTCCCATAGAGCTTGTGTGCAGGGCTGAGCCCAATGTGTTTGAATGGACTGATATGCAGGGCTGAGCCCAGTGTGTTTGTATGGATTGATATGCAGGGATGAGCCCAATATGTTAGAACTGCGGGGCATAGCCCTTTATCTGATTATGCTAGAATTCTATACCTACTTGTTATGCTATATGTATTATGATGTGAATGGTCATCTTGAGCCGGGAACGGTGTAGACCGAGAACGGCGAAGGGCCGGAAACGGCATTGGGCACGTTGAGTGCGAGGCTGAGAATGGCAAGGGGCCGGGAGCAGCGTTGAGCACGTGGAGTGCGAGTTGCCAGGGCGAGTCCCTAGAAGGATACCTGGGATATCCTCACGGTGTGGTCCGCGAACCCAGGGCTTGGTAAATGCCTAGGACGGCTAGGCCGTATGTGTTTAGCCATTGGTGGCCTTTTTATATGCTTGATATATGTGTTGCATATGTTATCTGTTTGTGGGTTCTCTTGCTGGGCTTCGGCTCGCAGATGCTCTGTGGTGCAGGTAAGGGTAAAGAGAAGATCAACCAACCATGAGTACAGCAGGCGTGAGGCGGCGTGTACATGTTTGGCCAGCCTGGCTGCCACGGTCAGAGAATTTTGGGAGATGCTTGTAAATAAACTCTGATTTTGTCGTCTAGTTGACTTGGTTTAGTTAATATGTTGTAAACATTTCTAAACTGTATTTTGGGATCCCAAGTGTAAACCTTTTATGATTTTCTATGGAAATTATTATTTCTAAGGTTTTTTTCCTCTGTTTATATCTTAATTACACTGTTTGATCTAAAACCTCGATTAGCGAGATGAAAGCACGTTTTTAAACTCACTTAGTAACGACTCTAAGGAAGTAGGGCGTTACAAATTGGTATCAGAGCGAGCCAAGGTTATTGGTTCTGGAGATTGACCGAACATGTACACACACAGTCAGTGACAGGCTTAACTCAGGGTTGGTTGGTAAGATTGGTTAATATGTCTGAATATGTATTTGAATGCCCTGTTTGCCTGCTTATTTTATGTATAGTGCATGATGAATGAGTTAACATATGCATGAGATACTGATAGGGCCTGTCCCTTGACTATTGCATGATGAGATTGAAGTGTGCTGAATAGCATTGCTATTGCATGTGGATGAATATTGGGATAATGGTTTGCATACTGAGTGTGTGTGGTTAACTGTCTAAAATTGAATCCATATGTAATATCTGTTTATTGGCCTGTAGGAGGCATAGTGAAACATGAGTATACTTAGTTGTGGTATAATTGGGTAGCTAAATGTATGGTATTGTGGGTTTGGCTTAATATGCTTTATGTGTGTATGAATATTGTGATTCTTGGACCTGGATGTGGTTTGGTTCGGAGTGTGAACCTTAAGGTAGAGAAGCTTAGTCAGTGGTGGCGAATGAACTCAGATTGTTTGAATCCGGGATGGTTAAGTAGACCTGGCATCGTAATACAGGAGAGTTGCAGATGATAGTTGGGGTTGGGAACTTCCATCTACCCTGAAAGTCCGGAGATGTCCGCTAGCATGTGAGTAAATGGTATTGGTACAGTATAAGGATACAGACAGATAAAGAATAGTAACTGGAGGGCTTAAGAGGCGTTAACCTCTGGTTGGAGAGGAAAGTTTGGGTTGCCTAGGAATTGTTTGGTGAATGGATAAAGCTAACTTCATTCTTGGTTATATGGAGGTGAAAGGTTATAACTAAAGGATTGTGCCAAGTACTTGTAACAGGAGGATACTAGAAAGTGGTGTTCAGGTTGAGATATTGGCGTGATGGGTTGAAAAGAACTCAAATGGGGACTCGATAAAAGAAATTATAGGGATGAGGAGATTAATAAATCTATGAGCTTGACTTGAAATGATAAGACAGTGACAACCTGTGTTAGTGAGTGTTAGGAGTTGGGTACCTTACTTTGGAAATTTATGCAAGTGGTGGTGGTTGGAAATAATGACCCATGTAAGGATTAAATTCTGGAATGGTTCAGGGTGTCAGGGCTGCTCCAGTGTATTAGATCTTCAGTGGTATTTGAGTAGCGGAGAGAGCCATGTTATTTGAGATCTGTGGAATAAGGTAAAGAGCGTAAGTGCTATGGGGCAAGGGATGTGAAAGACAGTGCTTCTATTGGTAGAATTCAGTAAGGACAAATTCTCAATTTTTGGGGTAGAAGGACCCCAGACAGTGCTAGGGCACCTAATTTGTGATTGGAAAGGAGCATGATTGAAAAGGTAGTTATCAAGATGGTGACAGGAACCAGGGAGGTTATTTGGTATGCACCTGAGGGAGACGATGCCACCTGAGAGGATGTCGGGTGAGGGTACGACTTCTAAACGAAATAATTCAGTATGTTAGGATGGATTTTCCGTGGTAAGGGAACGAAAAACTAGAATGCCTCGTTACACTCGAAGTTCGGGGCCGATTCCTAGAAGATGAGTACTTAACTGGATGTTTTATGTTTTAGTCATGTAACGAGCTGGAGGAACTCAGTGTTAAGAATGTTCCGAGAGGGAGTTAAACATAGAGAGTTTGCCTCAAGGGTGCTATGTGAGAAGCTGAGGATAACATCATTTATTGAGGAGGAATAGGGAACTTCTGGCAGATGAATTGGGATACAAGTAATTAAGAAGTTCATAGTGAGAATAATAGAGTTCGTCTTAAGGAAGCCTCAACATGAGGCAGAGTGAAAGTGGATCCGTTAAGAGACAACCATGGATTATAAGGGATATTATTTTGAGTATTTTAATTAGACTGAATGGAAACTGAGCTAACCAGTGGGAAACTTGTATAGGTATATAAGGAAAGATTGAAGTTATTATAAAGTCGGACTACAGGTAGATTGGGTATCAGGAATGTTGTGGAAGACGGAACTGGCTGACAGAAAGAATTACCTGAAGCAATTAAAGAAATTTGACCTTGGATTAGTCAGAGCATTATATGGTGAGAATTGTTGGCATCAACGGTTAAGAATGAAAAGTTTGATATTGGGTACAAGATGGGGCAATGTCTCCAGGAGTTGATCTATGACCTGGTTATTACCAGCTGGAGATCAAGGAAAGAGACATTTCAGGAGATTTTATTTTTTTGTACTGAGTAAGGTGTGAGGAGTTGGTAGTAAAGACTCTAGAATGGTTCAAGCTACAGCAGCACAGGTAAGTTTTTAAGTAGAGAATATCATAACGATATGGGTAAGTTCCCTTCAAGTTCACGAGCAGTGTATGTGGACTACTCCCAGACAGAAATGGAGAGCGAGTGACTATTATGCTGAAGACGTTAGCACCAAGGAAGCAGGGTCACAGGTAAGGTTCTACGAAGTGTCAGTTTGGGTTTCGTTAGGAGTACTCAGAGTAGAGCTATAAGAAGGAAGGACAGGTATGAGAAGATTTTATCTGAAGTCACGAAGAAGCTAATGAAGAACGTCGGAAGAATAGAAGGCATAACAAGACTGGCAAGTGTGTCATCTATCACATAAGTATCTCCGCAGACAACTACATCAGAGATGGGAAGAACAGTAAAATTTGAGGTTAGTCGAGATGAATGGTGTCAAATCAGAATTCAGAAGACAAGGCAAGAGTTGATTGGTATCTGGTGATGCATAAATTTGTGTGTGTTATGGTTAAGTATAGAGGGATAGCATAAAGGTCCTGATCTATGATGAGTGTATGGAACCGTGGGGGTGCACCACAGGTTGGGCACGCCCAGGCTCAGATTGGCGCGAGGATGGGTCAAACCTCGCGGGAGGTGAAAGAGTGGAACATGGTTGATATACTTGGAATGTTAAGTTGACAGTGATGCTTAGCATAAGGTACTTAAGTGTTGGGTTGTTAGTAAGAAAGATAATCTTGAGAATGAAATTTAGTGGAATGCAGCAGATGGAAGGTTGATGTTATAAGTCTTCGACTGTGTGAGGAGGGGATTTAATATGAGGTAGATCTCTTACTTGGAAGGTGTGTGTCAGTTAGAAGAGTGCCACAGGTTACAATGGAATGGACAGGATAACGATTAAAATTGGTATAGTGTTAACGTGCGGTGATGGACACACATGTTTTCTTTGAATAATGGAATCCAGAGCTTTGGTCTTGTGGAAACAGGGAAGAACCCTACGAGTATTATACAAGATAAGGTACAAGAACCAGATGAATGGTCCAAAGAGAATTTGGTGTGAAGATGGGAATTATAAGTGGGTGTTGTTTCGCCTCCTAGGGTTAGTGGTACTGGGAGGTTTTGGCTGATGGTAGAACCTGGGATACTCGAATATTGAAAAGTAAAATAATACGATGATGGATCATAAGAATGGATCACATTAGACTGTAAATAAGGTGATGGATCAGGGGAGGAGTTGTAACTCAGCTGAATAAGATAGCATACTTTGGTTTGTATAAATTGGTAATGAAATAGGGCATTGGTAATGATGAATTGAGACCCTATAGTTTCTAAGTTATTGAAAGGGACCTGAGATCAAAGAAAGCAGGGTAGTAATTTGGAATTACTGATTGATTGCAGAAAGGATAGCAATCTGTGGGCTTAACAATTATGTTAAGGGTTTAAGCATTGAATGTGCAACTTTTAGAATATCAAGGGAAGTGTATTCTTTGATGAGACAGTCACGGTATCGGATGCTGGAGTACAGCTAAGGTGACATGGCATAAGACTTGGTAAGATCAAAACAAGGAATTAAGAGTTAGTGGACACTACGGTTCAGTAATAAATTAGAGGAAAAGCAAAGAGGATGTTGGAATTCCTAAGGCAAGGGATGTCTGCCTATTTGAAAGTATATAGGAACCTGTAAACTGTTAACTTTGGAGTACGGGGTTCCAGAATGGGGAGTTGTATATTCCTCCAAGTTAAGTAGCGAGGAAGAGTATGATAGTGAGGAAAGAAAAAGGGAGTTATGGTTTTCGTTTCGACAAGAGTTCTAAAGTCGTACTAAGGATTTGGCCGCGGGCCTATAAGTTGATTTTATCCTGGTAAGGATGATGATTCATAAGTATTTTGACATTGAGAATAATCAACGAAGAGATTGCTGTGAACCAAGCAGACACTGGAGTTCTGTAGATTTAATGTATAAGTAAAAGTTAAAGAAAGTATGGTTACCAAACAAGATCTTGTGGAACAAGATTGTACTCGTGCATGGGTATTATTAATGATTAAGGGTAAAGGCATTGAACCTTGGGAATTGTCATCAGAGGTATGAGGTATACAGCCTGATGTGTTCAAGTAAATTTCAAGGACAAAATTATATTAAGGAGGGGATAGTACAAAGTCTTGCGAGGCAAGACCACCGCCTTGGTGAAAGTGCTGTGGAGAAACAACAGGATTGAGGAGGCGACATGGGAACTTGAGACAGAGATGAGGGAGCGGTATCCCGAGTTGTTTAGGTAATTTCGAGGACGAAATTTCTGTAAGGAGGGGATAGTTGTAACGACCCGAATTTTCTAATCGGGCTTAGGGCCTTGATTAGTGTGCCTGGAGGGCAATAAATAATTTAATATGCTTTAATGTGTTAATGGGTGAATTAATGTGGATATATGATAGTGATGCATGTTTAGTGAGTTAAATGTGCATGTGGGCCCTGTCTGGATATTAGAGGTGTGAATGTGATAAATGTCATATGTGTGATATGTCTGTGCAGCACGATCCGAGACAGTCCTGGGGAGCGCTTAGCCAGAGGGTCACAATGGGGTTGAGATTCGGACTCGGGGTGAGTCGGGGGGTAATTTGGGTACTACGTGTTATGGGATTATCGGGACATGAAAATAAATATTTGGAGATATATTTGAGGATAGAGTGTCTAGGCAGGAGTATTGGGAAAATTTACCATTTTGCCCTCGGGGACGTTTTGGTACCCCGAGCCTTGAGGTAACCATGTAGACTTAAACTAAATAAAACAAAATAGAGGAATAGTTTAGAAACTTAAGAAACCGACCTTAGCTTATTCTTCCCAACTGAAGTTAGCTCTTATCTCTTTCTCTCCTTCATTCTCTAAGGCATAACAAAGGGAATTTTTTTATGCAAGCTAGCTTAAGCAAGGGATTGGGCTGAGGAAACCTAGGAGCTTAAAGCTTGAGGATTGAGGATCAACTACAGGGATTGAATTCAGCAAGGTAAGCTTTAATTATTGGGATTATGTTGAGAATTTCTGCTGGTTTGCTAGAGTATGCATGCTAGTTAAGTTTGGTATGTTCTTGAGTATTTTAGTTGGGTTTTTGAGTAGATTTTGATGGGGTTTCAGTGCTGTTATTGAGCTGGAATGATGGGGTTAATTATCTAGGATTGTTAGTCTGGTTTTGGTCAGGATTGGCTTGAAGAAAAGGTAGAAAACTGATAAGGAATTCTGGGTTCGGAGGTTAGAGCCGCGGCCCTAGGAGGGGTGCGCCGCGACCCGTGTGCGCGCGCAACCATGGGAGGCCGAGAAGTTCATGCACGCTGCGGCGCCTGGTGGGCGCGCCGCGGCCCGTGTGGGGGTCAGTGAGGTGCTAGCCTTTGTTTCGAGGCTAGCCGCGACTCTTGCGGGTGGGGCCGCAGCCCTTTGTACCAGTTTGAGTTTTAAGGGTATTTTAGGCTTGGGAACTCAAGGGGTAAAGCTCGGGATGGATTATATCACCCGGATTGATAGAATTCAAGGGCCCGGAGGTTAGGGTTATGGCTCTAAGTTATTTGTTGGATTAGAATTTGATGGACGGACATTGTTAATGTGTTGTGACTAGGGTTTCGGCGAGGCTCACGTTGTAGGACTGTGCTCGGGGCATCGGTGCTCAGAAAGCTCGGAACTCAGGTAAGAGAAACCTTGTTCCCATAGAGCTTGTGTGCAGGGCTGAGCCCAATGTGTTTGAATGGACTGATATGCAGGGCTGAGCCCAGTGTGTTTGTATGGATTGATATGCAGGGATGAGCCCAATATGTTAGAACTGCGGGGCATAGCCCTTTATCTGATTATGCTAGAATTCTATACCTACTTGTTATGCTATATGTATTATGATGTGAATGGTCATCTTGAGCCGGGAACGGTGTAGACCGAGAACGGCGAAGGGCCGGAAACGGCATTGGGCACGTTGAGTGCGAGGCTGAGAATGGAAAGGGGCCGGGAGCAGCGTTGAGCTTGTGGAGTGCGAGTTGCCAGGGCGAGTCCCTAGAAGGATACCTGGGATATCCTCACGGTGTGGTCCGCGAACCCAGGGCTTGGTAAATGCCTAGGACGGCTAGGCCGTATGTGTTTAGCCATTGGTGGCCTTTTTATATGCTTGATATATGTGTTGCATATGTTATCTGTTTGTGGGTTCTCTTGCTGGGCTTCGGCTCGCAGATGCTCTGTGGTGCAGGTAAGGGTAAAGAGAAGATCAACCAACCATGAGTACAGCAGGCGTGAGGCGGCGTGTACATGTTTGGCCAGCCTGGCTGCCACGGTCAGAGAATTTTGGGAGATGCTTGTAAATAAACTCTGATTTTGTCGTCTAGTTGACTTGGTTTAGTTAATATGTTGTAAACATTTCTAAACTGTATTTTGGGATCCCAAGTGTAAACCTTTTATGATTTTCTATGGAAATTATTATTTCTAAGGTTTTTTTCCTCTGTTTATATCTTAATTACACTGTTTGATCTAAAACCTCGATTAGCGAGATGAAAACACGTTTTTAAACTCACTTAGTAACGGCTCTAAGGAAGTAGGGCGTTACATTCCATGCCACTGCTCAGATGTATTACACTAGAGAATGCTAAAGAGCTGATGAGGGAAGTACATGAAGGGTTCTGCGGGGATCACGCTGGGGGGAAAAGTTTGGTGAAAAAGATTCTAAGGCAAGGCTATTTCTGGCCGACTATGAACGAAGACTTAATGGAGTTTGTCCGAAAATGCGATAAGTGTTAGAGATTTTCCAAAATCCCACGCGCAACACCAAACGAGTTAAAGCAGATGTAGAGTCCTTGGCCTTTCGCAGTATGGGGTATAGACTTGATTGGATCCCTGCCAACGGGAAAAGGTGGAGTAAAGTATGCAGTCGTAGCGGTCGACTACTTCACCAAATGGGCCGAAGCTGAGCCGCTCGCTACTATAATGACCAAGAAAGTTCTTGACTTTGTCATCAATAACATTGTTTGCCGATATGGTTTGCCTCGAAAGATTGTCTCAGACAACGGCACCAAGTTTGACAGTGACTTATTCATAGACTTCTGCGAAAGACATGGAATCGTCAAAAGCTTTTCTTCAGTTGCACATCCACAAGAAAATGGGCAAGTTGAAGCAGTAAATAAAACGCTTAAGGACACCCTGAAGAAAAGACTTGAAGACGCTAAAGGAGCATGGCCAGAACAGCTGCCTGAAGTACTCTGGTCGTATAGAACTTCTCATCGAACATCGATAGGTCATACCCCGTTTTCCTTAGCATACGGGTATGAAGCTATGTCACCTGTCGAGTTAGATCCCCCCTCACACCGACGCATTACATACGACCAGAATCAGAATAGCCAACTGATGATGGAGTCCCTAGACTCAATTGAGGAGAAACGAGAAAGAGCTCAACTCCGAGTTGCTGCTTACCAGCAAAAGGTCGCCTGGTATTTTAACTCAAAAGTAAAAGAAAGGAAATTCAACGTCGGTGACCTAGTGCTACGACGAGTTTTCTTAAATACCCGCGACCCCACTGCTGGAGTGCTCGGACCAAACTGGGAAGGACCTTACCAGATTGAAGAAGTCCTTCATCTGGGCACCAACAAGCTTGCACGCTTAAATGGAGATCTCGTTCCACGCTATTAGAACGGTAAACACCTGCGCAAGTATTACCAATAAAAAGTCCCTTTTAAAGGACTGGCTTGTATTAATTTTTACTTTTTACAAGTTTTGAAAAAGAGTTAGTCGTGGTCAAGGCAAGTGACCAAGGACCTAAAGCTCCTCGATCACTTGGGGGGCATATAAGGTACATCGATAGCAAAGCATACCAATAAGTATGTAAACACATGAACAAAACAAGTGAAAGAATTCTACGGTACTTAGAGTATTTTTCAAAATTTATATTTTGTTAAATCAAACCAAAGTACTATGCTAAGTTCGGTCATGCGAACAGATGTTATAATAGACAAAAATATTATAGTATCAAAAAGCATCCTGTTACACCGCGAGCAGTACTACTCGGATGTAATTGTTTAATTAAAAGTAAAAGAGCTGCCTTCGCAGCAATAAAAACCAATTGTCTTTACAATACGACCCGTGGGCCATAAAAACGAAATAAAAGAAAAAGAAAATTATTGAGGAGCAGGAGGGTCTTGAGGATTAGGAGGAGTGCCTTGGTCTATCGGAGGACTAGCTTCAGCATCAGCGACAGACACCTTGGCCTTCTCTTCTTCTTCCAGCCGGATGGCACACTGCGCCATCCGAGTCCTCTTCAACCGCTCAGACAGGTAGTTGAAGTTGGCCTCCCGGTTGTGCTTCCAGAATTCGTAGAAGCAGAGGTGAGTGGCCTCCTTGTACTTCTTCAAATTCTTGACCCCTTCCTCCTCGAGCTCCTGCACTCGCTTCTCAAGCTCCCTCGTCTCCTGCCTGCTGGCGGTCAGATCAAATCCAAGCTGCTTACATTCTTGGGTGACAAGCTTGGCACTTTCCCTGAATTTCTCCCGGGCATTGTTGGCTTTCTTCAAGGCGTCTTGGGCATCTAGAAGCTCCTTGGTGAGAGTAGCTTGGTCCTCGTACATTTGTTCGTACTGTTTGGACAGCTCCTTATTCTCCTCGAGCAGCTTGTCCTTGTCAGCCTCAAATGCTTGCTTTGTCTGGGCAAGCCTGGAGTCAAAGTTCTTGCCCCGAGAAACCAATGCCCCAACACGGCGCCAGCCAGCAGTTAGAGCTAGCAGCCCCTGAAAGACAAAAAATTAGACAAAGTAAGGGAAAGAAATCAGACATAAATGATAAAGTAGCAGGAGATGACTTACGCTAACTATCTCGTTCAGCCCTCTGTTGACGACCTGATCAGCCTCCATTGAAGCGGTTTCGGTGATGGCGGCCTGACTGCGTCTGTGCTTTGAGAGTTTGTATATCCTCTCTCTGGCTGATCCGACCACGAAGTTGGGCAGGGAGCCTTCGGGCAAGTTGTCCAATGCCTCCTTGTCAGCGGCCCTAGAAGAAGGCTGTGGATTAACAGGTGTGGGAGTTGTCTGCTCGGTGGGGGGCGAAGGTGGTGAGTTCTCCTTGGAAGGGGTGGTGGCTGGAGCATCATCTGTTCGAGCCTTCTTCGAGGGGGTCTTGCTGCTTTCCCCTCGAGCCCTCTTGCTATCCTTCTTTGGGACAGAAGAGGCAGCGGCAGCCTGATAGTGCTCGAAGACGTCCTCGAAGTCCATACCTGCACAAAAGGAAGCAACTCAAGCAATAAGACTAAATGGTCATGCAGGGAACAAGGATAAAAGTAAAAGGATTACAATTAAAGTACCCGGGCTACAACTACTAATCATAGCGTTATTTACTGAACTACCTAGTTCCTGGAAGAAATCTGAGTTTAAAGAGGGAGCATTCCTAAAGATTCCATCCCCATCAAATAAATGAGAGGGAATTGGCAAATGATTTAAAAGCGAGATTATTGTACCGTTTTCATCTGACGAATCGTCAGAAAGTTTGGTAGGCTCGACAGCCTTTTGTTTTCCTTTGCCCTCGGGGACCAAGGGTTTCTCCGCTCAATGAAGGACGGCAGGTTCCCTGATCGTAACCCTAGTTGGTCTCCTCCGCGGAGGAGACGCCTGGGGTTGCTGCTCGGGTTCCACTTCGGCTTGGACATCGCCCACCGAAGGTTCATTCGTCATGGGTTGGGAACTCCAGAGGCCAACCAGCCTAAGCTTAGCCTCTGTAACTAAGTTTTTGACACTCTTATCAGCATTTGGCATGTTGGCTAAGAGTGCTGCCCTTGACTCCATCCCTGGAGTGGGGATTGGATGTAACCATGGGCTTGGAACACAGTGGAACGTCAAGACATTGTGACAGAAAAAACACTAAGCGAAGGAGCTACTGGCGTAAGAATCTTTACCTCCTCGGGTGAAAGTCAGGTTGTCGGCAGCCAAGTCAGGAGTAAGGAAATATTCCTGATGGTACCTCCCCACGTTAGAGATATGAGTAGTGTTGGATAAGAAAGTGCGCCCGGTTTCTTGGTGGAAAAAATGGAAAAACCCCGTGCCATCTTGGTTGGGGTTGGACTTAAGGTCAAAGAGAAAGTTGACCTCGTGGGGAGTAGGCTCTGGCCATTTCTTGAGTTTGTAAAGGATATAGAGTGCGGCCAACATTCTATACCCATTCGAGGTGATTTGAAAGGGGGCAACTCCAAAGTAATTTTCCACCCCCTGAAAGAACGGATGAAGAGGCAAGGTGGCACCTGCCTCGAAGTGAAACTGCGACCAGGTGCTGTAAGCTTCGCCTGGCAGGTTGGCTCGCTGGTCGATAGAAGGACTGACTAAGGTCTCCCCCGTCAGGTTGTATTTGTTTAAGTAGTTGGAGATCATCCGCATCGTCACCCTACTTTGGGGAACAACGTGCTACTCAACAGCCGGCTGATCAGCATGTTGAGGACGAGCACACCTTTGAACATTGGTGTCAGGAGCAAATTCACCTCGAACATTGGTCGAAGGGGCATCAACAGTAGGCTGCCCTAAGGAGTTAGGGGTTTTTCTTTTTTGAGCTTTTGTTTTTGTTCGAGCCATTCTCTGGGTTGGGACTGGAGGAAGGTTTGGGCTAGGGCAAGAAAAAGGGATATCCGGTATCAAAGTAGATGGGTTTTCTTCGCCTTCAAGTAGGTGAGCCAAGAGGTCGTCTTCAATGGGTCTTTCTCCTCCCCAAGGGTCTTGCATAAGAACTACAAACAGACAATGGAGGAGATAAGACACATAATCTACGGAGTAACGTGGGAGATTGGGATAACGTTGCTCGCGTCTAGTGACCAGCATCATCCTACCCCTACACTAAGTTCGGTGCTAGTGGTTTGAAAAACGGATCAAAAAGGAAATAAAATGTTTCTAAAGGGGAACTTTTTCAACTCCTAAGGGCGGGAAAAACCCCAGTTTTTTCAACTAGCTTAAAGATTGAATTTTTACGTCGATCTTACGCCTTAAGCCTATGATACTTACTATCAAACTAATTCCTAATTATACAAAGCAGAAATACGCTCTCTTACCAAGCATTAGAAGGTTTATACAAAAATCCTCATAAAAACTTACTCAAGAACACGGGAAATCACAGAGCATAGTAACGACATGCATGGCACAATGAAAATTTTAATAGACAAAGTGATTACCTGGGCAAAGTTGGAGATTCAGAAAAAAGTAGAAATTTCGAGTCGGAAAGACCTTCGGCTGGACGTTTGACTGGTTTCGAAGCTCTGGGTTCTGAAAGCAAAGTTCTTGATAAGAATGGTGAGTACAAAATTACAAGGAAGAAAAAGAAGTTACTTATAGAGGCTGAGGTATGGCGAAAAAGTGGCAATCATTACTTTCCATTTTCGAAACGTGGGGAAGTGTATAAGCCGTCAAATTGTTTTCTTGAAAACTGAAAAGGCTTGACTAGACATAATAATGTCACGACTTTCAAAAACGCACGGGGATCCTGACAGATTTCGTGGGGTATATGAACGATTGTTTCCCTAAAGTTTCTTTATTGCTGGTCGCACTAAACAAACTTGGGGGGCAAATGTTATCCAAAAAACAGGCATGGATGACATGGCAGACATTTAATACACGTGGCTGACATCTGGCAAAATTCTTGCTCGACTATCGACCAGGAAGATATCTATTGGCGCAACGCTCAATCTCTATATACGACCAGCCTGGTCGTATACACGCGATATACGGAGAAAATCTTATGCAGTTATGATCGAATCCGAAATTATGTCCCATGATTTCCTGAGTATCCAATTATTTAGGAAAGAATATCTGTAACAAATTAATGTAACCTTCCTTGAGCCTATAAATAGATAAAGGTAGCTCAAGGAAGGGGACTCTTGGCTTTCTAATGATCTGAGATTAGAGTTATCATATTTGATACATTGTTTTGTTCTTCAGAGGTTGGTAAAACTCATTGAACCCAAGTTCTTTGATCACTCTTGTGAATCCTATATCAATAACAGCTCAAGTGGACGTAGGCTATTACCAGATTCTGGGGCCGAACCACTATAAACTCTTGTGTGCTTTATCGTTTTTGTCATCATTCTCATTTCAACGTATTTGTCCACATCAAGCATATTTGACTCTGTGTCAGTTGACCAAAATCAGGGTCAACAGTCTCAAATTCAAAAACTAAAACAAACATAAACTTAAACAAAAATAAATAAATTATTTAATTAAAATAAGATATTTATTTCAAAATTTATATAACATTAATATAAATTTAATAAATTCTATAAATAAAACTAAGCAAACGTGCATATTGCACGTTGCTTGTATCTAGTATAAATAAAAAGAGTAAAAAAGTTGATTTAACGTGTGTATGAGAATATATATAATAGATATATTTTCATAGAAGATAAAATAGTTTGTAAACACTTAAACTTAAATAAAATAAAATAATTAATTAAAAAAATTAAAATAGGATATTTTTGAGATATTTTACAATGATAATTATTTAGAAATAATAAATAATTAAACAAATTAAAATATGATTTTTTATAGATATTTTACAATGATAATTATTTAAAAATAATAAAATCATATGTTTTATAACTTAAATAAAATTTAATTAAACTTAAATTCATTTATTAGAATAATATCATATTAAACATATAATATAATTTACTGTCAATTAACAATAATTTAAAAAAAAAAAAAGAGCAAGAAACTTAAATTTAACATCCACATATAATATTTAATATTACATAAACATATAATATCTTGTTGTTACTTCTAAATTAAAAAATTAGAAAAAATATAAACTTAAATAAAAATAAATAAATTATTTAATTAAAATAGAATATTTATTTAAAATTTATATCATATTAATATAAATTTAATAAAAATAATTAATAAATCTATATATGTTAGTGGACGGAATCCTTGTACAAATATTTTTCCTATTCTCGTTCTTGTCTTTTTTTCTTTTTTTTTATTTGCTTCAAAAACTAGAATTTTCCTTGCGGTGTGCCACTACCGTTCCATGGGCAGCTTTTTTTGATATCACCTCACCACAAGTTACAAAGCTTTGAATCTCTTGCTACGCTTTGAATTACAGCTCATTTAATATGTAAATATTTCTTGCCACGCTTTGAATTTGTAGCACATTTTGAACGGCAAGTTTCTTGAAATTGCACAAACTAACGAATAAATGAGCTGCTGTTACAGGATGCACTTGTAGGGATCCAAAAACAATTTATGATGTTTGCGGCGAAAATACTTACATTATTATGTTTGTAGTATTGAAGTACTTAAGTTATTTTTTTTCGGTGAAAGTACATTTTATCTATTTATTGTTGCAGTTGTTTATTTTGCTTTAAGTTCACCACGTGATGTCAAATTTACTTATAACTTTGGTACTTTTGCCACAAATATCTCATAATTTGTGTACTTTTGCCGCACATATTTATTAAATTAGGTACTTTCACAACAAATATTCATTTAATTTGATACTTTCAGCAACATGTCACAAACACATTTAACGGTTAGAATTGATGACTGCAACAAAATATAGACGGAATATATTTTCGCCGGCAAAAATATAACTTGAATACTGTACTACAAACGTAATAATTTGGCTACTTTTCCGGTAAATATCCCTTTTTGAAATTGCACAAACAAAAACATTATTTTTGAGTAAAATTAATACTCGAAAGCTAGCTCTAGCTAATTAATCAAACTCTATTCTTTTATCAAATTCCATAGACGTCAAACCTGTCAACTTTTTGGGCGTGATTTAATTTTTTTAGCGGAGACTTTAACCTATTCAAACTAGGGTTATTTTTTAGATAGTTAGATTATTTTTTTAACATCCTCTCTAATACCAATTGATCATTATACCGATTACTGTGGTCGCTTAAGGCACCATATAACAGTTCTTTTGAAAAGGCAGCTATGGATTGCAAATTAGAAAAATAACACCAAAATGTACTTTTCATCTTGTAGCTCCATTGGAAGCTTTTCTATATTCATCTTTGGAGTTTCGAGTGTGTAGCTTAAATGCTGTGTTTGAAAATTTTGGAGAGAGTCCAATAAAATTCTTGAGGGGGTTCAAGAACAACTCTGTGAAAAAAAATGTTAAGTTGTTGGAGAGAGTATCAACAACTTTTACATTGAGCTGGAAGCTTGAAAGTTAATTCGATCCAACAAAATTTAATATAGACTCATAACATTGGTTAAACAAGTGTAAAAGAGTTTTAATGTGTTTAATATTGTAAATCTTATTTTATATATGCTATTGAAATTAGTTTATTGGTTTCATTTTTTAGAAAAATACCACTTTAGTCTATTGCATTTTAGCTAAATAACATATTTGATTTTATATTTTCAAAATTTTCAATAATGTTTTATAAAAATTAGGGAAAATACCAGTTTGACCCTGTTTTTAGCTCGAATACTCGATCGGCCCCTATATTTGTTAAATGAGAAATCAAACCCTATGTTTTGGAAAACGGAACAAAATAAGGATTAATTACATATAACACTGTAATTTAAAAAAAATCGTTTTATATGGTATATTAAATTAATTACAAAATTACGGTTCTTTCCAATAGTATATATGCTTATCCTTGTAATTTCAATTATGTATTTATATTTATACTCACACGCTTTCACAATAGGAGATAATATATATAAATTATTCTCTCTCACTTATTACTTTTAGATTTGTACGTGTTAATTTTTTCTTTTTGTCTTTTTGTGTCCATTTTTAATGAAAATTCAAGCTTAACAAATAATATAATAATAAAAGTGATAACATCATAGCTCCTATCTTCAATAAAGTAGTTAATTTATTTTTATTTTAAAAAATATATTTATTAATATTAAAATAAATATTTATACAAGTTACAATATGCTGTTAATTAAAATTAATATTAATAACTATATGTTACAATATACAGTTAAAGATAATCACAATATTATTATTCTTTATAAAAATATTATATATATTTTTTAAATCATAGCTAGTCAAGTCTCAACACTCAATGTTAAACCAAAATCATAATATAATCCAAGTTTCAAGTTTTGTTACAAAAATATATTTAAAGTTAAAAAATTAGTTTTGTAAATCTTTGTAATAATCATGTTAAATAAATTTATAAATATTTATGTAAATGTGAGTTACAAAAATAAACTTTTTAGTTGTGAAATTAGTTTTGTAAATTGTTGTTACAAAAATGTAAAATTTGTTTAAAAAAAATATTGTATTTCACCAGTACATTCAATAAAGTGTTTTATAAATAATGAATATCTTAAATTTGTATTTTTAAGTTGAATAGCATAAATATGATGGTTCATGTAATTTTTTGGTACAATACTGTAATAATATAGAAAAATATAATATTTTTATGTATATTTTGTTTATGATTTGTTAACTATAAAGTATTTTCGTAAATATTAGTTACAAAAATATCTTTTTTAGTTGTAAAACTAGATTTGTAAACTATTGTTACAAAAATAAAAAATTTAGTTACAAATTTATTTGTAAGTTTTATCTACAAAAAAACAAAAAAAAAAATCTACAATTCTATAATGGATTTTGTAAATATTATTTACAAACACGTAATAGATATTTACAAGTTTGTAAACGTTGATCACAAAAAATTATATTTTATAGCTTTTATTTATGATTTTGCCACTCCGTATTTACAATTTTGCTATTCCGTGTTTTTATCCAAAATTTCTGTATTTTTGCAATGCACCGTATTTTTCAAATTTTTTTTAACTTTGAGTATATTTTTGTAGATTTCCCACAAAATAATACTCTGAGCCTGAATTTGGTCATAATTTTTTTTAAAATGACTAGAATACCCCTAAGTTTTTATTAATTAGTGATTTTTTTAAATAATTAAAAAATAAGTTTTAAATTAAAAATTATACAAATTAATTTTAAAATAAAAAATAATTAAAAAATCAAAATCAAAATCCTAAACTTTATAACAAACAAATTAAAACAAACTTGAGAAAATAGATTATACCAACAAACCCAAAAATAAAATCATAAAAACCTAAATCAAATAATATATTAAAAAAATATAATTAGATTTTAATTAAAATAAAATAAAGCTAATTAATATTAATCAGAACCTAAAATGTTATGGACAAATCGTCCTTTCCTCTTCTTATCTTCTTCATTTTCTTCTTGATCTTCTCCTTCTCTCTACTAATACGAGATCCATAGGCGGGCTAACCCATAAGAAAGGAATTTAAATTTTAAACTTTCAATTGAATCCAAAAAAATTCTTAACACTTACTAAACAATGAAATAATAATAAAAACAAATAACATGTTTTTTAAAAAAAAATAGCAACTAACAAAAATATTCTAAAACAACATATAATAAAATTTAACGATGTGTTCTTATATGCGTCTAATCCTCCACATCGAATCCATCATCATACTCAGGGTCTGGTATTTTTCTTATAGCTTTAACATTTCTAACCACACTTAAGTCCATTGGGCTAATTTATGAAAAATAACACAAGAAAGTCATTACAACATATTTCGAAAACAATGCATATACTTACTTGGTAACGAGTAGGTCCTTTGTAGCTATCATGTGTATTTCGTGGGAATGTTCAGGATCAAAATAGCCGTGGGCTCTGATACCACATGGTATGCCCTATTTTCTCATAGATTACTAAGAACACAATGTTGGGTCGTAATCGTAAATATTGCTCTTTTATTGAATGAAAACTTGAAAATAAATACATGGATCCATGGTTTTATAAAAATAAAATAATTTTCATTAACATAAAAAATGAGCAACATTTAAATAAAAATAAAAAACATTCTTTAATAAAAGTAGGCCCACATGATCTTCCTCGACTATATGGTCCCCAACGAATACATCACGAAGCTCTTAGGTCCCCACTTGCCACCGGCCTTTCTATCCTTAATTGCCTGAAATAACATCATAAGGAGTGAGCTTCTAAGCCAAGTAAGGAAAATACAAACAAGGGTTAGTCATATAATCAAACATAACATAAATTCACAAAATTCATACCAACACAAACCTCTAGATCATATCATAACTTAAGTCATAATTCTAAATCATAATCTAAGTCATAAATCATAAATCATACTCTAAGTCATAAGTCATAGGTCATAAATCATAATCATAACTATGGGTCATAAGTCATAAAAATAACAAGTCAGATATAATAAAAAGATAAGTGTTTATACAGGGGTGGCAATTAAGCCCCGGACAAAGGTTCGTCATACACCGGACATAGGTTCGTCATAATGTTTTGGCAACCGAGCCTACCGGACATAGTCCGCCATACATCATTGGACACCTAAGGTCTAGACACACTTACCCCTTTATTGTACCTGAAATGTTAGATCATACAAACATAAACTATGTCATAAACTATATCATAATACTAAACTACCTAATTTTCCTTACCAAAAACCAGAATATTGGAGACAAGAGCGGGATTGGAACTCCTAAAACCAAACATAAAAAATGGTGAGTTTTTAAAGAAAAGAGATGAAAAGAAAACTAAACCATCAAAGAAGAAACTTACTGAGAAGAACCTTAAATTAAAGAACTTAAACACCTAACCATCAAAACCATAAATAGAAGTTAGGATCTGAAAGAAACTTAAGGAAAAATAAGGAATCATAAAGAATAAAACTTATGAATAGTATTACCTTGGATAAACTAGAACCGTTCTACACCTTGATATCGAAATCACACTATATCTCACTACCCAAGTGTTTATAAAGCTTAAGATGATAAAGCTTTTATCCCAAAACCCAAGTGTATCACTCTATAAAAACTATAGCAGCTTGAAGGCTCTGAACACAACTTGAAGAATGGATAAAATGGCTGAGTGAAGGGTCCTATTTATAGAGTTCAAGGAGTGAAACTATCTCCTTTTAGATTGAATAAATAAATGATTAAAAATTGAATATATTTGAATAATCTGTTCAACCGATGCTTAAAACTCGGTCAAAAACGTTCAGAGGCAAGTCAAGAGGTTAAGGGTCGTTTCAAGCTTGGATTCTACGAAAATTTAAATTTATGATCATCATTATCATCATCTTTTTAAAATTCAATAAATCAAAATAATATTTTGATTTACCAATTTTATTTCTCCCACTCAAATAAAATAATTAATTTCAAAAATTTATTTGTTTATTTATATATATTTTGAAATTCTATATTTAAATAAATAAATATATTTTCAAAAATTTAGTAATTAATTCCAAATTAATTATTTAACATCAACTATCATATAATTGTATATTTGACCGGAAGAATAAATTTTTTATCAAATTTCCAAATTACAGTTTTACCCTTGTATCAACTCTTACCTTGATATGGTGTTGATAGAGCAACCTGGGGACCTATAATATCAATCTCCAATAAATACTTGATTATTAATCAAAGCACTTTGATTAAATAATCATATTTATTAATCTCATGACTACTCCACTATAAATATGAGATTGAACTCTTGATAATTATAGACATATATTTACTAAGTACTTTATTAAAGAATAAAATGTCCATTGATATAATAATTACAAACAACGTTAATCCTCTATTAATGGTTCATAATTAAAAAGGAATAAAATTACTGTTTTACCCTTTTAACTATATCTAGTTCCTATTGTACCATTGACTTTACTAGTGAAGGTTGTGTCATAACAAGTTTGCGACGTGAGTGCTCATAACATTTTTAGTTCCAAAAGCCAACACAATTGGGATCCATTATTCAATCTATAAGAAGGTATAGATTCCATATCTATTAAACTATGTCCTCAGCTATATATATCATTGAGTCCCCAAAACAATTATTCTTAGCCTGCTCATTCTGACAAACCTTAACGAATGAATAAAAGGATCAGATGACATATATAGGAGTTCATAGTAACCTTAGGATTAAGATCATCGTGTATATGATCATCTTTTGATGTGCTTGATTAATACTATGAACCAATGTTTAAACAAGTATTAACAAATCCCATCTGGTCCAGTTCTATATATCACTATATATAAAGTACCTTCACTAAAGTGTCCTACTATACTAGTGACCCGAATCTAGGTCACCTGTATTCACAATACTGGCGAACCGTACTAGCAGTAATTAATCTAAAGATTCCATAACTTTATTTTACTGCGAACTATTTCAAGTTTATTATCTTAATCTTGATCCTCTCATACCAATTCAAGATTAAGACCACATAGATAAACTTTAAAATTTTATGATATTTACATAATATTATCAACATAATATCACACATAGTCTATATATATAATAATAATTAAATTAAATTATTTATTTCATTTAAAGCATTTGTCAACTACAATTGCTTTAATGGCACTATTCCTAACAATCTCCCACTTGCCCTAAAGAAAATTGAGGCATCTCTCTCAATGTGTCAATGACATTATCCTGAACAAATTTGTCTAACAAAGTCTTTGTAAACAGTTTTGAAGCTGTGAGCACCGCAAATTTCGCATGATCCTGAAAGACCCAAACCTCGCAAGAGACCTTCGAGAGTCTAACCTGCCTCACACCACGTGAGGTCGTACGCTAACCACACTGAAGGTCCTATGAACACGTGCTGAAGTGAAGCACTCAGGTGCCCAGAGCCTCGCCTCGGCCGTGCCCACGCACCCGTCTCGCGAGACCGTCTCGCCTGGCATGCCTTGGCCGTGCCCCAGCACCCATGCGTGCATCTCAGCGAGGCCCCTCTCATGAGGCCGTCTACCAAGGCCTGCCTCAGCCGCGCCCATACGCGCATCTCCGTGAGTCCCCTCTCGCGAGGCCGTCTCGCCTCGCCTGCCTCGGCTGCGCCCATTCGCGCACCAGGCGTCTTGCGAGGCCCCTCAGCCTCGCGTGCCAGCATCAGGTGAGCCACGTCCGAACGCCCCGCGCACCAGGCGTCTTGCGAGGCCCTCTTTGCCTTGCGCGATCAGCATCAGGCGAGCCACGTCCGAACGCCTCACGCACCAGGCGTCTCGCGAGGCCCCTCCATTTCATGTGCCAGCATCAGGCGAGACCGCCGCTGAGCGCCTCACGCACCAGGCGCCCCACGAGGCCCGTTCGTCTCGCACGCCCATAGAGCCTCGCACCTACGCCTCACAAATGGGGGCTACATGGCATTGATCTCATGGAGTGAGATCAAGGACCCACACATGGGTGCCAAGTCTCACCAAATACATAGCAGGCTTCGTTGAAAAGGCCTCATATCTCTCCCTAAGATTAGTGCAACCAACAGGGCACCCTTTTTCCTATAGGTATGGAGTCCACTGACGAACTAAAAGGAGTTAGAATACGGACATGGTACTCACATCAGATAAGTAGTGGTGGTACGAGCGAAGTACCTTCCGTTGTCCTCACCAGCCACTCCTCTGACACCCGTACCAGGCAGGTAGTGGAAGCACGATCAAGTACTAAAGTGGAGGTGCACCCACCAACCGTGATCATGTACTGAAGCAGACACCACTACCCCTGAGACCACTCACCTGACAGTGTACTAGCGTACTACCTGGTCCCCTGGACCACATTGTATCAGGGGCCATTAGAGCCCACTATAAAATAAACTCCACTTCCATTTGGAAGGGAGTTGGAAAAATTACGGTAGCAGTGCACCCTAATCAATACAAACGAATTTCACCATTTTTCTTTTGCAATTGTTCTTGGAGTTTCTACTTAGATTTCTAGAGCTTTTCTTTTGATTATATCTGCGTTGTAATTTTTCTAACTTAACTTAGTTGACGAGTTTTCACCATCAACAGTTTGGCGCCGTCTGTGGGAAGCTAAGTACCAAGCTACTGTTCTACCATTACTCCCAGCAAGAGGAAATGCCGAGACGTTAAAAGCGACTCAGGGAGACACGAGAGGTTGAAGTCCACCTTAACGGAGTTTTGCTGAAGGCCTCCATGAAGGATCCTCCTCCACCCAGGGATATGGAGCCCCCAAGGGACCCTGAGGTTCACGAGGATGATAGGGAGGTCTCATCACCGGCCATCCCACCCAGTGAGAATCCTCCAAGGATAACCACCGCACCACCCGGGAATGCCAATGAGTTCCCGCCTCCCAAACCACCACAAGTACCGAACTCCAGCCGGCAGGACCCAGGCCCCTCGACGCGTAGACATGATAAACATCCCTGGGTCCATTCTGTGAGCTCGAGTTCTAAATCTCGGTTCTACGAAGAGGAAATACATGAGCTTCACCGTAAGAACCAGAGGTTAGAGACCACCCTGGAGAATATGCAAGAGGTGCTGAATGGCCTGTTGCAAGGTAAGTCAAGCGTGACCCTGCCCAAGAGAAAGAGAAGGGTCAGGAGGGGGCAGAGACCATCGTTCCGGTAGACGATGGGAGGACTCGACACTCTATTAGTAACACCCCTCGAACGAAGCAACGAGAACATCCTAAACCACCGAAACAGGCCCAGAAGCCAGAGCCGAAGACCAACGCTGCCCTTCGCAACGATGACGAGGTCACCTCAAAGAGAGCACCCTCAGATTTGCGGGAGGAGCTCAACAAGAAGAGGGTGGGTAAAAGGACCACGCCCCCTATGGCACCTCGAGAGGGCAAAGGAAAGGGGGATCTTAACCCGTCCGCTTTAAGGGACTCCCTAAGCAAGAGGAGGCAAGACCTGGACACAGAAATGAGGAGCCTGCGAAGCAAGATCGTCACCGCCTCTAGAGGTCAGGCTTTTGAGGAAGAGTTTGACCATGAGTCACCCTTTGTGAGGGAGATCCAAGCCATCCGGCTCCCTGCCAATTTTAAGAAACCCAATATGACCCCCTACGAAGGAAACACAGATCCAAAGTACCATCCGGATGCGTTTAATGATCTGATGAAGTTGACGGGAATAAGTAACGGAGCCAGATGCCACTGCTTTGCTATCACATTGAAAGGACCCCCATACAAATGGTTCAAGAGACTTAGGCTAGGGTCCATCAGGTCCTGGCAACAGTTTTCTGATGAATTCCTCCAACAGCACCACGCCGTGCGGGCTACACGATGCCAGGCACCAGCCTTGCCAATGTGAAACAAGGAGAAGAGGAGAGTCTGAAGAGCTACATTCATAGGTTCAACATGGAGGCCGCTAAAGTGGGAACCTGACCCACAGGGAGTTAAAAATAGCCATTACAGCTGGCGTGCGCCCGGGAAGCAAATTGTGGGATAATATGCTGAAGAGGGAAGTCACCGACCTAGATGACTTCTCCGAGAGGGCGCAGAAGTACATTCGTGTGGAGGATGGACATGCGAACTTTAAGGTAGGAAAGGAGGAGTCCAACGTAAAGCCCCCAGCTAATGAAGGGTCGAATGGAGCGAAGAATAAAAGAGTGTATGAAGGGTCGAGGGATGATCAATAGAGAAAGACCAAGTGGGGGAGCGGTCATAGGGAGACAGCTTACACTTTCTATACGAACCTAACAGATTCCAGGGAGCATATCTACCTCACCAACGAAGATCGAGTTCCCTTCAAAAAGCCCCCACCAATGAGAAAGGAACGGTCCAAAAGGGATCCCAGTAGATACTGCCAGTACCACAAGGATATCGGTCACACCACAGTAGAGTGCATCCATTTAAAGGAAGAAATTGAGGAGCTCATCCGCAGGGGGCACCTCGGCTGATATGTTAGGAGAGAAAGATCGAAGCCGGAGGACGAGCCTGTGACACCCTAGGCGCAAGGGCGAGCCGCAGAGATACAGGGGGATGTCCCAACCATTTTCGGAGGCCCAGGATTTGGGGGAGATTCTCGGAAGGGACGAGACAGGTATGCTAGGGAAGCTAGGTGAAGTCCCCCACCCTGTATCATGAGTTTGGAGCAACGACCCCCGAAAAGATTCAAGGGAGAAAACGACTCGATCACATTCACTGTGGAGGATGCGCGGGGGGTGCATTTTCCCCATAACGACCCACTGGTGTTGATAGTTCAGTTGGCCAACATGCGTGTGCATCGGGTCCTGGTGGACAATGGGAGCTTAGTGGACATCCTGTATCGCCCTGCCTTGGAAAAGATGGGACTGGGCATTCGTCACCTGAAGCCCTGCCAGTCTTCCCTATATGGATTCACTGGGGACTCAGTGCAACCACTAGGGATGATTGAATTGGCACTCACTATGGGGGAGCAACCCTGACAGACTACAGTCATGGCTAACTTTGTCGTACTAGATTGTGCTTCAGCTTTCAATGCTGTATTGGGGAGACCATCCCTAAGAGAATTGAAAGCCATAACTTCTATATATCACTTGGTCGTCAAGTTCCCAACTCCAGGAGGGGTCGCTAGTATGAAAGGAGAACAGAGAGAAGCGAGGGAGTGTTACAACACCTCCCTCCGCGCGCTTGTGAAACTGCGGGAACCAATGGCCATGGTGATACACGAGGCGATACGTGTGCCCGCGGGGAGCCCACAAGAGCTAGACGCCCGAATCGTGGAGGAGTCAGGAGCAGAACCCGTGGAGGAAGTAGAGGAGGTTATAGTGGTGGAGGAACCGTTGAGAAAACTATAGGTAGGAAAAAGCCTGCAAAGCGACGTGAAGGAGGAGTTAATAAGGTTTTTAAAGGATAATCTGGATGTATTCGCGTGGAGTCACGAAGATATGGTGGGTATAGATCCAAGTGTTATGTGCCACCATTTGAATATCTCCCCTGAAGCGAGGCCCGTTAGGTAGAAGAGGCAGGCGCTAGACCTAGAGAGGTACATAACTTTAAAGGAGGAGGTCGACAAGCTGAAGACCAATGGGTTTATCCGCGAGTCATTTTACCCTGTATGGGTGTCGAATCCAGTACTAGTCCCAAAACCGAATGGAAAATGGAGGACCTGCGTCTACTTCTCAAACCTGAATAAAGCTTGTCCTAAGGACAGCTTCCTGCTCCCAAGGATATATCAGTTGGTAGATGCGACGGTAGGGCATGAATTACTGAGCTTCATGGATGCCTACTCTGGATACAACCAGATTCCTATGAACCCAGCTGATGAAGAGCATACGTCGTTTATAATGGATAAAGGACTCTACTGTATAAGGTGATGCCCTTCGGATTGAAGAACGCGGGTGCCACCTATCAAAGGTTGATCAATAAGATGTTCGCCAACCAGATAGGGAGGAACATGGAGGTATATGTTGACGATATGCTAGTAAAAACCAAGAATGTTGCAGAGCTCAACAAGGACCTTGGTGAGATGATTGACACACTCAGGAAGTATTGAATGAAGTTGAATCACATCAAGTGCACTTTCGGTGTATCCTCAGGAAAATTCTTGGGTTTCATGGTCAACTCCAGAGGCATTGAGGCTAATCCTGATAAGATAAAGGCCCTGATAGAAATGAGCCCACCTAAGAACAAGAAGGAAGTGCAATGCCTAACGGGAAGGGTAGCAGCCCTTAATAGATTTATTTCAAGGTCAACCGACAAGTGCCTCCCCTTCTTTATCATCCTAAAAGGCAGCAAAAAGTTCGCTTGGGATGAGGAATGTAAAGGGGCATTTATTAAGCTGAAGGAACACTTGGGGAAGCCACCCCTGTTGGCAAAACCTGAAAAAGGTGAGAAGCTATACTTATACTTGGCAGTGTCTGAACATGCCATAAGCGCAGCCTTGGTTAGAGGGGAGAAGAAACAGCAACAACCCGTGTACTATATCATCAAGCAGTTGGTGGATGCGGAGAATCGGTACCCACAAATTGAAAAATTGGCATATGCATTAGTTGTAGCCTCGAGGAAGTTGAGACCCTACTTCCATGCTCATGCAATCGAAGTTCTCACAGATAGTCCTTTGAGACAGGTCTTGCATAAACCTGAGACCTCAGGGAGGCTGATGAAATGGTCGATCGATTTGAGCCAATTCGATATCGTTTATACCCCGAGGGCTTCAATCAATGGACAAGTGCTGGCAGACTTCATAGTGGAGTTCACTAGTCAGCCGAATGAAGGAAGAAGTGAAGAAGGGGAGCGGTCAATCATAGAGGAAGAACAAAGGAGTCTAGAAAAATGGAGCCTGCAAGTGGATGGGGCGTCCAATGAAGGAGGGTCTGGAGCAGGTATCATGATGACAGGACCCGAAGGACACAAGATGTACTATGCAATCCGGTTTGGGTTTAAGGCCTCCAACAACAAGGCGGAGTACGAAGCGCTCATGGCAGGCTTGCGATTAGCCCAGGAGCTAAAGGTGACACGCCTTCGTATCTTTAGCGACTTGCAGTTGGTGGTGTACCAGGTGAAAGGTGAATATCAGGCGAGAGGTCCCAGGATGGCAGCATACTTGGAAAGGGTGAAGGGCTATCTAGGACAATTGGTAGAGTACAGCATAGAGCAGATCTCAAGAGAGAGGAATTTCCATGCCGATGCCCTCGCAAACTGGATGGGGATATCCTGGAGTCGATACCTGTGGAATACTTACCTAGACCCAGCATCGTAAGCGTGGACATACACATGGTTAGTGTCCCAAAGGAGTCGTGGGCTGAACCGATTAAGAGGTACCTGGAGGAAGGAACCTTGCCTGTGGACAAGAAAGAGGCCTGAAGGTTGGTGTATAAGGCTGCTAGGTACACCTTGGTAGACGGGGTTCTATACAAGAGAGGGTTCTCAATGCCACTTCTACGATGTGTAGAGGAGGAGGAGGCGCTCAAAGTACTGCATGAGATACACGAGGGTGAGTGTGGTAACCATGAGAGCGGACCCTCCACGGCTAGGAAGGCCATGAGACAAAGGTACTACTGGCCCTCCATGGAGAAAGACGCAAGTGACTTTGCCAAGAAATGCAACAAATGCCAGAGGAACGCAAACTACACTTGGAAGCCCCCAAGTGAGTAAACTAGCATGACAAGCCCTTGGCCCTTCGCTATCTGGGGGATAGACTTGATCGGCGCCCTTCCCGCGGGTAGGGGAGGAGCGAAGTACGCGGTGGTAGCTGTGGACTACTTCACCAAGTGGGTTGAAGTGGAACCCCTTGTGAAGATAACGGCTAAGCATATCACCTCATTCGTCAACAAATTCATTGTCTGTAGATACGGAGTGCCCTACAAAATTATCTCGGAAAACGGCAACCAGTTTAAGGGGGGAGCCTTCAAGGAATATTGTAGGGGAAGAGGGATAAGGAGAAGTTTCTCAGCAGTAGTGCACCCACAGGCCAATGGGCAGGTGGAGGCCATTAACAGAGTTCTTAAAAAGAACTTGAAAACCAAGCTAGAGAAGATGAAGGGAGCCTGGGTGGAAGAGCTGCCAAATGTGCTGTGGGCCTACAGAACCACCCCGCGCACGACCACTGGAGAGACCCCATTCTCCTTAGCATATGGATGCGAGGCTGTCCTCCCAGTTGAGATTCAGGTTAATTCCTTCAGGATACAGGCGTACAGGGATGAGGCCAACCGCGTAGCTCTGGCTGAGAGCTTGGATATGCTAGAAGAGAAAAGGGAAAAGGCACATATGAGAATGGCGGTATACCAATAGCGCGCGGCAAGGTATTACAAATCGAGGGTGCGAGAGAGAACTTTCAGAGTTGGCGACCTAGTGGTAAGAAAGGTACTCCCCAACACGCGAGACCCAGGGGCGGGGGTACTAGGGGAGAACTGGGAGGGGCCCTACCAAGTCGCTCAGTGCATACCCCCAAACACTTATAAGCTGGTGCGCATGGACGACACCATCATACCTCGAGCATGGAATGCGGAGCACCTTAGGAAGTACTACCAGTGAGGTGCCCACACCCAATGCATGCAGTATCGGTTTTTAGCATGTTGCATGTTATCTTAGCTTGGTAAGAAAAAATCAAAGAGGTTACTTAGATAACCTCTCAAATAGGTGTAAGTTTCTTTTTTTTATGTAAGTCTTAAATGTATCGTTGTAACCTGAATTCTATGAATGGAACTGGTCATATCTTCGCATGCTATTTTTTCTACTTTATGTGGGCATCAATCAAAGTGCCTGCCGAAATAAACTTCACCAGACACTTGGGGGGGCAATAGTGGCCCATGAAGATTAAGCATACAGCAAATATGGGATCCTAAAAAGGACCCCTTGCATCAGCACCAGGATCCTAAAAAGGGACCCTCTATCAGGGGATCCTAAAAAGGACCCTCTAGCAGAGGAGTCTAAAAAGGACCCCTTGTATCAGAGCCTCAAGCAAAATTCCTGAAAAGAGGAACGCAATTCGTGATGAACCCTTATAAGCAGGGAGAGGACCTTACAAGGCATCTCTTAGGTTCACAAGGATTAGCTACCGTTGTGAACATCAAGGAGGCCAAAAGGTCTTACAAAAAAAAATTACAACAACACGCTTCCAAATAAAGGCAGATGCTCCCACAAGAGGAAAGACCTCAGAGAGAGCACCCGCCAATAAGCCTAGAGCGGCCACCAAGCCGTCTAGCCAAAAAGGGTCCTAAAAGAGACCCTTGCAAAAATAGTACTATGAATAATGATGAGGAGGACGCTTCTCGCAAAAAATAATAAGCGCGCACAAGAATATGTAAAAGGATAGCTAGAACTCAAGGGGTCAAAATATCCTTATAGAATTAATCAAGAGGCACCAAAAAAAGTCCCATTGAACCCTTTCACATGGGCTCTAAAGGACCTCTAGCCTAGTAGATAAAAGAGGGGAACCTACCAAACCCCATCATACAGGCTCAAAAAGACCTCAAACGCAGAAGAGTAAGAGATAAACAACCACACATGTATATATATATATTGAAAAAGGATTCTTGATAACATGACAAGATTTACAAAAAAGAAAAACAATAATATTACAAAGGCTCAAATGAGCATAAATCTACAACGGGCTGGTTGACAGAGGTAATGAAATAACAACCTTAGGGCATCCTGCCCCGGGCGTTCCACACAGGCGCCCGGGCCACGACATACTCATCAAAGGAGGAGAAGTCGAAGTTGGGATCCTGCCTCCATACGCCATAGAGGGCGCGCTCTATGGACCTATGCTCAGTGGTCACCCTCTCCGCTTCTAAAGAGGAAACCCTCTCCTGCGACGCAACAACCTCAGCTTTAGCAACTTCAAGATCAGCCTCTAGGAACGAGACCCTCGCCTGCGTAACAGCCGTGGTAGCCTGGGCACCCTAGAGCTCACCCTCTAGCTTGGTAACCCTGTCCTGCAACATCGAGGCCTTGGAAACCGCTTTCTTCCTCTGTTTTAACGAGTTAGAAAGTTTGGTCCGAGCCCTTGTTAGCTTATCCCGGGTTTCATTAAGCTCTCTCTCAAGCCCCTGGGCCCGTGCTGCAAGACGGCCCCTCTCAGTGGACGACACAGAGAGGTTGTTAGCCGAATCGGCAAACCGCTGAGCCACAGTATGGGCTTGCACAGGAAGGATAACAACAATGATAAGTAACAAAAAAAACAAAATCATAATAATAACGAGACCGACACAAGATGCATGAACTCACACAGACGGTTGTGCGCGTCAAGGTCTCCCCAAGGTCCGACAAGGTGAACCTCCTGAGACCATTCCAATCAGCTTCGGGGCGGTCTGAGGCTAATTGGACGTACCGCCGCCCATAGGAGGTCACCATGCGATTAACCTAGGGCACCCCTTCTGGGTTAGGGGCACCTGGCTGGGTGAGCACAGACGACCCACTCGCCGAAATAGGAGGGGGCACAGGAAAGTTGGAAAAATGGACCCCTGGTAAATCGGAAGGGGGCACAGGAAGATCGAGAAAGTAAGCCCCCGATGGACCCGGGTCGAGGGGAGCCTGGGTAAGAACGTTGAAATCTGCGGGGTCGAGGCAAACAAAATGCCCCGGTACGACATGGCCTCAGGAGTGGGAAGCCATGTCCGGGTCGGAAGGGAAAAACGTAGGACATCCCCCAGGAGACGAGGATCGCTGGTGAGGTCCCCCGCGTTCAAGGGGGGCTTCCCCCGGCTTATCCTCAGCCTCACCTTTGTTTGGGCAAGGCTCAGCCGATGCAGTCGTTGTCTTCTTTGACCCAGGAATCGACCACAGCAACTTGGGGTCTGAAACCGGGGACAGCTTGTGGAGGTTAAGATTTTCCACGGTGAATAAGAACATTGCTTTTTTCAGGGCGGGGTTAGCATTAATGAGGTCCCTCATGGCATTCGCCTCCGACCCAACGACCTCGGGAACGGCAAATTGCTCTACATGACCCACGCCGTTGTCAAAACAAACATAAGTATAAAACAGTAAGTTCCAATAAAAAGAAAAGGAGGCTCAAGGTACTTACTGGGGGTGGCACGGAAGTGCTCACGGACAGAGAGAGGGCCCTTTACGAAGAAAAATTCCTGCTTCTAGGACCCCAGATTGGACACTGAGCCCTCTATCAAAGGGACCTCGTTATTGGCCTTTTGCAAATAGTAGAAGCCCTTGGACTTGGGAGAGGGCATGAGGTTATACAGGAAGTGCACCTCTTGCGCCGTAGGGGTACGTTTGGCAAGTACCGCGAACGCAATAAAAAGGCAGCTCAAGGTCAGCCAACTATTGGGTTCCAGCTGAAGGGGGGCTAGGTCAAAGTAGTTAAGGACCGCTACGAAAAACGGGTGCAAAGGGATGGTACCACCCGCCTTCAGAATGTGCTCACTAAGGGCCACGAAGCCGGTCCTAGGGCGGTCAGCCCGGCATGTCTCCAAAGGAGCGTATAAGGCGTACTCCGGAGGAACGCGATAGTGCTTCACAATTTCTCTCAGTTTATTTTCTGCACATGTCCTTCCAGTTCGGATGCTAGTAAAGGAGCATCATCTGGTTCATTGGTAGATACCTGTCGTCATGCCCTCGGCATATCTGCAAAACCAAAAGAAAAAGGTGAGGAAGAGATAGAACACTTTACCCTCCATTTTCTCTTAAGAGAAAGAGTCTTCCACCGGGGGGCAGAAGATCTAAGCTAGGGAAGATCGAAATTAAGGGCTGAGGGGAAGCAGAAGCGGCCCCATGACAGTCATCAGGCGAGGATGGGCTGGAGGGCTCAGACGGAAGGTGTCCCTCCATAAACTCCAACTCCCTCTGCAACTCTAAAAGGGTCACCTAAGGCTCGCTACATGGTCACTAAGGTCTGGGGGGGAAGGTGCTCCGTCTCCTCTCAACGCTGAGTCAATTTCACTCTCCCCCACCCAAATTTTACGCCTAAGTTGAGCCAGGTGCTCAAGATGACGGATACGGGCCTGCCTTAAGGAGTCATAGTATTGGTAAGGGTTTTCCTCAGGGGACTCTGAGTCTGAGAACAAGTCAACAAACTCACCCCCGGAGGTATGTCGAACGGACCGTCACTAGCCATGAGACCTCATCCCGAAAGCAAAAAGGGGTTCACATATAAATGAGGGGATGGCTACAAAACACAAAGGAATGGGCTTAAAACATCTAGATGCAAATGCCCTAAATGATCCACTACGAGGTATAAAAAAGAAGGGCATGCAACTGGGCAAACTGACGACAAGCTCAGGCCAAGGTACCCCATCCCGAGTAATGCTAATTTGGACCCAATGAACATGAGGGAAAAAGAAAATATACCTCAAGCAGGTAAAATGGAGCGCTGTCGTGGTCAAAAGGAGGTCCAGGGCCAAAAGCACCAAATGGTCGAAAATACGCGTCTGCAAAAATAGACAGAAAAGATGCGTTAGCCTTCAAATATATGAAGGGACATAAATAGACCAAAAATTAGCTCATTTAAAAAAAAAAAAGGAGAAAAACTATAGCAAAAGTGAGGTTGTGGGGGATTGAACCCCTTACCTCTTGAAATGAGCAAGGGTCAAGGTACCACTAAGCTGAAGAAGTAAGGTGTAAGTAATAGGGTAGCTGTGAAGACTTATTTATAGGAACCGCAGGCTCATCTCAACCATCGCACCAAAGGCCTGATTAATGGTCAAGAGGGGAGCTGGGTGCTTGCCTTGGGACCCGCGGAGCACAATGATAAGCTTACATTCACCATCAAGTATACAAGAGAGCCTAAAGACTCTCTCGTAGACTGGGGGGCAAGTGTGAGCACCGCAAATTTGGCATGATCCTCAAAGACCCAAACCTCGCGAGAGACTTTCGAGAGTCTAACTTGCCTCACACCACGTGAGGTCGCACGCTAACCACGCTGAAGGTCCTATGAACCCAGGTCCTCACCTCGGCCATGCCCACGTACCTGTCTCACGAGGCCGTCTCGCCTGGCATGCCTCGACCGTGCCCCGGCACCCATGCGTGCATCTCAACGAGGCCCCTCTCGTGAGGCTGTCTCGCATGGCCTGCCTTGGCCGGGCCCATGCGCACATCTCCGCGAGGCCCCTCTCACGAGGCCGTCTTGCCTCACCTGCCTCGGCCGCGCCCATTCATGCACCAGGCGTCTCGCGAGGCCCCTCAGCCTCACGTGCCAGCATCAGGCGAGCCACGTCTGAACGCCCCGCGCACCAGGCGTCTCGCGAGGCCCTCTCCGCCTCGCGTGCCCATCATCAGGCGAGCCGCGTCCAAACGCCCCGTGCACCAGGTGTCTCGCGAGGCCCCTCCCCTTTGCATGCCAGCATCAGGCAAGACCGCCCCTGAGCGCCTCGTGCGCCAGGCGTCCCACGAGGCCCGTTCATCTCGCGCGCCCATAGAGCCTCGCACTTATGCCTCGCAAATGGGGGCTACAAGGCATTGATCTCATGGAGTGAGATCAACGACCCACACATGGGTGCCAAGTCTCACCAAATACATAGCAGGCTTCGTGAAGATGCCTCATCTCTCTCCCTATGATTAGTGCAACCAACAGGGCACCCTTTTTCCTATAGGTACGGAGTCCACTGACGAACTAAAAGGAGTTAGAATACGGACATAGTACCCACATCAGATAAGTAGTGGTGGTACGAGCGAAGTACCATCCGTTGTCCTCACCAGCCACTCCTCTGACACCAGTACCAGGCAAGTAGTGGAAGCACGATCAAGTACTAAAGTGGAGGTGCACCCACCAACCGTGATCATGTACTGAAGCAGACACCACTACCCCTGAGACCACTCACCTGACAGTGTACTAGCGTACTACCTGGTCCCCTGGACCACATTGTATCAGGGGCCATTAGAGCCCACTATAATATAAACTCCACTTCCATTTGGAAGGGGGTTGGAAAAATTACGGTAGCAGTGCACCCTAATCAATACAAACAGATTTCACCATTTTTCTTCTGCAATTGTTCTTGGAGTTTCTACTTAGATTTCTATAGCTTTTCTTTTGATTATATCTGCGTTGTAATTTTTCTAACTTAACTTAGTTAACGAGTTCTCACCGTCAACAAAATCTATCTTCAAGATCAGTACATCAATTATGTAAAATTTTCTTGAATTAAGTGATACTTCATTTCATGTGCTTTTCCTTCTCATGATTTCAAGTTATTCTAGAATAGTTATATCTCCCTTGCTTTTGCAATGAGATACTAGTAGGTTATTCAAGTCTGAAATCCTTTTCCAGAATGGCAAAGAACTCAACTAAATCAAATAGTCTATTTAACTAGTCAATAACTGTTACATTTCGACTTCTATGGTGAAACATTCAATTCTGAAATGTCCAATACCTTTCCAGATTAATGTGTTTCCTCCATAGTTGTAGAAACTGATTCTGATGACAATCTTTGAAGATTTCTATCTGGTTTAAAACCTGTTCAACCTTTGGGATTTTAGGTTAGTGCCTAAATGCACATACATATAATCTCTATTATATTCAAGATACTCAAAATTAAGTCCTTATAATTATTCAATGACTCAATCCATCATTGGATTGACAACAGCTGATTATTCCTACCGTTTAATAAATGTCAATCCGAAAACATAACATTCAATACATTTAACAGTCTATCACTAAGATCTAGGAATAATTGTCTCATGTCCTCCTGCTCTAGTAAAAGAATAAATGGACAGTAGTATTTAGATAATACATCCTCTTGTCCGAGAAGGAAAAAAGCCTTTCTTGGATTTTGTAAACTAAAGCATTTAAGCTTCTTCTCTATATAGGTCGCTTGAGACAGTGCCTAAGGATTGTTCTTTCAATCTCTATAGACTTGAATGTATAGAACATTCTTGGATTTTCTAAATCTAATATTTAGAAATGTTCAGCTAACCATTTCTTTTCTATTGACGATTTCTCTACATCATTCCCAATGATTAGAACGTTGTCAATATTAAGAATAAGAATCACAACAGAGTGTTTCTGGTCGAGATCTTCAAATAATTTTGTCATGTCGGCTATTCAATAAAGACTACTTAGACATCCATTTAAATTAATCTCATAATCCATGCATAAAGTAGTGGATAAGAGTATGTAAACATATTTAAGTTTGGTTACATTAGAGGATATTTATTCGAGTAATAAATTATTCTTTTTGTTCATAGCCTTAGGCTATTAACCTAACTTTGAAAAGTTTGTACTTTGCTCTGTTCTCATTTTCATCTTGAATATCCTGTTTCAAACTGAATTTCAATGAACTTTATTTGGATGTTCAAGAATCCAAATGTCATAGAATTCCGAATTCCATTTCTAGATTCATGGTGTTTCAACCATTATTTTTCGTAAAAACTTTTTCATTTCATACTAGTATGTGAATGAAGTATAGTTAGATTGTGTTACACAAAATTTAACTATCTTTACATTTATAATGGAGTAGTTACTAACTAACGCTCCCACTAAAACAATGCTTTGTATAATCTTTGATATTCTTTAGTTTTATCATTGTTAATTATTAGTAACTTGCTTACTTGACTTGCAGTCATTATTTCTAGTACAACTTAACTAGAAAATATAGTGATTATAATAATCATGCTTCATTAAAGTAGCATTGAAGATATACAAACTCTTTTGTAATCTTTTATGATTATTAAACTGTTTCACTAAATGACTTCATGGAAAATTTTCAATTTATTTACATAACCACTTGTGAATCCTAACTTCTAAGTCTTTTTATGTTGTACAATCAAACATGTACAGAGTATAACAAATGTTAAAATTATAGAAATAATAAAGACGATAATGATGACTCATTATCAATTTAATCTTATCTAATATGATTATATTCCATTTCCAAATTACTAATTTTGCTTAGCATTCTAGTTGTATGTGAGTTGAGTTTGAATTCCAAGTTCACATGCAAATTACTTGAATTCCAAATTCAAGTTTAGACTTCCTTTTGATCAAATCAAACAAGTCTCTATGTGACTTTACTTTGAATGTTGCACGAAAATTTATAAAAAATTTCTTTGCATTCAACAGAAATACACATATCTTAAATAAATGTCAATCAGTATTGACTTACTATTTATTATCTCTTTTAGCTTTGAACATTAAAATGTTCAACATACATCTCTATGTATTAGCTAAACGATTATGTGATTTTTGAGCCTTTATAAGAGAAATTTCTTTTGGTTAACTTTAATTAATAGACTCTATAAACAGGGAGAGAACCAATGAATGACTCTAATAAAAGACTGTCTTTTATTTGTTTTATGTGTCTAATTAATTACAAACCAATCTCCAAAAATAATTCACATATATGTTTCACTTAATTGTTGTTGGAATAATATGTCTTATTTATTAAATCTATGATTTGCACAATAATGAATAATTCATAATTATCATTTACACTTATTGATGAAATAGGTGGAACAAGTATATTCCAAAAATAAAAAGTAAATTTATTATTCAAAAGAAATACTAAACTTGTTCATTCATCAAATAAAGGAATTTAAGAACATGGTTTCTAGAAAAAATTCTAGAACTAATTTAAAGAAAGAACTTATTAATTTCTTTCATAATGAAAATCAACTATTTCAAAATTACATAAGAATTAAATTGTTTTTAACTAAATAAAATAAATTTCTAAAATAATATATTATGTATTCAATCGACTTCATCATTTCTTCTTCACTTTGGTTTTAATGCAGCTACTCTTTTTCTCAAAATATTTCTGCATCCCTGAAGACAAGAACATATGAAAAATAATATTAGTGGCAAAATTTTGAACCAACCATTCAAAAATATTAAAGAAGAGTTTTTGAGTAAATCAAATTTACCCCGTATTTAAAAAATTGAGCATATGCTATAGCATCATAATTTATCATGGCCCACATCCCATATGAAGTTTCAATAACCATATATCCTTCTTTAATGTGGCCATGTATGGTCGATAACATGCATTGTCGTGCCAGGTTCACCATATTTTTCATGTTCATCAAACAAGGATGAAAAACTTGGAACCTCTGGTGGTAGATCATAGACTACTCCATACAAGTTTTGTGTTCTGAAGACAATGTGAATCCCTTCGTACCATCTTCTTATGCAGTTAAGACTAAATGGAGTCCTTTCTGTTACACCCAAATTTTGACATAGTCGTAAATGAGCCTCAAAATGTAGGCTTGTAAAGTGTAAGCTCAAAAATGACAAACAGTGGCGGGACACTTGTAAAAATTTGCATGATTCCTGATTTTTTCTTGTTGGCGATCGAGCACAAGTTTAAAAGGCTCAAGCTTAAGCATCAAGCTCAAAAGAACGAATCTTCTCTGATGCATATTTGTGTTATTTGAGCCTTAGTTTCAAGCTCGAAGATGTTGGTTTCCGAAGATTGAGCTTGATGAAATTACTTGCTAAGGAGGAGGCTAACTAGAATAACGAGCTCGGAGTGTTGGTCAATCTCGAAAGCACGTTAACCTTGCGTTCGAGGTCAACAACGTGTTTTGCACACGACAACTGTTTTGGGATCCCTATTCCTTATGGATTTGTTATTATCTGGTATTAAATCCCAATTATCATGGAATATTATGCATTTAACGAATTAATTTACATTTATTTCAAATGTATAATTGATTGTAACTTCTCGAAATAAGGGGAAGATATTCGATCAACCATGTCTATAAATAGCCTGGGGAATTTCATTTTTATTCACGCAGAATATTGTACAAAGAACACTCTGTTGAATTGCTATGAGAAAGCTTTGGGAGAGTGTTACAAATCAATAATATTGACTAGTGAACTCGGCAGATTTTAACTATTGAACCATGTAAAAATCCTACTTTTTTCTTATTTTCTAAATCTTTTTTTAGTGCTTTTCAGATTTAAGTTGATGAAAAATGACGTCAACAAATTGGTGCTTTCATTGAGAGCATTAAGCAAATATTTGAATTGTTTAGTAAGAAACTTCCTGCATTACCAATGGCCCCCGTGAACAACCCAAGAGCTGGTGGGTGACCATTGCCCCAAATACCCGAGGTGGAAAATCCTCACACTAAAGATTACCCACGGAGGCCTGTGAAGCAACCAATGACAGACCACGACCCAAACAAGGGGAGTACATCATCTGACTCCCGGGGGCTGCCTGCTCCTAGGCTTGACGAGGACCTCTATTATAATCCTGAGAGGTACATTCCTATCGTGGAACTGGAGAATTGACAACTGCCTCAGCAACATGCAGAGGCCACAAGGCGCAATGAGGAATTGGCTTGGTAGGCTGCTGAGGTCCAGGCACCACCCCGAAGGCCCAAGGACGTCCCCACAGGAGCACGGCTGCCTGGAGGGCAAAACAAGGGGCTCAGCAGGCCCAACCAAGGCTCAGGGAAAATACTGGCAATGAATGCTTTGAAAGGAATACTGAAGCCAATACTACTGGCAACCCGACTATGGAGGTAACTACAGGAACATGGAATAACCGAGCTTCCCCAATAACTCGGAGCTCTAACCCTGAATCTGTCAGGAATAACCCGGAACCAGTCCAGGCCAATTCTAGGCCTTCCAGGCCCAACAATGGGAGGCCACCACCATCGTCTATAAGGCATCCAACATCTCTTATAAGACATCCCTCACCACTCTGAGAGGCACCCCAGCGACCTCATCATAGGAACCGGGCAGGGGAGCCTGCATCACAAAGGCCATCTCGCAGTGGCAATCGAGACAGGAATCGTCGAACCCGACCTGGACATAAGGGCGAACGAGAGGCTACTTGAGGACATAGGGCTTCCCAACCAGTAGGAAGCCACATGTCAAGATCGTAAACAACTAGAACAAGAGGGCCGGTGGAAGATCCACCTCGTAACCATCGAGCCCATCAACCAGAAAGAAACGTTAGTTTCATGGGTGGGAGCTTACACCTTACTAGGTCTATGAGCGCATATGATACCGAACCTAGGAATATTGGGAATTATGACAATAATCCTGATCTTTGAGATCATCTGAACCAGAACTAGGGGCAGACCAATCCAGCGAACCTCAATTTACGCGATCATTTGAACATCTGAAAGGAACATGTGCAGCCAGTATATGGGAATCAATATAACCCTATGCCAGGGCAAGGAGATGGAGTGTTTATAAACAATAACCAGCTACCCTAAGCACAAGTTCAACCTCCAGTGGACTTGGTCCATGAGAGAATTAGTTAGCTTGAAACAACGTTTAGGCTCCTTCCGGATAAAAGGAATAGGGACAAGGCCGAGGACTCCGATGAGGATCTCAATCCTTTTGCTCCACATATTTCAAACATGCCATTCCCTCATGGGTTCATGATACCCTACGTAGCTCCATTTGACGGGAACTTAGACCCATACAGCCACCAACGTTTGCTACGAGCTCAGGTGCATGTTATTTCCAACCACTTCGATAAGACCAATAAAAAACTAGTTCGAAAAATTCTGAAGACATTCGATCTCATCTTTGGATCAGTTAGTGAAGGAATTCAAAAAACAATTCAAAGCCATGGTAGGCATCAAGCCCAAAGCCTCGACCTTGACCAATGTCAAATAATAGCTTGGAGAATCATTAAAAAGCTACCTCGCGAGGTTTAACATAGAGGTGGCGCAAGCCCGCAACGTCGATGACAATGGTCATCTTATGGCTGTTTGAGCTGGTATATTACCTGGAAGTTCTCTTTGGGATGATATGCAGAGAAAACTGATAAGAACAATAACCGATTTCAACAAAAGGGCTCAGAGATTTGTCAATGTAGAGGAGGTGAGGTTAGCATTAAAACTGACCCCTAAAACCACAATAACTACAACGATGAATGTTAACTCAGCCTTGACCTTGGCTACCCCATCAACATCTCGACTGTAACGCCCTGGATAGCCAAGACCGCTAAACTGTGTACTTATAAAGGTGCAAAACTTGCTAATCAAGTCATTAATTCGAAAACGTGTCACTAAACATGTATGAGCTAGGGTTAAAAAGGTTTTGGTCTCAAAAGTTTCACTTTATATAATTAAGCAGTGTAATACATGGGATCCCGAAAAGAAATAGAATTTAAAAGTTGGTTTACAAAATTCCCAAAATACAGACAACCATCAGCCATACTAAGGCAAAATAGACATTTCTAGTTCTCGCGTCCCTGCCTAAACCCCAACTGTGGCGGCTGAGCAGCTGGTCATGTACATTTGGGTCGCAGAGCTCTCCAAGTCAGGGCTGATCAAGCTTGCCCTTGCCTTTACCTGCACCACGTAGCACCCGTGAGCCAAGGCCCAGCAAGAAAACATAACGTGCAACACAAACAACAATAACAACAACTCAAATATTTAAGCATGATAAACCATTAGATAATCCACATTAACCAATTAGCATATACTCAGAATTAAGGATGCAACTAATCACAGATAACATTCAAGGCTCACGATATTCAGGTCACATAATAATCAGGGCCGATAACTTAGGCTGCACCCTCTGTTTATCCAACTGACTCCGGCCCGCTTACACCGAGCTCAGTGCATATTAAGCTGTCCTTGGCTACCAGCGGCCAAGCCGTGCCCTGTGCACTATTTAGTTTACATGGCATAATACCATCCTTTCAAGCATACACATTAGGGAACCCTTAGTCCCATTACAGATATACAACCAGGTGCAGTTTTCTTACCTTTAGTTTCTGAGTTTACTGATTACGAGCGACGCTCCTCGAGCACGATCCGTTCCCGAGCCCTAGCCTTAACACCTAGTCACAACCAAGATATTGGGTTCCATTAATATTCAGATATAAGTTTTCGGGTACAAAACTAACTTATGGGAAACCGAATTCCACCAAGCACAGTGGTGAAATCCATCCCAAGCACTCTAGGCTAGATTCCCGTGCTTTAAAACCCTAAATGTTCAAGTACACACCTAAGGGCTGCGACCCTTGAAGCTTAGCTATGGACCTGCCCTAAAACAGAACTAAGGCCACCCCTGAAAGAAGACACGCACTGCGATCCTTCCTTTGGGGGCTGCGGCGCTTACCCCTGGCCGAGCCTCCCTGGCTCCTTTGCATACTAGGGTCGCAGCGCTCTAGAACAGAGCCGCGACCTTTCCCTTCGTGCCCGAAAATTCCACCATTTTCAACCTCTAAATCTTACCCAAAAATCATCCCAAAGCTTCCTAATTCAAAACCAATTAATCCCAACACTTTTAGAATGACTCTAACAACTTAATTCAACTGAAAACCTAACTTAAAACTCATTGAAATCCTACTTTCAATTTCTGAAACTCAAGAACTTCAAAACACCCAACCAGCCATGCAGGACTCCAATTTAAACCTCTCATTCACAAATTGAAGCTTACCTATTTTGCTGAACCACTTCTCTAAGCAAAATCCAAGTTAATTCCCAAGCTTCCAGCTTCAATTCAACCTTAAACATCAAAATCACAATTATCTCACTACTCAGAAAAACTCAGAGTTTCTAACCTCAAAAACACAATTTAATTCTCACCTTGGCCTTGATTAAATGTTCCTTGGATAATCCTTGAGCTAAGCTTCTAAATCCTCACTGAAATCCTCTGAAATCCCAGCTCAAATCCTCCAAATTTTCTCTGTTTTTCTTGTGTTTTTCCTAGTTTCCTTGAGAGAGAAGAAGAGTCGGTCTAATTTTCTTTTCCACCAGCTTCTGTTTAACTAAGTCTATCCTTTATCCCGTTAAGTCAATCCCGAGGCTTGGGGTGCCGGAAACGTCCCCCGAGGGCAAAACGGTAAAATTCCCCAATATTCCCGCCTAGACCTCCTAACCTCAAATATATCTCCATATATTTATTTTCATAACCCGATAGTCTAACTAACCACCCGATATCTAAAATACGCCTGAATTATCCAAAGTCAACTGTTAAACCCCGTTGCGACTCTTCCCACTACCTAGCCGTAGGATCGCCTCGAGTCGTGCTCTGCAAACCTACCCACATAATAATGTGATTCTCACGAATACCATATATATACCACATTAACATCAATATAATCATACAAGCATTCTAATCATACAATTATGCATTTAAATCAATAAAATCATTCAAATCACATTTAACCCAATTATGCCCTCCCAGCACACTAATCAAAGCCCTTAAACCTCATTAGCGAATTTAGGGTCGTTACATCGACCCTCAGGAGATAACCCTTCAATGCAGAAGAAAAATGAAGGGAATAACTCAGAGGCAGGCGGTAGGAAAAGAAGAAGGGAGACAAGTATTTCTTCGTTTACATGGTTTACACCGAGCTCAATGAGACTTAGGAAAATATATTTCTTGCAAATGAGAATCAGGTCCCATGTAGACGATCTGACCCAATCTGAAATCAGAAGTCCAAGAGAGATTCCAACAAGTGCTGCAGATTCCACCGGGACATCGGACATACAATTGATGAGTGCCGACAACTAAAAGACGAGATCGAAGGCTTGATCTTGAGAGGATATTTTGGAAAGTATTTAAGAAACATGAATACCAATCACACATCTTCTGGATAGAGGGCAGCATCTGCGCAACCTGCCAAGCCGAATAACAATCCTTGAGCAAGAGAGGATGATCGACCTCCCCCAATATATGGGGAGGATGTGGTAACCATCTCTGGGGGACCGAACCATGCCGGATCGGGCAGAAATTCCTAGAAGAGTTATGTAAACAAGCTCAAAACTAGAGACGGGTCTCCCTCCGAGCCTGAACCATGAGCTCCAAAGAAAAAAAGGGTAGAATCTTAACCCATTACTTTTATTGAAGAGGATGCCTCACATGTCCAGTTTCCCCAAAATGACCCCCTGGTCATCACACTTCAGCTCGTGAACTAAAGGGTGCATAGAGTCTTGATAGATAATGGGAGCTCTGTCAATATCCTTTATAAGGCCACTCTAGAAAAGATGGGAGTCATGCTTCAAGATTTGAAAGCATGTGCAACAACGTTGTATGGATTTTCAGGGGAAGGGATTGCTTTTATGGGATCCATCAAGCTCCCTATAACCTTGGGAGACTATCCAGTCTCGGTGACCAAGATGATGGGGTTCGTGGTGGTGGATACCCCGTCGGCCTACAACGTACTGCTTGAGAGACCAACCCTAATTAGGCTGGGGGCAGTGTCATCTGTTAGGCATTTGACCATCAAGTTCCCAACGTCTAGTAGCATCGGGACGCTGAAGGGAGACCAAGTCGCTGCTCAGGAATGTTATGGCATTTTCATGAGAGAGAGAAGAACCAAACAAGTGCACATGCACTTGTGGTTATTCAGGAGATGAACGGGTCTGTCTTCGAGATAGAAGAAGAGATCGACCCTATGGTTGAAGAGAAGGTTGCTCTCGAACCAATGGAGGAGCTTGAAGAAGTGAAGCTTGATGAGAAAGATACCATGAGGGTGGTAAAAAGAGGAAAAAATCTTTCTAAAAATGCAAACTAACAATAACTTGCTTTTTGAGAGAAATCCAAGATGTGTTTGCATGGTCGCACTTGGATATGGTAGGGATTAATCTGAGTGTTATGAGCCATGCACTCATCATAGATAAGAGCTTCCCCATGAAGCAACATAAAAGGAGGCTCCTGGACAACGATAGAAAAAAGCCCTGAAACAGGAGATTGAAAGGTTAAAAGCAAATCGGTTTATCCGAGATGCTTTCTATCTTGATTGGATAGCCAACCCTATGTTGGTCCCAAAGCCCAACGGCAAGTGGCGAACCTGCATTGACTATTCAGACCTCAACAAGGCATGCCCTAAGGATTGCTTTCCCTTGCCTTGAATCAACCAGCTCGTAGATGCCACTGCAAGCCATGACATCATGTCATTCACGAAGGCTTATTCTAGATATAACCAGATAGCCATGCATGCACCCGACCAATAACATACGAGATTTGTGACCGATAAGGGCTTGTACTGCTATAACGTGATGCCTTTCGGGCTCAAGAATGCAGGAGCCACATACCAAATATTGGTGAATAGGATGTTCGCTGAGAAGATTGGAAATAACATGGAAGTTTATGTGGATGATATGTTAGCCAAGTCCAGACATAACAGTAACCATGTAGACAATCTCACTGAATGTTTTACTGTGCTCTAAAAATACAATAAAAAACTCAACCCACAAAAATTCTCATTCGGAGTATCCTCGGGTAAGTTTTTGGGATTCATAGTGTTATCCAAAAAATAGGCATAGATGACGTGGCAGAAATTTTTAACACGTGGCTAACACCTGGCAAAGGTGTTGTTCGAATATCGACCACGGAGGTTCCCCTGACATAACATCTGGGTTTTATATACGACCAGCTTGGTCGTATACTACGTATAATTGGTTATGGCCAAGAAAAATATCGTCAACAGTGAAATAAGAGCACGAAAACAATAATTGGTTATGGCCAAGAAAAATATGATCACACAAATGGGATTTTTTACGTGGTTCAGCAGTTAACTTTGCCTAGTCCACGAGTCTTTGTTATTAAAACTTAAGATGATCTCTGGAAATTCTTTAAGAATGAATTCTCCAGAGTTTTCTCTCAAGATCACAAAAATTCGGTCCTTTACAATGGTGCATGACCTCTTTATTTATAGAGGAGGTTTTCAAAATACTATCCCACACATTTTGGGAAGTTATTCTGTATATGTAAATAAATTTAATGGCATTAAAAGCCTGTAATCCTATATACAAGGAAGCGTCTCCTGAAGATCAGGGAGCGTATAACTGAATAATAAATATCCCTTGATTATAGGGGATTTACAGCTATGAATGCAGACTGCGTCTCTCTTAGATGATTCACTAAGATATTCAGAGTTATCAGCTTATATAGTCAATACCACGTTCACCCATGTCTCTTAATGGCTTTCGAGCTATAGCATTTTCCCGAGATTATGTGGCTTCGAGCTCATACTTATGTCAGGCTCGGAACCCCTGATCCGAGGTCATCCGAGAACAAACGCACTTCGATATCTGCCTTTCGAGCTCATGAGGGTTCCGAGGCTATCATCTTCGGAGTCACCCTTGCTTCCTAGGCTCAGTGCCTAGGTTGTGGACACGTGTTCCAGACATTACGAGCCCATTCCTAATGAATCCAGCTTTCGAGATCACAATTCTTAAGGCTCAAAATCTGGGTGTAACATTTTGCCCCCTCAAAAGTATTTGTTCGAATCCTATGAGAAGGAAACTTTTGAACTACTTTCTTCGGGAACTGCACTGTCACACACTTGAAAATGGACACGTGTCAGTTGGGTATTGCTCATTCAAGGTACTCGAGTACCTTGGAAATCTGCCCACGATCGTTCGCCTGCCACCTTTTCGGTACCATCATGTCATCAATCTCTGACCGTTGGATTTTATAAGGATTCTGGCCAATGGCTCAGATTAATCCTTTTTTACCATCTATATATAAGACCCTAGTCATCGTCTTCCTCTTATTTTACACTCATCAGAAGAAAAAAGAAAAGAGGCAAAACCAGAAGCCATCCCAGAGAACTTTTTGCTTGTGCATGTTCTCCCAGCCGAAGAAACAAAGGACCGCCAGTTTGTTCGAGACTGTAAGGTTGAACCTGCAGCCTCTCCTTCAATCAACGCTTTCTTTGCAATTGCCATCATTGTGTAAGTATCTGATGATCTTTTTGTTTTCCTTTATGCTGGTTTCTGTCTGCGTTGTTCTTTTTTTTTTTTTGAGAATGCACTAGTTTATTTTCTTAGTATGATACGCTAGGAAGTTCTGACCGATAGGCTTTCACGTTTAAGTCTCCATGCTAGGTTTAAATCACTGGTTCCAAATCCTGTTTTGATGTAGGACAAGGTCTCTTTTTTCTGGGTTTTCAAAATTTAAAAGACATATATTACACACCAAGATATCGGGTACAAAATCTTGGTTTTAAAGATTGAACGATACCCAAGATTACCATTTTTGAATAACCGTCACCCTTTTTCCCTGATATTTTGGGATTTTAAAAAAAAATTATCCACTCCCCTCCTTTTTCTCGTAGAATACACGTTCCGACTCTTAACCGAGTTTTCAGTATCGAGCTCGTTTCGTGCCAAAGCACTCTCCGAGCTTGTCTTGTCAAGCTCGTAATCCTTGAGTTCTTGCATGCATGTCCCTCACCATTTTTTCTTTCTTGCTAGATGTCACAGAATCTAGAAAGACGGTGGGGGTCGTTGCTGGCAATTTCGTATTCGCCAAAATCCCCGAGCCCAGAATCGCTGCTTGCTCGGAACCAACGTCTGATTCGTGAATACGATCTCGTAAGCGAATAGGAAGAAACCCGAGCTCACTATCGCCGCCAAATCGTCGAGGTCATAGAAAAGAAAAGGAGAACCCTTCGAGAGGCTCTTTATCCAGAATCTAATTCAGGGCCCAGGCCGATCCCCCTCGACCCTAGGTTAAAAGTGACCGTTGCGTATAGTCCGGGAGAGCTCCAATTCTCACTGATGGGGGAGCCTTCTACCTCGCAACCGAGGAGGGAATTTTTTGAGGTCGAGCACTACTGGATCTCGGTTACCTCGATAAACCAGATAACTGATATCCTGGCCTTCCACGGTCTCAGGTTGTCAAGCTCCTTAAGGTGTCGAGCTCCAACCTCCAGCAAACGAAGCTGCTATGCTCCAGGGAATGGAAACCTTGACAACAGGCTGAGGTATGCGACTTGGAGTCAGGAGCATATGAAGGCAGGAGCGCTACTGCCTTTGAAGTATTTCTTCAAGGACTTCACGGACTTTGTTGGGTTGGCTCCGTTCCAGCTCAACACTAATTCTTACAAGGTTCTGTCTGCCCTGAGGTCGTTATTCCACGAGTTGGAGTGGAAAGGACCTTCACCAAAGGAGATTTTGTATCTCTTCTGTCTGAAAAGAAATCCCTCCCGAGCTCGGGGAGGAGACGGCTTCTACTATCTCTTGAGCTACCCCAAAGAGAAAAAGGTGTTTGAGGACCTTCCTAACCATCCACCTGACTTTAAGAAAGCCTTCTTCTGGACAGATGGCTTGTCCCCGTCTCGATACTACTCATTCAGACGGATTCGTAAGTACCCCAAACTTCTTTATCTCTGTGCTCGGACTTTTGTCTGTAGGTTGTACTTAGTTGAAATGTGTTTTGTTTTCCAGACAAATTTCACCGTCCTACTCTCGATGACGTAATGAAGGAGCATAGAGAGGCTCTGCTCAAACTCCCTTATGGCAGGAGGTCTCTCTCATATCTTTTGCATGAGAGTAAGCTCCAACCTGCGGGCTTTTGGGAGACGGCCAGTCCACCTCGGATTGGTCCAACAAAAAGTACGACCACTGGGAGCTCGTGCCTTTGCCAACAGGCATCCTTCCTCCAAGGAGAGAGGTGAGGCCCCCGCCTCCAGCTCGCCGAAGAAGCCCGCAATCGGGGAACGAGGCTAGCGATGAAGCCTCGAGCTCGGACTCGGATGATCAAGATACAGTCATCCTTAGCTCGAAAATGTGGTCCCCCACCCTATTAAAACACAAACCCGATAGGTTAGTATTATGCCCGGATGATAGGGACCACTTCTATATATGGACTTGGGTAGATGACCGGGTTCATAGATTTGATAGTTGGCTCGGGAAATATGACACTATGTACAGTCTGAACGAGGTCTGGGACGGGATAGCTGTCTAATATGGGACCAATGACTATAGGGACCTTTCGAGGTTGACGTCCACCTATAGGGAAGGTACTCCCCCCGCCTCTTCTGAAGATGGGGGAATTTCATGGTCTCCAAGCCCAAGCTCGGGGGAGAGTTCCAGTTAGGTCCTTCTCTACTTGGTTTTTTTTTTAATCTTCCAAGTTTTGTTAACATTATGTTTAACTTAGATTGGAACTGTGCAGGTGCTATGGATCCCAACCTCGATTCCCTGCTCTTTAGCGATGGCGGAGCTCAAAAGAGTAAGCGCCCGAGAGGCGCGCGGAAATCCGATCGGCCATCCAAGGTCCCTAGACGCACCGAGAAGACCCCAACGACTCAGACTGCTGCGAGTACAGCCGAGGAGTCGAATGTCCAGGTCGATGCATCTGTTTCGACCGCGCCCACCTTGCTTCCTCCGGTCGCAACTCAAATAACAATCGGCCAGCCTTCGAAGAAACCCTCCATCTCCAAGGTCCTCCTGCCGACGGCCCGACCTCATGTTGAAGAGTTCGTGCTTGACGGTGCTGCTGGGACCTAAGGGTCTGTACTTGGCTCGGACGTCCTTTCTCGAGTCGGTCAGAGTCTTTCAGGATTCAGCGCTGACCACTGGGATCATGTGCATAAGGCCCCAGACTGTAATACTCTTTATGATAAGAGTATTGAACTTACTGCCGTGGTAATTTTTGCAACTCTTCTTTAATTGTTTATGTCTTGGTTTGTGTTCTAACTCATCCTCTATGTTTCACGCCCTTGTCTTTTCGGCACAGCTTAATTATAAGCTAACCAACGAGGTGCATACGAGCATGTCTCTGGCCCAAGAGTCGAGGGATCTTCAGCTTAAAATGGCTGATGAACTCAAAAGCTCGAAGGCCGAGCTTGACAAGGTGAAAACTGAGCTTGAGACAACAAAGACTCGTCTTGCGGAGCTGGAGAAGGTGAATGCCAAACCCGAGGAGGAGAAAGCTGCCACTTTCGAGATAATGGAAGGCGAGAAGGCCCGCCTCCTTGACGAGTTCAAAAAGCAGAAGGAAAAAGCGGTCGACTAGGCCATGTACAAAATTTTGGTTGACAATGCCGACCTCGACACTAGCTTCCTGGGTCCTCTTGAGGCGAAGTATGTAGAGCGGTGGAATGCCCGACTAGAGGCGAACGAGGCTGCTCTGGAGGCTGCTCAGAAGGATAGTCATGCTATTCTTCCTGGGGGGTCTAGTGCCATTGATGCTGAGAAGGCCAAGGGAACTGCTCCTTCCTGAACCTCACTTCGGGGCTGCGTCCCCTTATTTTTGTAATTGCTTTAATTTATGCCCATTGGGCCGATACAATTTCTTTTTATTTTAATACATATGCTTTACATTTCTTGGTTTGAAATATTTTGCACATTTTATATTAAAAAAATCGTATATGTTTATTTATTCGAACATAGTTTGGATTTAGGCTCGAGACTCAATGCATTCATGCACCGTTTTCTCGAATTATCCGCTTTCGATCTCGTTATTTATCAAGGTCGGATATTACTTTAACCATGAACCTGAAAGTAATTGTATGGTGTGTAATGCAAACGGTTTAGTTATATCTTATTGCTTAGTTACTTTTTCTCGTCCTCGGTTATTTCTCCGAAGTTATGAGTTCGAAACTATTTTTCCATAAGATATTCCAGCCTCGATCTCGACTTATCTCGAAGTAGGTTTAGGTTCCAACTTATCGTCGATTAGTTCTAGCTGGTTTGTTCCAAACCCTTTAAGGTTGTGATTGGTTTGTAATCCATTCACTTGTATGTTTTTAATAATTTGGTTATATCCAAATTGTCCTAGCTCGCGCATTTGGTTACATCCAAACACTTGTACGTTTTTAACAGCTTGGTTTTTAACAGCTTGGTTATATCCAAACCATCCCAACTGGCGCATTTGGTTATCTCCAAACGCTTGCATGCATTTCGTGTATGTTATTTTATTTTTCAAGCTAATGGTATATATATCAATGATGCCCCCTTAATATCCTATGAGTGTGACCATAGGTTATTAAATTAAGAGAGATTGCAAAAATAAAGAGAAATATAACATATTGAACGAAATAGATCTTTATTTGATGGAATTCAAAAGTAGACAAAATAGTACTAATAAACAATCATGGTTACAGGAAACATCCTTCCTATACTATTGGTAGTAAGGTCTTAGGTGTTCGCCATTCCATGCTCGCGGGACCAGGCTCCCATCTAATCTCGCTAGCTTGTAAACACTGGGTCGGATGACTGATTCTATCTGGTATGGTCCTTCCCAATTTTCCCGAGCACACCAGCTGTTGGATCTCATGTTGCCAAAAATACACGTCTCAACACCAGATCTCCCACACCGAACTTTCGATCTCGAACCCTCTTGTTGAAGTACCTGGTAGCTCATTGCTGGTAGGTAGCGTTCCTCAACTGAGCTTCGTTTCTTCTCTCTTCAATCAAGTCTAAGGTTTCTTCGAGCTAAGTGTGGTTCGAGCATCGGTCATAAATGTGAGTTTGTATTGTTGGGATTTTGACCTCGATAGGCAGCATAGCTTCGCAACCGCATGCTAGCAAGAACGGGGTATGTCCCGTTGATGTTCGAGCTGTAGTCCTATATCCCCATAGGACTTGGGGAAATTCTTCGGGCCATCATCCCTTTGCTTCCTCCAACTTTTTCTTTAGTGAACTCTTGAGAGTTTTTTTTACAGCTTCGACTTGGCCATTCGCCTGAGGATGAGCTACTGACAAAAAACTCTTTATTATTCCATTCTTCTCACAAAAGTTGGTAAACAAGTCGCTATCGAACTGGGTTTCGTTGTCGGATACAATTTTCCTCGGCATCCCATATCGGCATACGATGTTTTTTACCATGAAGTCAAGGACCTTTTTGGAAGTTATTGTTGCCAACGGTTCAGCCTCTGTCCACTTTTTGAAGTAATCCACGGCGACTACATCATATTTCACACCGCCCTTGCTAGTTGGGAGAGAGCCTATGAGGTCGATTCCCCATACCGCGAATGGCCATGGGGAATTCATCATGGTCAGCTCGGATGGTGGAGCTCGAGGAATCGTGGCGAATCTCTGGCATTTGTCGCATTTCTTTACGTACTCGAAAGAATCTGATTTAATGGTAGGCCAGAAATATCCTTGGAGTATGATTTTCTTGGACAGGCTATGGCCCCCGATATGGTCTCCACAGAACCCTTCATGAACATCTTCAATGATCTTCTTGGCTTCGGGTAGAGTTACGCACCGAAGTAATGGCATGGAATACCCCCTTCTATACAACTTTCTGTCCAAAATGGTGTAACGGGGAAGTTGATACATTAACTTTCGAGCCTGGTTCCGATCTTTTGGAAGGACTCCGGTCTCGAGATATTCAACTATCGGGGTCATCCAGGTAGGCTTGGACTCAATCATACACACGTCTTCCTCCTCCGGCTCATTAATGCTTGGTGCCGAGAGGTGTTCTATGGGTACAACGTTTAGTTCATCATTCTCAGCGGAGGTAGCGAGCCGAGCTAAGGCATCTGCATTTGAGTTCTTCTCTCGGGGAACCTTTTCGATTGCATAAAACTCGAAATGTTCCAATGCGGATTTTGCCTTATCTAAGTAAGCTTCCATTTTCTTGCCACGAGCCTGGTATTCTCCCAAGATTTGATTAACCACAAGTTGGGAGTCGCTGTAGCAATGTATTGCTTTAACTTTGAGCTCTTTGGCTATACGAAGTCCTGCCAGTAAAGCCTCATATTCGGCCTCGTTATTCGATGCTTTGAAGCCGAATCTTAAGGCGGAATGAAATCTGCTCCCTGCGGGGGTAATCAAAATGACCCCTGCCCCCGATCCATTTTCATTAGATGAACCATCGACGTAAAGTTTCCATAGCTTGTGGGTCGGGGTTATAACTTCGTCGTTGGTCATGCCAGTACATTCCACTATAAAGTCTACCAATGCATGTGCCCTAATGGTCGTCCTCGGGTGGTAAGTGATCTCGAATTGTCCGAGTTCAACTGCCCATTTAAGAAGTCGACCTGAAGCCTACGGTTTAGACAGGACTTGCCTAAGTGGTTGATCAGTCAGCACATGGATGGGGTGTGCCTGAAAGTAGGGTCGAAGTTTATGAGATGAATGAATTAAGCTGAGAGCCAGCTTTTCCATCAAGGGGTATCTTGACTCTGCCCCCAATAACCTTTTACTGATGTAATAGACGGGTCTCTGTACCTTTTCTTCTTCTCGCACGAGCACTGCACTTATTTCATGTTCGGTGGTGGAAAGGTATAGATACAATACTTCTCCCGTAATGGGTTTTGATAAGATGGGGGGTTCTGCGAGGTGTTTTTTAAGCTCCTGGAAGGCCAGCTCGCACTCCTCCGTCCATTCAAATTTCTTGCCTCCTCTCAGAAGGTTGAAAAACGGAAGGCAACGGTCTATATATTTTGATATGAATCTACTTAGGGCCGCCATCCTACTGGTCAAACTTTGGACATCCTTGTGTCTTTGAGGTGAGGGCATGTCAATCAGAGCCTGGATCTTATCAGGGTTGGCTTCTATTCCACGAGCATTCACGATCAAGCCCAGGAATTTTCCTGAAGATACACCGAAGGTGCACTTCTGAGGATTTAGTTTCATGTTATACTTCCGGAGCACGCCAAAACATTCTTCGAGGTCGTTAACATGGTTATCGTTAAGTTGAGATTTGACTAGCATGTCATCAACATAAACTTCCATGTTGTTCCCTATTTGCTCCGAAAACATCATATTCACGAGCCGCTGGTATGTGGCCCCAGCATTTTTGATCCCGAATGGCATGACATTATAACAATATAACCCTTTATCGGTTATGAAGCTTGTATGTTCCTGGTCGAGGGCATGCATGGGAATCTGGTTATATCCAGAATAGGCATCCATGAACGACATCAGTCCATGCCCTGCTGTGGCATCCACGAGCTGGTCAATCCTCGGTAAGGGAAAACAGTCCTTTGGGCAAGCTTTGTTGAGGTCCGAATAGTCAATACAGGTTCGCCACGTCCCATTAGGTTTTGGGACCAACACTGGATTGGCTACCCAATCAGGGTAAAAAGCATCCCTAATGAATCGGTTTGCCTTTAATCTGTCGACCTCCTCCTTCAGTGCCTTCTTTCTGTCGTCATCCAGCTGTCTTCGCTTTTGTTGCTTCGGAGGGAAGCTTTTGTCTATATTTAGCGCATGGCTTGCTATGTTCGGACTTATTCCTACCATGTCCGAATGTGACCATGCGAAGACGTCCTGGTTTCTCTTCAAAAAGAAAATAGCTGCTATTTGGTCTCTTCCTGGAGGTGTTTTCCAACCTTTACCTTTTTCGAGGGATCGGACTCTTCGAGCTGAATCTCTTCGAGCTCTTCTAAGGGTTCGAGGTCAGCTTTCTCCTCAACCCTTGGATCGATTTCTTCATCAATCTCTAAGACTGTCCCATCTTTATTCTGAACAATGACGAGTGCTTGTGCGCTCGTCTGTTTCTTTCCTCTTAAGGAAATGCTGTAGCATTCCCTTCCAGCTAACTGATCTCCCTTCAATGTTCCGACGCCACTAGGGGTTGGGAACTTAACGGCCAGATGCCTCACGGACGAGACTGTCCCCAGCCCAACCAGGGCGGGTCTCCCGAGCAGCACGTTGTAGGCCGAAGGTAGGTCTACTACCACGAACTCCATCATCTTGGTTGTTGAGACTGGGTAGTCTCCCAAGGTCACGGGGAGTTCGATGGACCCCATGCAGGCGATCCTTTCTCCTGAAAAGCCGTATAATGTAGTCGCGCATGCTTTCAGGTCGCGAAGGGAGAGTCCCATCTTTTCAAGGGTTACTTTATAGAGAATGTTAACCTAGCTCCCATTGTCTATGAGAACTCGGTGGACCCTTTTATTTGCCAGCTGGAGAGTGATGACCAGTGGATCATGGTGAGGAAACTGAACATGAGACGCGTCTTCCTCAGTGAAGGTTATTGGTTGGGATTCAATCTTTTGACTTTTGGGAGCTCTAGGTTCGGGTTCATAGGGAGACCTGTCCCCAGTCTTTAGCTCGTTAACGTACCTCTTTTGGGAATTTCTACCCATGGTCGCGGGGTGAGGCCCTCCCGAGATGGTTATCACATCTTCTCCATCTATCGGCAGGGGCCTATCTTCTTCCCTAGCTCAGGAATTGTTGTTTTGCGTGGGCTGCGGCGCGACTGTTCTCTGGCTCGCGGTCGCTTGATTAGTACTCTGGTTCTTGACATATTGTCTGAAGTAATCTCTCGAGATCAATCCTTCGATCTCGTCTTTCAGCTGTTGACATTCATTAGTAGTATGCCCGGTCTCTCTGTGAAATCGGCAATATTTGCTGGAGTCCCTCTTGGACTTCTGATTTCTCATTGGGTCTGGATGCCTGAAGGGGACCTGGTTTTCATTAGCCAGGTATATGTTCTCCCGAGACTCGTTGAGCTCGGTGTACACTCTGTACACGGAGAAATATCTCTCCCCCTTCTTTTTCTTTCCTCCCTCGGCCTCGGGGTTACTCCCTTCGTTCTTTTTTCTCTTGGAAGGGTTTTCCGCAGCAGGCTTTGAAGCTGGTTGGTCCGCCGAGGTTGAGGCAGAGTTTACGTTTATCGTTGTAGTTACGGGCTGGGAAGTCACATTAAGTGTCGACCTCACTTCTTCTACATTGACAAACCTCTGTGCTCATCTATTAAACTCGGTTAGGGACCTCACTGGTTTTCTCTGCATGTTGTCCCAGAGGGAACTTCCTGGCATTACTCCGGCTTGGACAGCCATTAGGTGTCCACTGTCATCCACATTCCGAGCTTGAGCAACTTCCAAGTTAAACCTTGTAAGGTAACTTTTCAATGTCTCACCTGGCTGTTGCCGAACGTTAGTCAGGGTTGAAGCCTCGGGTCTAACCCCCATCATGGCTCTAAACTGCTTCTTGAAGTCATTAGACAGCTGATCCCAAGAAGTTATTGAGTGTCTTTTATATTTTTCGAACCAGCTTTTGGCTGGTCCTGTCAGTGATGCTGGAAATAACATGCATCTGAGCTTGTAACCCACGTTACTTGCTCTCACTATGGTATTGAATGTACTCAAATGGCTGTATGGGTCGGACTTTCCCTTAAACGTTGGGATGTGAGGGATCCGAAATCCTTGAGGAAATGGAGTGTTGGAAATATGGGGAGCAAACGGTTCAAGCTCCTCATCAGAATCTTCGTATCGATCCTGATCTTGCTCATTTTTCAGAAGCCTAAAGGCCTTTTCTAACTGATCAATTCTTTCCTGGACTGGGTCCGCGAGGGGTCTTGTCTGGAATTGGCTGTCGTCAATCACAATTCCAGGTTCGCGCCTCCACAGGGGGTCTTTACGCCTATTTAAGCGATCCCTCAGGTCCAGGTTTATCGGGTTAACATTGCCCCGACTTTGATTCAAGTGTTCTCGTGGGTCGGAGCAATTCCTGCGGCTCCCAGTGTTCTTTCGACCTCGATCATGCATGCTGACCGATCTGGTATCTCCAGAGTCGTCACTAGTAAAACTTGTTGCATGGTTATTTCGAGATGGGTCTTTTCCATGCCGCCTCATTTCTGCAGTGCGAGATCGGGACTTTTGGCTTTTTTCAGAGGGGACGCCTCTCCGCTCACGGAAAGCCTCCCTGTTCCCTTGTCTCCTCCCCGCACGTCTTTTGTCTTCACCTCGAACTGATTGAGCATTCCTGTGAGGGGGTGAAGGATATCTTATAGGTGATGGAGGGAATCGTATGGGTGATGGTGGCTGCCACCCATTTCGCGGCCTAGATGGTCCCGAGTTTGCTCGAGATGGGTTGGTTGCATTCGGTGCGCTCCTAGGGACTTGAGTCCGAGCCTTTGCAGGGGCTCGGTTGTTCTCAGTTCCCGCAGGTACTTCCGTAGGTGGATTAACTGGGGCCTTAGCTCGGGTACTTCTCTGGGGCCTAGAGGGGGCCGACTGATCTCCTGGTGCAGGAGGTTGTTCTAGCCTTCTTGTGGCAGCATTCTTCCGTGGACGCCCACGGGGTCTGCAGGGAGGAACATGCATGTCCCTCGGAGGAGGGGCTTGGTTTTTGCGCGGAGGCGGGGGCTGAGCCGCCAGCGCCTCGGCGGATATCCTTGCCAACTCCTCATTCCGCTTGTTGGCTTCTGCCAACTGCTGTTTCAACTACCGGTTCTCAAGTTCCACAATGGGAACATATCACTCAGGATTGTAATACATATCCTCATATCTTGGTGGTGCGGGTGGTCCCCGAGAATCAGAGGACTCGCTTCTCTCTTCAACATCCGGGTTTTCCATTGGCTGTTTCCCAGGACGTCTCGGATAATTTTCTTCAGGAACGTTCTGATCATTAGCTGCCATAACTTGTTCAGGGACTGAATGCTTAAGGCTCTCAATGAAAGCACCAAACTGTTGACGCCGTTTTTCGTCAACAGTTAAATAAGAGCACGAAAACAATAATTGGTTATGGCCAAGAAAAATATGATCACACAAATGGGATTTTTTACGTGGTTCTGCAGTTAACTCTGCCTAGTCCACGAGTCTTTGTTATTAAAACTTAAGATGATCTCTAGAAATTCTTTAAGAATGAATTCTCTAGAGTTTTCTCTCAAGATCACAAAAATTCGGTCCTTTACAATGGTGCATGACCTCTCTATTTATAGAGGAGGTTTTCAGAATACTATCTCACACATTTCGGGAAGTTATTCTGTATATGTAAATAAATTTAATGGCATTAAAAGCCTATAATCCTATATACAAGGAAACGTCTCCTGAAGATCAGGGAGCGTATAACTGAATAATAAATATCCCTTGCTTATAGGGGATTTACAGCTATGAATGCAGACTGCGTCTCTCTTAGATGATTCACTAAGATATTCAAAGTTATCAGCTTATATTGTCAATACCACATTCACCCAGGTCTCTTAATGACTTTCGAGCTATAGCATTTTCCCGAGATTATGTGGCTTCGAGCTCATACTTATGTCAGGCTCGGAACCCCTGATCCGAGGTCATCCGAGAACAGACGCACTTCGATATCTGCCTTTCGAGCTCGTGAGGGTTCCGAGGCTATCATCTTCAGAGTCGCCCTTGCTTCCTAGGCTCAGTGCCTAGGTTGTGGACACGTGTTCCAGACATTACGAGCCCATTCCTAACGAATCCAGCTTTCGAGATCACAATTCTTAAGGCTCGAAATCTGGGTGTAACAACCTCGAAACCGGAAGTCTCCCAGCAGACCGGGACGGGGCTAGAAAGCTTATCTACAAAATACCAAGATACACCATTTTGAAAGGAAAATTTTATAGAAGGGGATACTCTATGCCACTACTTGTGTAACTCCTCTGAGGCAAAGAATATTTTAAAAGAAATCCATGAAGGATTTTGCGGAGACCACACCGAGGGGCATAGCTTGTCAAAAAAGGTGATTAGGAAAGGATACTTCTAGCCAACAATCAAGGCAGACTCATTTGAGTACGTCAAGCGGTGTGAGAAGTGTCAACGGTTCACTTTGATACCGCGAGCTCCACCCAGAGAGCTTACCATGATGAGCTCCCCATGGCCATTCGCGATATGGGGAATCAACCTCATAGGCTCCTTGCCAACTGGAAAGGGTGGAGTAAGATATGTTGTAGTCGCTGTCGACTATTTCACAAAATGGACCGAAGTCGAACCCTTAGCGATCATCACCTCGAAGAAAATCCTAGATTTTATAGTGAAAAATATCATCTATAGATATGGGATGCCCAGGAAGATTGTGTTGGATAATGGGACCCAGTTCGACTGTGATTTGTTTACACACTTTTGCGAAAAGATTGGGATAATAAAAAGTTTTTCCTTCGTGGCCCATCCCCAAGCAAATGGCCAGGTTGAAGCAGTGAACAAGACATTAAAACGTTCAATGAAGAAAAGTCTAAAAGAAGCAAATGGGAGATGGCCTGAGGAGCGACCTCAAGTCCTGTGGGCATATAGGACAATGGCAAGAACCTCGACGGGGCATACCCCTTTCTCCCTAGCTTATGGGTGTGAGGCCATGTTGCCCATCGAGGTCGAAATCCCAACCATAAGGAGCGAAGCATATGACCAAACCTCGAACCAATCCCAACTCGAAGAAAGTTTGGACCTAATCGAAGAAAGACGAGACGAAGCCCAGTTGAAAAACGCTACATACCAACAAAGGGCTATAATATATTTTAACAAGAAGGTCTAAAATAGGAAATTTGGATTGAGAGACTTGGTGTTAAGGAGCGTGTTTCTGGCCACACGAGACCCATCTACTGGTGGTTTGGGCCTAATTGGGAGGGACCCTAGCAAATCAAGTCCATTATTTGACCTGGAGTTTATAAGCTGGCGAGTCTGAGTGGAGGACTGGTTCAACGAGCTTGGAATGGTGAACATCTATGACCTTATTACCAGTAATGTAGGAATGATATTTATTTGTTTTAACCAAGCGTGTATTATATTTTTACTTTTGATTAATAAAGTACTGAATTTCATTCATATGTTGTATTTTTATTGTTATACGTTTTTGCATACCCTCAAAATTCAATAACCTAAGTTCTCAATCTTAGGATACTAAGGGGGCATAAGTGGTATACAATCATACCATAGGATGAAAAAAATATAACATAAATAAAAATAAACTCTAATAGCAATGTTTGGATTATTAACCCGACATGAAGAAAACAAAAACAATAAGTGTATGGATCATTAACGAAACACGCAAACTAAATAAGTCTAGAATAAACCAGGAAAACCTAATCGACAGAAAAAGTTTGAATTCTAGATAAACCAACTAAAAACCATAAGTTGAAACTAGGGCTGGAAAATTTTGCAAATAAGTTTTGACCTCGCAACCTCGAGGCCATACTCGAGGATGAGGAAAAGTAACTGGAAAAACAAAATATAACTAGACTAACGAGGTTACATACCATTTGATTATTTTTTTTTAAGAATACATGGTAAAAGTAAAGTTCAACCTTAATAATAACGAAGTTAAACATGGGCATTTTGAATAAACTATGCATGAATGTATTGAAATTTGAACTTAAGCCCAACGTGTATTTATACGAATAAACAAGTATAAAAATAGGTCCTTAATAATAACATGCTTGAGATATTTTGACCAAGAAATATGATGCATAGAATTGAGGCAAAAGGCTAAAGGTAGACAATGTCCAAAAAGGCTTTCGAGCCAAAAAATTGAAAGCATAAAAACTACTATTAAGATAATTAAAATAGCTCAAAATCGAGCTGTAAAAATTGTCTTTACCCCAAAGGCACAAAAAATATAATTACAAAAATCATAATGGGTCACAACCCATGATTTAGATTTCAAGGGTTATTTGCCTCCCTAGCCGCACTCCTGGAAGCCTCCGCCGTCTCCTCATCCTCGAGCTTGGCCTCTTCCTCCTCAAGTTGAGCCTACCATTTAGCAATGAATTCAGTCTCCAGGCTAGCAAGGAAGCTGGTATCGAGGTTAGGGTTGTTAGCCCAAATCTGATACATCACCATGTCTACAACGCGATACTTTTTGGTCTTAAACTCCTCAAGAAGACAAGTCTTCTCGCCCTCGATAACCTCAAAGGCCATCTTCTTCTCCTCTTCCAGCTTAGCATTGATTTCCTGAATCAGCTTGATCTCAAAGTCCCTGGGCTCGACCTCCTTCAAGGTCGCTTCCAGCTTTAACTCAAGCTCGGGAATTTTTTGGACCTCCTTTTAGGTCGCTTCTAGCTTTGACTCAAGCTCGGGAATCATATTGGACTCCGCATCCCTTGCTACAATTTCCAGCTAGGCTTTTTTGAGGTCGTCCTCGAGCCTCAACTGGGCATCTTGGGCCTCCTGGGCAAGAGCTCTGCTAGCTGTAACCTCTCTATTCAACAAAAAATTGTGCTAAACAAAGGATATGAATGCCTACACACACAAAAAAAGGGTCAAGGTTAGCAATGTACAAATCAGAGTTACCGTAGAATGATGGGGCTAGGAAAAATGACTAACGGAGGAGAACAGCTTCACACTCTTGTCAAAGAGAGTGTTGGCGTCTCGATAGGAGGTTAGGAATTCCCACTGAGGGGCTCCGAGGTTGCTGAAACTTTGACCTACATGGGTTAAAACATCAGAACCGAGATTGAATCCAGGGGTTCCAACATCACTGTCGACAACAAACTCGGGCACATAAGTCAAGATCGGTAGGAAGCGATCTCGTATCAGAGCTTGGACTCATCTCGCTTGGGCTAAAGGTGGTGGAACGACCTCAGAAGGCGTTGTGGACTCGGTGGCATGGCTCAGCATGACCTCAAAAGGTGTTGTGGGCTCAACAGCAGGGTTTGGTTCTAATGGCACCTTGGCTGAGGGGACCACCTCGATCTTCTTGGATAGCTTGGAGGGACGACCTCCCTTTTGGGACACTCTTTTGTGTTTATTTGCCCTCAAGGCCAGAGGCTTGTTGAGGACATTATCCAAGTCTGAATCCATGTCACCTGAGAAACAAAAGATTGTATGTAAGCAATCAAAAAAGGTTATTATAAGAAACAAGACTCCAAGATAAAGGAAACCTAACTAGTACTTTCGGCCAAGCCTGGGCTCGGGGACCGAGAAATCCCCCTGTCTTCTGATGACTCTAGGGGAGTCCCCTCTGTATAAGTGGGGGATAGTCTTGAAAGGTTCCTATATACATTGGTCCCATACTATACAGCTACCCCATCCCAGACCTCATTTAAAATATACATGGTCTAGTATTTTCCTAGCCAGCTATCGAACCTACGGACTCTAAGGTCAACCCTCGAACATGCTAAGATGTTATCCCTAGGGTCCTCGAATAGGATCATTGCGCCAAGCTCGTGCTTAATTAATGACGGAGACCACATCGAGTGATCAAACACTACTTTACTTCCATTCGCCAAGCTCATTGAGGCCTCGTTGTGGGCTTCATTGCCCAAGACTGGTCGCTCATGTAGACGGGAGGCAGTGGCCAAGGGTTGCGAGCTCGAAGGCCTCCTCCTGGGGGGAAGTTTAGCGGTGGGGATTGGCACATCTTCCCACCTCGAGTACTTATGAATCCCTGAATTATCCGTGGACTCACCTTTATGAAAGAGGCCATAAGCTCGAAGCTTGTCTTTGTGGAGGAGATAGGTGAGGGACCTTCGACCTTAAGGGAGATGGAGAATTGCTGCCCTATGTTCTTTCATGGCCTTTGTTGGAGTAGGCCGGTGATAGGTGAGTGCAGTCAAGAATGGATCAAAAATTTCAAGCTCAACAATTTAGAGATAAAAAAAATGTGTTGAATTACATACGAATGCATTGGAAGGATTAGAATTGGGAAGGACCGAGCCCATCCATTTAAGAGAAGATCACCTTGAAATTTGGAGGATGGTTTGGGATGCTTTCAAACAACCTGTTCTCATTCGGCTAGCTCGATAGGTAGTAGAACACATCTCCTCCATGAGCTCGAGAAGGGTTGTTATTAAGGCAAAAGAGATACAATATCTCTTATGCTGAAGGCTCATCCCACTTCATTTTGTGATACATTGACTTTAGGGCTGACAAAACTCTGAAAAAGGAGGTTTGGAGTTGGAAGGGGGTGAGGCCAGGATAATCCAAGAAATTTTTGAAGTAGCTCTTCAGGGGCAGCAAGGCCCCAACCCTCATATACTCGCGGCTCTAGGCGGTGAGTTTGACCTTACGATCGGCATTGCCATCTCTTGGGGCATAGCTACCCTTTTTAATGGAGGTTGCAGGATGGCACATCAGGATACCAAAAATCTTAAGGCCATGCTAGGCCAGTAGCTCAGAGATATGACCGGTGGAAGTACTGAGCTCTGGTAGTGCCCAGCCTCGAAAAACTCCTCCTTCAAGATAGGGACTGAGAGAGCCTGGGAGGTGGTTAGACATGTTGAAATATCTTCCATTAGAGTGAATGAAAACTCACCAGGTTGAAAGGCTATGGTGATTTTAAGATTGAGATCTAATGGAATAGGTCTGATCTCAAGATCCGGGCCGGGATAGATTGCGACTCAAAGTCTCTTCCTTTTTCTTTCCTTGACCTCGTCAATTTGGCATTGGAAGTGAGCTCGTATGTCTTCTTATTTGCACCGTTCTTCATGCTCGCAAATTAGTCATTGATTTCGTGTGAATGGAGATTCAGAACTGGGAGTTGGTGAATGGTAAGGGATGGCAAGCTTGGGCCCCCACCAATTCTCTGAGGACTGCGACATCTAACAAGAAGGAAAAAGGTGAGGGTCCATAATTTTAAATGGAAACATTTATCTTGATAACTCGATTTTTCAAGCTCGAGATAACGAGATTGCCTCAATCAAGACTGAAGGCTCGAAAGGGCGAGATTGACTCGGATGTCTATCTCAAACTATTGTAAAGTTCAGGCATCGAGAGTGCACCCACGCGAGAGTGGGATGGATACTATCAGTTTAAAACAAAAGAGAATCCCAGATTTCCAAGGGAAAAGTTGGCAGTTACTTGAAAAGGCTATGTTTTTAGGATTCGTGCATTAAAACCCTAATCTAAAATCCTTTTTCTTAAGCCACATGAAACTCATAGAACAAATGAAATGTAAGAAAAAATGAAGAATACCAGAGAAAGATCAGGAAGCTTACACAAATCTGTTCGTGGGAACGAGGAGATCATCGGCTGAAGAATGAGAATCAGGAATGATCCCACAGAGTTGAAGGTACTAAGATTACCTTGCTTCTTTGGCTTAGAGAACATGGAAAGAAAATTTTGGATTTTTTCTTTTTTCTCTCTGGTTCGTGTTTTTTGGGAAGAGAAAGTGATGAAGATGAAGAGGGTGTGCATATATATACCCCAGTGGGGATGTCAAAGGCCGAAAAGATCTGTGCCCTTGGTTTGAATTGAAAAAGGATCTGATGGCTGGGGTTTAATTTTAACATTGGCGACAAAAAGGTCCTAGGAAAGGACATGTGCAGGAATAGAGAGTACTTGAGTACTCCTGGTGCGCAATCCCCAAGTGATGCATGTCCACACTCAAGTGTGGTAGGCGGCACACTTTTCAAAAAGTGGAGTTCAAAAGTTTCCTTCTCATAGAATTCGAACCAATACTTTTGAGGGGGAAAATTGTTACACCCAAATTTCGACACAGTCATAAATGAGCCTCGAAATGTAGGCTTGTAAAGTGTAAGCTTGAAAATGACAAACAGTGGCTGGACACTTGTGCAAATTGCCATGATTCTAGACTTGTTCTTATTGGCGATCGAGCACAAGTTTAAAAGGCTCGAGCTTAAGCAGCAAGCTCGAAAGAACGAATCTTCTCCGATGCATATGGGTGTTATTTGAGCCTTAGTTTCAAGCTCGAAGATATAGGTCTTCGAAGATTGAGTTCAATGAAATCACTGGCTAAGGAGGAGGCTGACTAGAATAGCGAGCTCGAAGTGTTGGTCAATCTCGAAAGCATGTTAACCTTACGTTCGAGGTCAGCAACGCATTTTTCACACAACAACTGTTAGAAGATCCCTATTCCTTAGGGATTTGTTGTTATTTGGTATTAAATCCCAATTATCATGGGATATTATGTATTTAATGTATTAATTTACATTTATTTCAAATCTGTATAATTGATTGTAACTTCCCGAAATAAGGGAAAGATATTCGGTCAACCATGTCTATAAATAGCCTAGGGAATTTCATTTGTATTCACGCCGAATATTGTACAGATAATACTCTGTTGAATTTCTCTGGGAAAGCTTTGAGAGAGTGTTATGAATCAATAATATTGACTCGTGGACTAGGCAGATTTTAACTACTGAATGATGTAAAAAACCTACTATTATTTCTTATTTTCTGAATCTTTGTTTAATGCTCTTCATATTTAAGTTGATGAAAAACGACGTCAACACTTTCCAAGATTCTATGAATGAGGTGTGTGTGAATTTCCAAGTTTTCAAGTACTTGATCAGGATTGAGAGAATTAACCATTGTTGCTGGAAATAAAAAAATAAAATATAAGGAATTAAAACATATAATAAATACCATATTTAATTTGGAAAAGTAAACATAATGCATGAATGCAACATATAAAAAACACATAAAAATTATATACTAATCCACAATAAATTAATTTGAAAATTAATGGACCAGCCTTGGGGTAGGTCAGACTAACTCCAAATTAATTTTGAGACAAATCTCAATTTCATAAGTGATAATATAAAAACACATTTTTCTCTTTTGACTTATGAACTACCGCTAGCTTGGTCAATATGTACTAGTTGTGTTCAAAAGCCTAGATACACCATTGGAGTGTAACCCAGTATTTTCAATTAATGACTTAACTCAAGAGTGTGCCTTAGGGTTAGTCAAACTTGAAATACATTACTAATTATATTCTCATAAGAGAAGTCAACCTTGAGATAAAATAAACATATTCAGAAGCCTTTCCTTAGGGAAGCCGCAAACGAAGGCGACACGAGGCCTTTCCTATGCCTCTCGGTGTTCTACCAATAATGGAGACCATGAGAATTATTGTCATAACTCCCTATCCCACTCACTATTTTGGAAAAATGTGTTTTTCACAAAATCAATATATTTAATTTAGTTGTAAAAATAAATTTAATTATTTTTACCAAATTATATTCTAATAATTACTAATTCAATTAAGCAAAAAATAATAAAAAAATTGTGCCCTTAATTCTAATTTTAATTTTGCATTAATTAAGAGAATATCATTTTTATTTTAATAAAAAAAAATTCATGAAAATAACAAATCAAACAACTTTAATTTTGATTTACCATCTTAACTAATTAAGACTAAGTTTATTATTATAAGAATTATCATATATAAACATATAACAAAATATAGGACGTTCCTAATAACATGTTCTACACGAATGTAATGCATGCTAATTGCATATCCATGTGGTTATATGAATGACATGTCATAGTGCATGACAAAATATTAAACACTTTAATCACATTCAAACATTTATAATAAGTAAATAAAAGCGAGTATGGTAACTTTTGGGTATTTCTAGAAAAATTACAACACTTGCAAAAAATACATGAAAATGTAAGCTAGACTATTTAAGGCCTGATGAAGAGCATCTTGATCTTGAACCTTAAGATGTAAGACGTAGTCTTGTTGAGCCAATGCCACCCTTTTTCTATATCCGTTTTGAATTATAAAACATTTTAATTATTTTAAATAACCTTTTAAAATAATTAAACTTTGGGTTTTAACACCCAAATAGTTTTAGTAGTAACCGAGGTTATCTTTCTCTTAGACCTCTTTATTAATGTGACTATAAGCTGTCTTAATTTTGTAGAATAGATTTAACTTGAGTTGTGGTAATAGAATAAGGTTTAATTTTTGAAATATTTAGTGGTTATGATTATAGCATTTAGTGGTTATGATTAGTATAGTATAATATAGTTTTGTGATAGTAGTAGCCTTGTTTGTGAAAAATGGGTGATCGCGTAAGAATAAATTAATTATGGTATTATTAAGAATTGTTATGGATCGAGTCTACGTAAAGCCCTAAAGCCCAATAAGATTTTGGGCATAGTAAATTCAGAATCAGCATAGAGAATTAGAGTTTGTATTTTTATGGTTAGTTAGGATATTTGTGGATTAGATTGTTATTTAGATAATTAAATAGATTTTTCGTAACTTTAGGGTTTTGTACCTTCTGACCTATTTTTTACCCAGTTATGTTATGATTTTGAAAAAATAGTATATCTAAAAGTTGTAGATAATTTAATTACCTTTCCAACAGTATAAAGATTGTTTAAATTGGACTCATAAAACTTCAGTTATGTTGATTTTACTACAGGTGAGTCTAATGTAACGAGATTTAGGTAGTTAGATATTGGAATATTTTTCCTAGGTAGTTTGATTTTAGATTATTCCTCAATTATTTAATAAAATTATTAATAAGATAATGTAGCGATATGTTCTATAGAAGTTAGGATTCTATTTTATTTAAATTTAAATTTGGATTATTGTTAGAATGAAATTAGAATTTTTGAGAGCCTATTCCTTCTCATTTTTTTCATTCACTCTGACTCCTTTTGAGACACTCACGCACACATTATCTCTCTCCCTATTGTTGTCGTGCACCACTATTAAAACACAAACCCTGAGGTCAAAATCATCATCATCATCACCTCTTCCAATCCTTGAAGCCCTAGTACCCAAAGAGGCCACACAACCAATGATATCTTTCTTATTGTCAAAACCCTACAAGCAAACATTTAAGGATCTAGGGTTTTTCTTCAAGATCAATGTTAAGGTATAGTTAAGTTTTGATTGTGTTTGAGTTTTAGATCTATTAGGTTATGTTTTAATAATGATATTATGTTTATGAAATAGGGTTTTAAGCAGGATTAACATATAAAGGACTCAAGTATAGTTTCTGTGTACCACACTCAAGGTAGGGAAAATTAGGTAGTTTAGTCTATGACCTAGTTTATGTTTTGTATGACCTAACATTTCACGTACAATAATGGGGTAAGTGTGGCTGGACCTAAGGTGTCCAATGATGTATGACAGACTTATGTCCGATAGGCTTAGTTGTCAAACTTATATGACAGACCTAAGTTAATGTCTGCCAGGCTCGGTTGCAAAACTTGTATGATGGACTTATATCCGGGGCTTAATTGCCACCCCTGTATAAGCACTTATCTTTTTATTATATCTATCTTGTTATTATGACTTATGACCTATGACCTATAATCTATGGTTATTATTATGACTTATGACTATGAACTATGATTTAGATTATGATTTCTGATTATGACTTAGGCTATGTTAGGGTTTTATGATGTTGTATGATTAGTATAAATAAGTTCTGTTATGACTCTTGTGAAATTTATGAAATGTTTGATTATATGATTATATAACTAACTCTTATTTGTTTAATGGGTTGTCTTGATCTGTTATTTTTGTGTTTATGACTAATGCTATGATTGCAGGATATAATTTATGATCTAGATCTATGTGTGATCTTTTGTATGACGGTGAAATAGGATAGATTATGAGTTTGAATTCTATTATGATTCTAGTATAGCATGTGTATTTTTTTATTATGAGATTATAATTGATTTATGTGTGACTTGTTGTGTATTTTCCTTACTGAGCTTAGAAGCTCATTCCTTTCTTTTCTTTATTTTTTCAAATTAAGGTGACCCTAGATGACCGGTGGTGAGCGGATTCCAAATAGCGAGACTGGTGTGAATATATGGGAGCCATATAGCCACGTGTTATTTTCTTGGGAAATTATGAACTATGTGATTTAATGTTACCTAGTTTTATTTTTATTTTATTGTAAAGACTATTATTTATTTTTCCTAGACCCGAGTTATCTTTATTTTAAATTATCAATAACGAAGGCAAAAGTTTTTACAATTTATTACTTTAATTTTTCAACATCTTTATTTTCTACAGTTATAGCTAGAATTTAGGGTGTTGCAAGTGCTATCAGAGCCCACAGTTATACTAGTTGAGAACGTTCTCACATATTCATACAAGTCAGAAAAAGGGGTCGTCTCGTTACCAAGTAAGTACCCTGTTTTGTTTATATTATTTATAACCCTAGTAATTGTAGTTTATTTTGATTTCAGAGTTTTTTTATTTTCAGAATCTAGTATAATGAATCATAATTTGATTAGAGCCATATCTGATATAGAATATTAGATCTTTAGTTTAGTAGTTTTTTTTTTTTTAAATAAGACTTTTTAGTATAACTTCCTTTAGTTTGTTATGGATATTTATTTGTTTTAAATAAAGTTTTTATTTTTATATTAATTTCGAAATTTTTTATTGTTTTTTATTGTGGATTTTTATGGATTATGGTAATATTAAAATGGTTTTAAAATTTATTTTGGATTCAATTGAAAGTGTAAGGTTCAAATTCCTTTCTTATGGGTTAGCCCATTTGTGAAGGTCCATTTGCTTTGCATTATTAGATTGGATCTAATTAAAATGAATAACAATTAATAAGGCAAGGGTTGAAATTCCTGTCTTTTGGGTCCAAGTAGAAGTTAGGGGGCCCTATTAATGGGTACGATATACTGAACCCAGCTCTCTTCCATGTAATATTCAATTGTTAAGGCCCATTTACCTGAGTTGGACTTAATTGTTATAGGATAGTTTTAATTGATAGATGGACCTAATAAACAATTATACAATAGGCTAGGTTATATTTTGTTTTCGTTTGTTTGTCTTAGTTTTTACAATTTTCTATTTCGGGCGAAACAGAAAAGAAAATGGAGCAGGAACTAAGAAGAACCGGAAGATTGAACGAACAAGAAATCAAACAGGAAAGAGGACAAGGAAGAAGCCGAAGAATGGATTCATTCGGTAGAATCCATACTGGAACATATGTGCATGGGAAATGAGGATTGAATCTCATGCGCCTCAAGCTTACTCAACAAAGACGCCCCCATCTGGTGGGATATAGTGAAGCAAACCCAAAATGTAAACATTATGACATGGGACGAGTTTGTCTAGGTGTCCAACAAAAAGTATTACAGTCCTACTATTCTAGCCACTAGGGTGGACAAATTTATCACACTTACTCAAGGGAATTCGATTGTGAAAAAATATGCTAGAAAATTCATCTGACTGGCCAAGTTCGCAGCAGACATGGTACCCACTGAGACGTTACGAATTCAAAGATTCGTAAAAGGGATTAAGCCAATAATAGCATGATATGTAAAGTTGATTTGGGGAATAACCACAAATGCAAAAATGTTGGGAATAACTCAGAAAGCCAAGCAGGCGGAGGATAAAATTTGGAAAGAGGGAGCGCCCGAAAAGACGCCAAGAAAGTAAATTATGAACAAAACAACCACAAAAGGAAACACGATGGTGGTCATAACCAAAAGGCAAACAAGAAAGGGAAAACTACGTCAGAAGGCAATGGGATTAAGAAGCCTTATGTAGAATATCCTCAATGACCAATCTATAGAGAAAACATTAAGGAGAATGTCGATATAAGACTAGAGGTTGCTTCAATTGTGGAGACAAAGGTCATCTCAAGAAAGACATGCCCAAAATTGAGAGACCAAAAGAAGGAAGAAAAGCTAATACCAGCCAGAGTTTTCTCTCTTACATAAGGTGAGGCGGAAACTAGTAATACATTAGTATCAGGTTAGATCACAATCTCTGACAAGCACCAATGTTTTATTCGATTAAGGTGCGATGCATTCCTTTGTATTTATGAATATGATTGAGAGCTTAGATAAGCCATGCGAACATTTTAGGGATAAATTTTTAACGGAATTAACCTCAGGGGAAAGAATGCTATCTAGTAGAGGGGTGCGTAGCGTTGTAGTTAGAATCGAAAAAGAGAATTACCAGTAGATTTGATCGAGTTAGACCTTAAGAACTGTGACATAAGAAATGGATTGGTTAGCAAAATATGGGGCAACAATTGACTGTAAAGGGGTAAGATGGTCAATTTTCAAACAGAAGATGGCGAGAAGTTCACTTACAGAAGAGTAATTTCTAGAACTCGCATACGATCGTCTCAACTCTCAAAGCTCAACGTTTAATCGATAGCAATTGCCAGAAATTTCTAGCCAACATAGTAGACATGTCGTGAGAGACGCAACTCAAACCAAAGAATGTGGACATAGTATGCGAATTACCCGAGGTATTTCCATAAGATCTACCAAGATTACCTCCGAGTAGGGAGATCAAGTTCGAAATAGAGTTGGCATCGAAAATGGTACCAATATCAAAAACTGCATATAGGATGGCGCCGATGGAGCTTAAGGAATTAAAGATACAACTGCAAGAGCTTTTAGACAAGGGTTTCATTAGACCAAGCTTTTCGCCTTGGGGTGCACCGGTGCTTTTTTTCAAGAAGAATGACAGGAGCATGAGGATGTGCATAGATTATCGAGAGCTAAACAAAGTGACGATCAAGAACAAGAATCCTTTGGCTCAAATAGAAGATCTTTTTGATCAATTGCAAGGATCCACGATGTTCTCAAAGATAGATCTACGATCAGGATATCACCAACTAAGAGTACAAGAAGAGGATATCCCCGAAGACGGCTTTCAGGACTCGATATGGACGTTACGAGTGCTTAGTAATGTCAATTGGATTGACAAACACACCATCCATGTTCATGGACCTTATGAACCGAGTATTTAAGGATTACTTGGATAAGTTCATGGTGGTATTCATTCACGACATACTAATCTACTCAAAGACAGAAGCTGAACATGAAGAGCACCAGCGACTGAAGTTAGAAAGGCTCAAGAAACACCAATGATAGGCTAAGTTTAAGAAATGTCAAGTCTGGCTAGAGCAGGTGGCATTTTTTAGAACACATTGTATCCAAAAATGACGTAGAAGTAGACCCAACCAAGATAGAAGCTGTGAAAGACTGGCCCAAGCCTAAGAGCATCACTGAAGTAAGAAGTTTTCTGGGATTATCAGGATACTATAGACGATTTGTTGAAGGGTTCTCCAAAATAGCTATGCCCTTAACAAATTTGACAAGGAAGAAAAAGAAATTTGTATGGATGGAGAAGTGCGAAGAAAGCTTCCAAACGCTAAAGGACAAGCTCATAATAGCCCCAGTTCTATGCATCCCAAAGGACAAGGGCAAGTATGTAGTACATTGCGATGCGTCAAAACATGGACTTGGATGCGTTTTGATGCAAGACGGGAAGGTGGTCGCATATGCCTCGAGAGAGCACAAAGGTACCCGACCCATGACTTGGAGTTGGCAGCAGTGTTCTTCGCTTAAAAGATTTGGCGGCATTATTTGTACAGAGAGAAGTGCGAGATCTAAACAGACCACAAGAGTTTAAAGTACTTCTTTACACAAAAGGAGCTCAACATGAGGCAACAAAGGTGGCTGGAGCTAGTTAAGGACTACGATTGTGAGATTTTGTATCATCCGGGAAAGGCTAATGTCATGACAGACGCGTTAGTAGACAGAGTTATGGTAGCATATTGACGCTTAAGCGGATTTCACAACCCTTACAAGATGATATTAAGAAATCCGAAATTGAGCTGATTGCGGGATAATTAGCTGATCTCACAATAAAGTCTACTCTTATGGAGGAAATTAAGGAGAAATAACAAGAGGACGAGTTTCTTCTTAAGAAAACGACAGCACTACAAAGCTCGCAAAATATTGATTTTTTGATAACAAAGAAAGGTATGCTACAATATAGAAACCGAGTGTGTGTGCCAAATCAGGACGTATTAAGAGAAAGTATCATGAGAGAAGTGCACACCACTCCGTATTCACTTCATCCGTAATCGACCAATATGTACAACGATGTCAAGACAATGTACTGGTGGCCGGGAATGAAGAAATACATAGCAGAGTTTGTAGCAAAGTGTCTTACATGCCAACAAGTTAAGGACAAGCATCTGAGACCCACTGGAACATTACAACCGTTAGAGATTCCCGAATGGAAATGGGAAGATATAGCGATGGACTTTGTGACGGGATTTCCAAGGACCACCAAGCAGCATGACTTTGTTTGGGTGATAGTAGATAGACTCACAAAATTTGCTCATTTCTTGCCTGTAAGAATAGTTTACAACGCTGAGTAGTATGCAGAGCTTTATGTGGCAGAGATAGTAAGATTACATGGAGTCCCAAAGATGATAGTCTCTGCTAAAGGATCGATTTTTACCTCGAAGTTCTGGGAAAGCCTACAGCATGCCATGGCACTAAGTTAGATCTAAGTACAATATTTCACCCTCAGACAGATGGTCAGTCAGAACGTACCATGCACATATTGGAAGGCATGTTGAGAGCTTGTACTTTAGACTTTTCAGGGTCTTGGAGTAAATATTTACCGCTTATGGAATTCACTTACAACAATAGTTATCAGGCCGCGATAGGCATGGCACCTTATGAGATGCTATATGGATGGAAGTGCCGATCACCACTTCATTGGGATGACGTTGGTGAAAGATGATATTTAGGAACTGAAGCTCTATGAGAAGCAACATAAGCGATAGAAAAGATAAGACAAGGAATGTTTGTCGCTCAAAGTCGCCAGAAGAGCTATGCCGACACTAGAATGCAAAACGTTGAGTTTTCAGTAGGCAATCAAGTCTTTCTCAAAGTAGCTTTGATGAAGGGGATTATGTGTTTCGGAAAGAAAGGAAAATTAAGCCTAATGTTGATAGGTCCTTTTGAGATATTAGACAAAGTAGGGCAAGTAGCATATCGGTTGGCTTTACAACCATCATTAGGTGAAACACAAAATATTTTCCATATATATATGTTGAGAAAGCATGTATCAAATCCATCCCATGTGCTCGATTATGAGGCTCTAGAGTTGAAACAAGATTTCAGTTATGAAAATGGCCAGTACGCGTTTTAGAGCGGGGAACTAAGGAGTTAAGGTCCAAAAGTATCCCTATTTTTAAAATCTTGTGGAGCAATAATAATGAAAGAGAGGCAACATGGGAATTGGAGGAAGATATGAGGGAATGGTATCCCGAGGTTTTTAGTACGACAAATTTTGAGGATGAAATTCCTTTAAGGAAGGGAGAATTGTAGTAACCGGGGTTACCTTTCTCTTAGACCTCTTTATTTATGTGACTATAGGTTATCTTGATTTTATAGAATAGATTTAACTTGAGTTGTAGTGATAGAATAAGGTATAATTTTTGAAATATTTAGTGGTTGTGATTATAGTATTTAGTGGTTATAATTAGTATAGTATAGTATAGTTTTGAGATATTAGTAGCCTTGTTTGTGGAAAAGGGGTGATAGCGTAAGAATAAATTAATTATGGTATTATTAAGAATTGTTATGGATCGAGTCTACATAAATCCCTAAAGCCCAATAATATTTTGGGCTTATTAAATTCAAAATCATCCTAGAGAATTAGGTTGTTATTTAGATAATTAAATAGAGTTTTCGTAACTTTAGTGTACTGTAATTCAGCCCTATTTTTGAACCAGTTATGTTATGATTTTGGAAAAATAGTATTTATAGAAAGTTGTAGATAATTGAATTAGCTTTCCAACGGTATAACGATTTTCTAAATTGAACTCATATATCTTTAGTTATGTTGATTTTACTACAGGTGAGTCTAGAGTTACGAGATTTAGGTAGTTAGATGTTGGGATATTTTTTATGTTATATTATTCCTCAATTATTTAATAAAAATATTAATAAGATAATGTGGAGATATTTTCTATAGAAGTTAGGATTCTATTTTATTTAAATTTAAATTTGGATTATACTTAGAATGAAATTAGAATTTTTGAGAGCCTATTCCTTCTCGTTTTTATCATTCACTCTTGCTCTTCTTGAGTCCCTCACGCACATACTATCTCTCTCCCTATTGTTGTCGTGCACCACAATCAAAACACAAACCTTGAGGTCGAAATCATCATCACCATCACCTCTTCAAATCTTTGAACCCTAGTACCCAAAGAGGCCATACAACCAATGCTATCTTTCTTATTGTCAAAACCCTACAAGAAAATATTTAAGGATCTAGGGTTTTTCTTCAAGATCAAGGTTGAGGTATAGTTAAGTTTTGATTGTGTTTGAGTTTTAGATCTATTAGTTTATATTTTAATAATGGTATTATGTTTATTAAATAAGGTTTTAAGCGGGATTAGCATATAAAGGACTAAAGTATAGTTTATGTGCACCACACTCAAGGTAAGGAAAATTAGGTAGTTTAGTCTATGACCTAGTTTATGTTTTGTATGACCTAACATTTCAGGTACAATAAAGGGCTATGTGTGGCTGGACCTAAGGTGTCCAATGATGTATGATAGACTTATGTCTGTTAGGCTCAATTGTCAAACATGTATGGCGGACCTAAGTTGATGTCTGGTAGGCTCGATTGCCAAACTTGTATGATGGACTTATGTCCAGGGCTTAATTGCCACCCCTGTATAAGCACTTATCTTTTTATTATATCTGTCTTGTTATTATGACTTATGGCCTATGATTATGACCTATGACCTATGATCTATGATTATTATTATGACCTACAACTTATGACTATGAAATATGATTTATGATTATGACTTAGGCTATGTTATGACCTAGGGTTTTATGATGTTGTATGATTAGTATAAATAATTTTCGTTATGACTCTTGTGAAATTTATGATATGCTTGATTATATGATTATATAGCTAACTCTTATTTGTTTCTTGGGTTGTCTTGATTTTTTATTTTTGTGTTTATGACTAATGTTATGATTGCGGGATATAATTTATGATCTAGATCTATGTGTGATCTTTGGTATGACGGTGAAATAGGATAGATTATGACTTTGAATTCTATTATGATTCTAGTATTGCATGTGTATTTGTTTGTTATGAGATTATAATTGATTTATGTTTGACTTGTTGTGTATTTTCCTTACTGGGCTTAGAAGCTCATTCATTTCTTTTCTTTATTTTTTCAGATTAAGGTAACCCTAGATGGCTGATGGAGAGCGAATTCCCAATAGTGAGACTGGTGTGAATATGTGGGGGACATATAGTCGCCTGTTATTTTTATGGGAAATGAACTTTCTGATTTAATGTTGCCTAGTTTTAATTTTATTTTATTGTAAAAACTATGATTTATTTTTCCTAGACTCGAGTTATCTTTATTTTAAATCATCAATAACGAAGGCAAAACTTTTTACAATTTATTACTTTAATTTTTCAACATCTTTATTTTCTACAATTATAACTAGAATTTAGGGTGTTGAAGTTTCTAAGGCCCAATTTGAATTTGGGTAATTTAATTCAAAAATAAAATTAAACTATTTAATTTTAATTTTGGAGATTTTAATTAGAATCATATTAATTATGGAAGAGAATAATTAAAGCATTCTTAATTAAGGAAAATAATAAATATTATTCAAATTATTGAAATCTCCAAATTAAAACTATTTTAATTCAATTTCATATTTTTAAATAAATGAATAATTAAAATATTTTAGGTGACAACACATTAGGCTTTGTATAACACAAACCTTAGGTGTGTCACCAATATGGGCGGCGATAAGAGGTACGACAGTGGAGGAGGGCACGACTCAGGGTGGAGGCTGGTAGGGGCGCGCACCTGGGAACAAGGGGCTGCATGGGCGCAGGCGGGCATGACGTGGGTGCAAGCGGACATGACATGGGCGCAGGGCATGCAACGTGGGCTCAAGTAGGCACAGCGTGGTGTGGGCGTGTGTGGGCATGACGTGGGCGCAGGGGCACGGCCCGGGGCTCGAGCCATATCAAAATTTGATCTAGAAATTTAGAAGTAAAAATTACAAAATTCCTATGCCCCAAAAAATTGGCTTACATTTTTTCATCTAGAAATTTTAAGAACAATTCCTAAACGCAAAAGCACCATTATATACAACCCTTAAGAATCTCTCTTCATCAATATGAACATTCATCCATTCAAATATATATCACATATAATATAAAAATGCACATAGTCCCACACAAAATTAATAATATGCTGAGATTAATGACATGCTCTTGTACTAATTATTGGAAAAATAATCAGAGTGCGAAGCGAAATGGCATGGTGGGCCCAGTTGGTAAACAACAAAAAATTTCCATCTCTCATATAAACAATTTATATGTTCAAGAAAACATCTAGACAGAAACTATTAATATGCAATATCATTAATCATGCATCATATATATAATTATACACATACTTATATATATCATATGCACATGTATACAAATAATCAAGAACATAAATATTTACCTCTTGAAGCCTATCAAGTGTCCTTGAGTCTTTTAGTATATATAATGATTTTCCTATCAAACACTTTGAGTACTCAAACCACGATCTTCCGGAATGTTTTCTACACCTCAAGATGTGTGTAGACACATAGAGAACAAGAGTTTGTAATTTAGAAATCACAAGTTTATCTCATCACATGAGAACTTGGATTATGGCTTGAGAAATGTTTGAATAATAGAAGAAGATAACAATTTCTTGTTTGACATATTCTGAAACTTTTTTTGAATTTTCACTGTCTATTTCCTATTATCACATAATATATATATTAGAGATTATATATTACCTTATTATTCATAATAATAATAATAATAATAATAATAATACATTCATAATGATGTTAGGAATTGATTTAGGTAAAATCTAACTTACCAAATTTGAAAAAATCTATTTTCAAATTATTAATTAATAAAATAATAAAAATAAAAACAATACTAATACTTTATTAGTACTCTCTTACACACATGGCACAGTCCCTAGATTGTGTCATGTGTGTAGCAGTATTCTTTCTCAAGGAATATTCCATTTTTCTTTTATTTATTTAATTAAAATCAATCATTCCCACAAAATATAGTATCATCCTTTTAAGGAAAAAAATCACAACCATATTTCAATATTTAAATTTTAAATTCAAAATATCATCATTATCATCATCTTTTTAAAATTCAATAAATCAAAAACTATTTTGACTTACCAATTTTATTTTCTCCCACTCAAATAAAATAATTAATTTTTAAAATTTATTTATATATATATTTCGAAATTCTATATTTAAATAAATAAATATATTTTCAAAAATTTAATAATTAATTTCAAATTAATTATTTAACCTCAATTATCATATAATTGTATATTTGACTCGAAGAATAAAATTCTTCTCAAATTTCTAAATTACAGTTTTACCCATGTATCAACTCTTACCTTGATATGGTGTTGATAGAGCCAACGTGGGGACCTATGGACCTATAATATCAAGCTCCAATAAGTATTAGATTATTAATCAAAGCTCTTTGATTAAATAATCATATTTATTAATCTCATGATTACTCCACTATAAATATGAGATTGAACTCTTGATAATTATATACATATATTTACAGAGTACTTTATTAAAGAATAAAATGTTCATTGATATAATCATTATATACAACGTTAATCCTCCATTAATGATTCATATTTAAAAGGGAATAAAATTACTGTTTTACCCTTTTAACTATATCTAGTTCTTAGTGTACCATTGACTTTACTAGTGAAGGTTGTGTCACAACAAGTTTGCGACGTGAACGCTCATAACCTTTTCAGTTCCAAAAGTCAACCAAATAGGGAACCATTATTCAATCTATAAGAAGGTATAGATTTCATATCTGTTAAACTATGTCCCCAGCCATATATATAATTGAGTCCCCAAAACAATTGTTCTTAGCCAGATCATTCTAACAAACCTTAACGCATGAATCAAATGATCAGATGACTTATATAGGAATTTATAGTAACCTCAGGATTAAGATCATCATGTATATGATCATCGTTTGATCTGTTTGATTAATACTATGAAACAATGTTTAAACAATTATTAACAAATCACATCTAGTCCAATTCTCTATATTACTATATATAAAGGACCTTCACTAAAGTGTCCTACTACACTAGTGACCTGGATCTAGGTCACTTGTATTTATAATACTAGCAAACCGTGCTAGTAGTAATTAATCTAAAGATTCTATAACTTTATTTTACAGCGAACTTTTTCAAGTTTATTATCTTAATCTCGATCCTCTCATACCTTGTCAGAGCTTGTGTCATTGTCCTCTTTCTGCTCCGATTCGGATGGTCGCGAGCTTAATATAGGAGATGAGGCATCACTGGGGTCCCGTTTGGGGAATTGGGCCGATCTGAATTTTTTTGGTTCCTCATCCAAGTGGAAGGGCACCTTTTAGTGGGCCTTCTTTCATGATTTGTTGGGTATTTAGTGCCCACTTGCTGCCAAAGCTATTTATTTGAGCTTATTTATTTGATGTTAGGATTTGTTTCTTCCATGTTTAACAAATTGTTTGAATTTTGAATTGCAGGAGCTATGGACCCATTAGAGTATTTTTCTTAGCCCTTGATTATTCCAGAGGGGTCCAGAAGGAAAAAGAAATGGCCTCCACCCTGGGGCCAATTGCGCGGGAAAGATGAGAGAGTTCAAATTCGCCGTCTAGCTGTCACATCTACTGGTCCCACTCCATTAGGCCCTCTCCCGAGGGGCGCTCCATTACCAGCGGTGCCGACGTGCGTTTTGCCTCTTGCTGCCCTGACTTCCTCAGAGTTGCCACCTCCCATGCCTCTTTAGGTGGGCATTAGCATGGCGAGGGGGATGCTAGAGTTCTTAGCACTGGGCCCTCGCATTCTCTGCATTTGTCCATTGGCAACTACACACTCTTCTCTCGACTTGTCCCGCCAACTGATGGAGATATTGTTATGGTAACCACTTTTACTTGTCTCTTTTTCTTTTTGTTATGAGTACATTCACAATTTCATTTTCTTTTCACACGGCACTAACCGTGGTTAACCTTCATTGCCAACTCGAACGCGAGGCTGAGGATCTCCAGAAGACCCGCTCGGACCTCGAGAATGCCCTTTCTGACCTTGAAAGTGCTTGGAATACACTTGTTACCTCAAAGCAGGAGCTTGCAAAAGCTTGTTCTACATGCAAGGACGCTGCTAGAGTTGCAGAGCGTGCCTAGTAGGATGCCGAAGCTTGGAAGATCAAACGCGACACCATTATTATGATACTCATGGATGAGTGTGGAAAGTTCTGTCATGAGGTTGAGGTGGAAAATAGGGGTGGTAAAGAGAAGACTAACAGTAGGTTCTTTTATCTCTAGTGATTCAATCCCAGTCTTGGCTTCAGATTCATGGGCGAGCCAGCTGCCACAAACATTTTGACATACTGCAAGGCTTGCCTAGCTGAGGCAACAGGCGATGACGAGGTTGATGATGACGTCACTGAGGGTTTGGAGAATGACATTGTCGAGCTCAATGATTAGGATGCTTCATAGCGAGGTGGTGAAAAGGGGGTCACTTCTTTTGAGGACCATGTCGGCGAGGGCGCCGTCAGCTAGATCGCCGCTAGTGAGGGTGCCACTAGCGACGACGACCGCTCCATTGATCCTGCATAGGCTTCTCATCGTTGTTTTTCTTTATTTTTTTTGCTCTTTACATTGAGCTTTGCTCATATTTGTATGAAGATTGGCCTTACCTAGGCCGCTTTTTGATGTATGTTGATGATGACTTCTACTTACTTTTCGCATCCATTCTTGATGTTGCTTTGCAAAATTTTTTGGATTCCACTTTTTTGCTCTTGTTTGTTTGCATGCTTCATTAAGTATGCACCTTGCTCGAACTTTACATGCACTCTGCTTTGCTCGATTCACACTTTTTCATGAACTTTTCTTGTCTGTTGCTTTATTCCATGCACATGATATTTGTTATGCCTCCAAGTGACTAGGTGAGTGAGGGTGCCTGGTCACTTATGATGCAACCAACCCTCTGATTGACGGAGGGGCCTGCGAGGGATCTCTTCTGCATCTATGACAAATCTCGTGAGTCTCAAGGGAACTGCATATTTTTCTCAGTCGCCTATAGTGGCTACCACGGTGTGCAAGTTGCTTGTGTTCACCCGATCACCTATAATGGCTCTAATGTTCCCACTACCGAACTTGAGATCAGGTTGCGACCCCTTAAGTTCTTTGTAAATGTCACTTTCTCTTTATCAGTTGGACTAACTCAATGTGTTTCACCATATGATATTAGATCTTATAGTGGACTTAGAAAAATCAAGACTGTCCTGAGGATGTCTATTTTGGTTCCCATTAAATATGGCCTAAGGACCATTACATAGAGATCACCAATATTGACATCAAAAACTCAAAGTAATAATATTAAGAGCGACCGACTAAAGGCTCCTCTTCGATTACAAAAGTTGGGCACCGACCCTGTTATTGGTAGTACTTCTTCAAGTGCCCTCCGTTCCAATGCTCGGGACTGCCTTGCCATTAAGTCTTGCTAGCTTGTATATTCTTGGTTGCATGAATCCCTCTACCAATAGAGCCCCTCCCACTTCAGACCTAGGACCCTGGCAGATGGGTGTCACATATTGAGAAGCACGTGGTTCAGGATGAGTTCGATATGGAGAATTTTCTGTCCTTGACCTGAGCATTGAAGTAGTGAGCCACCCATAGTTGGTAGGCTTCCACCCAGAAGTTAGCTTGCTCCCGCCTTTCTTCAACAAGATCTAGTGACTCGAAAAATAGTGTCTGGTTCTGCTCCCGATCGTAGTTCATTCTTCTATGTAACGGGACATCTAATTCAACGGGCAACATTGCCTCATAGTCATAGGCGAGCGCAAATGGCGTGTGGCCGATAGAAGTTTGGGTTGTGATCCTTTAAGACCATAGTGCCTTCGGAAGTTCATCTAGGCAAGCACCTCTTGCTTCCTCTAGTCACTTTTTCAAAGTATCTTTGAGGGTCTTATTTGACGGCCTCTACTTGTCCATTCTTCTAGGGGTGTGCCACTGCTTAAAAGCTCTTCACAATTCCATGGTGAACATAAAAGCTTGTGAAATGTTCGTTGTCGAATTGAATTCCATTGTCGGACACATTCTTGTACGATAACCTGTAGCGGCAAAAGGTATTCTTCACGAAAAATTTCAGTACTTTCTTGGAGGTGATGGTCGCCAATGGCTCTGCTTCACACCACTTAGTGAAATAGTCATCGGCGACCACTGCATACATGACTCCGCCCCGTCTCGCAGGAAGTTGACCTATTAGGTCAATCCCAAAATTGTGAAAGGCCATGGGCTCTGCATCTGCTTCAGCTCATTCGGATGAGCTCTCAAGATTTTAGTGAACCTTTGGCACTTGTCTCACTTTCTCACGTACTCCACATATCATTCATGGTAGGCCAATAATAACCTTGCCAGAGTACCTTCTTAGAGAGGCTTTTCCCCCAACATGATCACCACAAAATCCTTAGCAGACTTCTTGCAACAAGGTTTGGGCCTCCTCCTTGGTGACACACCTCAGTTGCGACATTAAATTCCCTTTCCGATAAAGGTGACCGCTCTGTATGACATAGCAAGGTGCTTGGTAAAGCATCTTCCTTGCCAAGTTACGATCCAATGGGAGTACACCTTCATTTAGATATTTGATGATGGGGGCCATCCATGTCTCTTCTTTGTCAATTAGAATTGGGATGTTGTTGTTGTCACTGATGGCCTCGCCAAGGGCACGGTCACTATTGACGTGGTCACCGATGGCGAGGCCGCCATTGATGCGATCGCCAATGGTGTCATTAGTGGCAGGGATGATGCTGGGCGCTGCCAAGAATTTTATTGGAATTATATTGAGGGTCTCCGCATCTCTTGCGCTCGCTAACTTCCTAATGCATTGGCATTGGAATTTTTCTCTCTAGGTACCTGCTCATTTGTGTAACGATCGAACTGGGTAAGCGTGTCTTTGGCTTTGGTGAGGAAGGCGGTCATGTGTAATCTGCAGGCTTGGTACTCGACAAGGATTCGATTGACCACTAGTTGTGTGTCGCTTCTGATCGTTAGACACTAAACTTTCAATTCCTTCGCCATGTGCAATCTCGGTAGTAATGCCTTGTACTCAACTTCATTATTTGTTTCAGAAAAACAAAAAACTCAACGCGCAATGGATACAGTGGCCTTCTGGGGTTGCCAAGATTAGGTTTGCCTCGACATTATGCTTGTTGGAGGCGTCATCCACATAAACTTGCCAATAGTCTTCCCTCGGTCACTGGACATCATCCATCGTCTCCTGTCATTGATTTTTCACCGATTTAATTTGACTATGAAATTGACAAGGGCCTATCTCTTTATCGTCATCCTTGGCTGATAAGTGCTCTCGAACTGCCCCGAATCAATGGCCCATTTCAATGGGTGACCTGAGGCATCAGGTCGCTGCAACACTTGTCGGAGGGGTTGGTCCGTCAACACCTTGATTGGATGAGCTTGAAAGTAGAGTCGTAGTTTTTGGGACGCCAGCACCAAACAATAAACAATCTTCTCCATTTGGGGATACGTCATCTCAATGTCTATTTTTCACTTACTGACATAATAGACGTGATGTTGTACGTTATTGTCTTCTCGAACTAGTGATGCACTCAATGCGTGGTCAGAAATGACTAAGTATAGGTACGAGTTTGGACAAGACAGGTGGTTGTAACAAATGTTGTTTTATCTTCTAAAAGGACTGCTCACATTCCTCTGTCCATTCAAATTTCTTAATTCCCCTAAGAAGGTTGAAGAACGAAATTCACTTATCGGTTGACTTTTGAAATTAAGCGATTGAGGGTAGCAACCCCCCGGTCAAGCTCTGTATGTCCTTTGTTTGCTTAGGAGACTCTATGTGGATGACTGCTTTGGTCTTGTCGGGGTATGCTGCTTTGATCTTGTAGGGGTTTGCTTCGATTCCATTAGAATTGACAATATACCCCAAGAACATCCTGGAAGCGACCTCGAATGAATACTTCTGTGCGTTTAGCTTCATGTTGTACCGACGGAGAATTGTGAAAGCCTCTTCCAAGTTACCTACGTGCCCCACGACCTTTTTGGATTTTACTAGCATATTGTCAACGTAGACCTCTATGTTCCTTGAACATCTTCTTGACCAGACGTTGGTAGGTGGCTCCGGTGTTCTTTAGACCGAAGGGCATGACCCTATAACAATACAGGCCCATGTTCATCATGAATGATGTGTGATCTTAATCTGAGGGATGCATTGCTTTTTGATTGTATCCATAATAAGTGTCCATGAACGACAGTAGCTCATGTCCGGAGGTGGCGTTAACAAGTTGGTGAATCTAAGGGAACGAAAAGAAATCCTTGGGGCACGCTTTGTTGAGGTCGCTAATGTCAATACACACCCTCCATGTATTGTTCGGTTTGCACACAAGCGTTGGGCTATCCTAGTAGTCGTTGTTGGCGACCACGCTGAGGTTGGCCTCGCCCATCGGGGCCTCGCCTCCCACAACGCATATTCCCCTAGCCTTGCACATTAGGGCCTCGCTTTCCTCAACCTCGCCCATCAGGGCCTTGACTTCCTCGGCCTCACCCATCAGGGCCTTGACTTCCTCTGCCTTGCCCATCAGGGCCTCGACTTCCTCGGCCTTGCCCATTAGGGCCATGCCTTCCTCGACCTCTCCCATTAAGGCCTTGCCTATCAAACTTATCTCTGTTGTAATGGTGGTCTTCTCGTTAATCTCCCTTGTCAACATAGGTCACCATCAGTGGCATCCTAAAGTTGTAAGGTAGTTGTGTGTCGATAATGGCGGGAGAGAAGGGGCTCACCTTTCTTGGATTCAAAGCAGGTTTCCATTCTTGGTCCTGTCCATTTCTTGAATCGCCCTCCTAAGTTCCTCAATTTGGGCAAGAACTTGGTCGTTGGTGACATGGACCTCTCGACCATTGGCGACTGAGACCGCTTGATTATTGGCGACTAGGAGTTTCCTACGGTGGTGTCCATGCTCTTCCCTCATGTTCTGACCTTGGGTGTCACCTCGTCAGTCGTTAGGGTGTTCGTGTAGGTCAGGCTCATTTATGGGTCTTACTATTTCTCCAAGGTATGTGAAAATGGTTCCAATGTGGGTGATATTGGCATCCTCCTCTCGCCTATTTCTGACCTATGACGTGAACGACTAATTGGGCGTTCACCATGCTCACGAGCCTGAGGTGGGTGCTGTCTTCCCTGGTTTGGAGGCTGAGGGAGTCATCTTGCCTGGACCAAGATCTCTCGAGATTTGCAGTGCTCGTGGAGTGACGAGTGATCAATTGCTCCACTCCTTCTCCGTCCAAGGCATGGGGTTTCCCTGAAGGAGCTTGGCGACGTCTCACTACCATGTGTACTGTCGTCTCGAAGGCGAGGGTCACCTCTCGTTGGCGTTGCTCCATGTCCCATCCCTTGGCAACCATTTCAGCTACAACGGTGGTGGTCATGGCGCGCAACTATGCTATCTCTTCTCTCATGGTGGCAACTTCCTCTCGTACTGCCTCCGGCTTTTGGGGATGTAGTCGCCATTGCCTTCATCAAGGTTTTCATTAGGGTCCTCCTCGACGTTACTCAGAGGAGGAGGGGGATTCGGTTTGGCTACAAACCTATTTTCTTTGGCTGGACCACACTTAGGTTCCATGACTAGCGGGGGGTGGGCCACCTTGGGTGGTAGGTGAGAAGATCACCCTCCGAGACTCACACTCTCAATGAAAGCACCAAAATGTTGACTCATTTTTTTGTCAACTTGCACAAAAAAATAAGTGAAGAGTTGTTTTGTGTGTAAAATCTCAATGCTGAACTTATGGATGAACAATGAGCCAAAGAAAAGAGAAATAAATGCAATAATAAATGAATGAGACAAATATTTATAGTGGTTCAACCCAACAAAGATGACGTAAGTCCACTTTAGTCAATATTATTTATGAACTTTGAACCCTCAAGAACAAGTTGAGTTTAATCTTGTTCTTCGGGCAGTTACAGTAATGGGGAGTAGGAGCTTATCTAAAAATGACAGTCATTGAATTTTTTTTCCACCCATGTTACATTTTTAGTTGCACTATTTACAGCCATGGAGATAGGAAGGGCTGTCAGTGGCACCTTATTTCCCAATATGGCTAAATTTTGCTACACTTGATGGAGACACATTTTTGTCTCATCAAAAATGGTAATCTGACGTGTCATGTTCATTTAAAGGTTGAAGGCGCACTCTATTGTGGAAGAAGGTTCGGGTGGTGAGGGTCACTGGTGACCACGACTTGCGACCGACGACCGTGGTTGGCGATCGACGAGGGCCTCGATGACCAGCTATGACTGATGACGACTTAGTTGGTCCTTGTAATGTGTGTTGGTCCGACTTATGAGTCTGGCTAGTGCCATTTTCTTCTTACGATAGGTGTTGGGGTGGTCATTGAAGATCATTTGGCTTCATGCGATGGGACAAGTAGGTCGACTCTTGCAAGTCCTGCCTTTTCTTAAGTGTTGGGGGAGTGGCGAGGGTCACTCTTCATGACGGCTGATGGGGAATGTTGTGTCCTGAGATTTTGTCTTAACACATCAACACTTCGCGGGCTACCACGTGGAAGTGCTGAATTTTGGGTATAACATTAGAAAATGTCATTTTTTTATACAAAAAATCGCCAAATTTTCAAAAATACCATTTCATATATAATTTTTTATATATTAAATAAAAAAATATTATATTTTGTCACTACTACAAAACTGGGATTTCCCAACACCCAACCACGACAGTCAACTCTGTTGACTATCGTAATTGCTTAGCGGGACTCTACGCCAACAGTTAAAAACTGTAGGCATAAAGACCAACGCCGACAGCTAATAACTGTCACTATTGCTTTTGACTGTCGCTATTGATCCCAACGTCGATAGTTAATTCAAGACCAATGTCGATAGTTAAAATGTGTTGCTATTGACCCCAACGCCGAAAATTAATTCGAGACCAATGATGACAGTTAAAATGTGTCGCTATTGACCCCAACGCCGACAGTTAATTCGAGACCAATGTCGATAGTTAAAATGTGTCGCTATTGACCCCAACGCTGACAGTTAATTTGAGACCAATGCCGACAGTTAAAAGGTATCGCTATTGACCCCAACACCGACAGTTAATAAAAGTTCATAAAATGTCGCTAAAATTCGAATAAAAAATATAAAATTATAATGAATGAATAGTAAAAATAAACTAAATTATGTAAATATGTATTTATAAAAAATTATGTATTTTTATTAGTTAAAAAAATGGTTTTATTAATTGGACAAATATTGTAAAAATTAATACTAAATTATGTAAATATATATATATTTATAAAAATTATTTCAGACACACCCTTTTGTTTCCCGCGAAACCAAATAAAACCACCAAATTTTTTTTTCATTTCCCTCTATCTTCTTCTTATTTTTCCTCTCTGTCTCACACAGAAACCATACTCTCTCTCCCTTCACTTTCAGACCCATACTCAGAATTCCCCCAAACCCCAAACACAGAAACCCCAATGACCCCAATGGAGAGACCCAAACCCAAACCTCAGTTATATAGGGAGTTGTTCTCTCTCCCTACGCCTCTCCTCTCCTCTGCAATCTCTCTCCCTACGCCTCTCTTCTCCTCTGCAATCCAACTCAAACTAGGCGAACCAGATGCGAACCACTAGTTGATCTCCTAAAGCCGAGCTAAGCCCAGATGCATCTTCTCTCCCTAAAGTCGAGCCCAGATGCCTCTTCTCCCCTAAAGCCGAGCCAAGATGATCTCCTTGCTTGAGCCCAAACCGGCATTCAACTCAACTCCATTCTTGAACCCAAACCCAACACCGAGCCCGTTCACATCTGGTGCGTATATATATATATTTTATGAGTCTCTGTATTGGGAATTAGAACTAACATAATTGGTTATGGATTATAATATAGGATTTTTGGTTCTCGGTATATTTTTTCTTTCGTGGTTCTCAATTTGGGGTTATATATATTATCATGTTTGACTGAGAAAGTTGAAAATCTATGTTGGGTCGACTAGTTCTAGCTTTGGAAAAAAAAAATTAAGGTTTAATAAATGCCTCTTCTTTTTTGTGAGGATTAGAATTTCGGGTGTAAGTTTTCTTTTTCTCCCATAAAGACTTCAACTTTTGTGGGTATTTTTTAAAAACAAATAAAAATAAATGCCTCTTCTCTCCCTAATGCCGAGCATATGCAATCCCTCACGATGGCTCCATTTCTGTTCCAAACCCGCTCATTTATGTTATTAGACCCAGATGCTTGATCTGAAACCCAAACTGTCACTGTTCATTTTCCAAGCCACCGCCTCTGTGTTTGCAGATCTATTTCGTAACTTGGGTTGCTGCCATGAAATCTAGGGTTTGATTTCTCGTATGGACTTATATAGCAATTTGTCTGAGTGTAGGCTTTAGCGGAAGGGAAAATATGTGTGTGTGTGTGTGTTTACTCTTTAGTATTCTATATTCTCCAATAATCATTAAAATGTTTATAGAGTGAAAGTGCAAGGGAGTTACGAAGCAATGTAAAGTTTTCTCTGGACTTTTATTTGGAGAAACCAAAAGTTTAGAGGTTGTTGTTTGCTTAAATAGTGTTTTGACTCGACTTGCAAACCAGAGTCTAACTTATGCAATCATGACTTTAAAACTAGTTTGCAGAACATGCATATATGAGATGCTCTCGGATGAGGAGGTCGATTACTGTTCTGTATGCAAAATTGATTTTGGGCTGTCTTCCAGTGGAGAAACTCAGGTCAGTACTTTGTCTCTAGAGGATGTAAATATAACCATTCCACTATATTTTTTTACCAGTTATTATTTTTTGTTTTTAGTTTCCCTTTATTTGAAAATAAACAGCAACTTAAGCTATGAAACTGTTTTTTTTTAACAGAATATACTTTTTCTCCCTTCTCCTACCAATTTTAGCATAAACAAGCGGGATGAAAGTTAAAGAGCGACAACCCTTATAAATGAAAATGTATTAAAGGCCGATTTTTGTTGTTAGCGTATTGATATATTAAAATTTACTATTAAAATAGTTGCATTGATTAACATTTATACAATTGTTAGTTTTGTTATCTTAGTTTTGAAGTAAGCACAACATGTGAACTTGAGATATATGGAAACTAGTGATTTTCTGCTAATTGTGGCCATTGCCACTTGCAAAGCTATTGAGTGTTGAAATTTTTGATTTAATTACTTGTGTTAATACAGGGTTGCCTACAAAATAATCAGACAACTTTGGAATGGACTCTTTTTCCTTGGATACATATTTGAAACCAAGTATGCCTCTCTTTCCCTCCACATATTAAAAGAGGTTTATTAGTCACTCCATTGGGACTGGGAGGGAGGTATTTATGAGAGAACATATAGTTTTATGGTGTCACACATGTATTAGTAGTTAAAGAACGAAACATTTTTGTTGATAGAATTTTTTTTCCACTCCCAAAACTAAATGGCTTATTTTTTTTCTTGCTTGGGAAACCCCATGTATGCTTGTTTCATTTTTCAGTAAAGAATATAGTGAAGTAACTGCTTTATATCATGCTTATTAACAATTGAATTAGGCTAGAAACTGTTGAAAATATGATTTATAATATTTAGCATCCAAGAGGATGTAATAGTGCAGTATTTGTTCAATATTGATATTTGAACGACTGTAGGTAGCAATTGAGGTCGTGAAAAGGTAGCCATCATCATAGAGATTTCCTAGCTTTTAGCAAAAAGAATATAACACTCTAGTTAAAAGATGGGACTAGGAAAGTTCGATGAAATTTTCATGCTATATAACCTTTTATAGGATAAGATCTTTGGTAGGCAATTAATTAAATGTATTATTTTGTCTTTTAAACTGTAGCTATTAGTCTCTAGTTTACTACTATGGAGAGAATGTCGAGCATCACCTTAGTTTAAAGAACTAAGACTTTTAAATTGAGACTGACAGGTATGTATTCCTTAGTTTAAAGAACTAAGACTAACTACTTAAGCCATGAGGCTATTCGGTTTGATAAGAAAAATACAACTTTTATATAAATCATTTTTGTGACTGAAAACCACATTCATCCTTTTTATGTCTTCTACAACCTTAAGTTTTATATTTATTTTAGTTTTGGTTTGACTTTAATGGTGTTTATTCTATATTGTAGGCTAAAACTCTACTTGATATTTAAGAGAATCAAGACAATTATATAAGAGAACCAAGACAACAAGAAATTCTTCTTCAAGTTGTTGGGTATTATTTTATTTCTTTCTTGTAAGAATTATGTACATTGAGGATTTGATGTGTTATTTACATTGAGAATAATGAATTTTTATTGAGAATTATAATAATTTTTATTGAGAATTATTTAGTCTCATAGGGATTTGATGTATTATTTACATTTTAATTGTATGAGTAAATATTGTATGTATATGAATTTTTATTATGATAAATATAATTTTTTTTATAAGTTATGGTAATAATAATTAATTATATGAGTAATTTTTTTATTGAAATTTATATCAAACTTCAATTGTTAAAAATATAATTAAAAGTTTTAAAAAATATATATCGAAAAATTATTATATATATATAAATTTAATGTTATAGCGACACATATTAACTGTCGGCGTTGCCAGCAACGACGACACGTATTAACTGTCGGCGTTGCTAGCAACGGCGACATATTAACTGTTGGCGTTACCAGCAATGACGACACCTATTAACTGTCGGCGTAGCCAACAACAACGACACTTATTAACTATCGGTGTAGCTACCCTACGCCGGCATAGGCAAATACGACAGTTAGCCGACTGTCGTCATTGCTCAATAGCGACAATTAAAAACTGTCGGGAAAACCCATTTTTGTAATAGTGTGTATTAAGCCCTTTCAAGTTCAAATGGTTCCCTCAATAAAAATAATATTGTAATTTGTATAACTTCATGGGTAACCACACTTCTACCTATTACATTATGATCGAGAGGTCAGATACTTCTTATCCCAAGTCCCAATAGTCAAAAACAACAAATAATTAAAAAAAAATACCCAAAGAAATACTTACAATTTAATATAGTGATGTAAAAGGATTTTAAAATCATCTTATACTAGTCTAAAAGTTTATATTTTTTTTTTACAAAAGATCTCTAAAATGTCAACTTTGTGTATTTTAGAATAGATTCATAAAATGTCAACTTTGTGTAGTTGAATAAATCTCTTATCTTCGGACTCGAACTTGTCTTTTGTACCGCCAATCATCCATCATCTATGTGACACGATGAATAGAAAAATCATTATTAACTAAGATGAAAATTGTTTGTTTACCGAGTATAATATTTTTTTGCCACACAATCTAATATTTTAGTGAAAAAATCACAGTAGAAAAATTTCCCGAGTCAACGTGGCTACACACTTGTAGATATCTATATAAATATTTTATTAGATTGGCCCACAGATAATTTAATTTTTTTTGTCAGGATAGGTATTTTATTTTTCAAACATAAAACTTTTAATTTTTAATTATTTGATTTTAGTCTGAAAAGAAGCACACTGTTGGCCTTTTCTCTTCCCTCAAACAATCAAAACCAAGTAGTCTACCATAGATAGTGGACAACTGCAACTAAAAACATATATTTGATTTTTTTTCTTACATATAAAAAAGAAAAAGTGAAATCTCTCATTATTGTTGGATTTCAAACACAACATGATTTCAATACATTTGAAGTTTTTTTTTTTTTACTTTAGTTAAGTTCTTTAATCTATCTTTTTTATTTTAGTTTCTAATTTGCGAGTTCTAAAGTATATGGATCCCTCCCATAAAAACTCCATTGGTAAAATTTGTAGGGATATGTACAATTCCATCTTAGTGTTTTTTATTTTTTGTGATCTTGGACTTATTAAAGAAGAAATGGTAGATATAATATACCCTGTGTAAAGATAAGAATAAAAAAAGAAAATATATTTTTTTAAAAATAATATATACTCTCTTTTTTTCTTGGCTTATTAATTCACTCTTAAATCTTTTTTCCAGAATGAAGAAGAAGAAAAATGCTCCTTTTCTGTAGTTTTTTTCTCTCACCTCATTTTTTTGCGGGGTTACTTATAATTTTTAAGAGGTTGCCACTCCCATAAGAGTCTGAGAAATACGATCATTAGGTTCTCTACTCAGCTTCAATGAGAAGCATAACTTGAAATTAATGCAGTGAAAGATTTAATCAAGAAAACAAAAGGAGCCAAATAAAGACATGTGAATGAAGAGAAAAGACAGAAGAAGAAAGTGAAATTTTATTTTTTTATTTTAAATATTATAATTTTATCTTTTTAATATTAAATAACAATTATTCTTTTATTTTATATCAATAAAATCCAAATAAAATATCAGTGTGTTTTTCTTTTGATGTGGCAAGCTTTGTGAAGTCCACCTGGAAGCTATTTCAATCGGGATGAATAATATTTCTCAAATATAAATTCACATAATGCACCACTTATTATAAAAGTTTATTTGACCAAAATTATTGACAATTAGTGGATATTGGAAGCTAAGCAAAACAGCTAATTATAAAAAATTTCATGAGTTCCACACTTAAAGCACGAAAACTAGAAATTATAGGACCAATTTTTCGTCTAAAACTTTTGGTTAATGCTTATATAGTGGAGAAAGATAAGTTTTTCATAAAAGACATCATAATTAACATGGAACAAATTATTGTTACCATTATCGTGTTTTTAGGTGCTACTAATTCAAAAGATTGGGACTATAAAAGCTCCATATAGATATTCAGAGACAAGTGAGAGAGAAAAATGGAAAGTGATGATGAAGTGATTGTGTTTGGGACATGGGCTAGTGCATTCAGCGGAAGAGTTGAAATAGCCCTTAAACTTAAGGGCATACCCTATAAGTACGTGCAGGAAGATCTAGCAAACAAGAGTGAGATGCTTCTTCATTACAATCCAGTTCACAAAAAAGTGCCTGTTCTTGTTCATAAAGGTAGCCCTATTTCCGAGTCCCTAGTCATCCTCCAATACATCGATGAGTTTTGGAGCACTAATAACTACACAAACCTCTTGCCTAAAGATCCTTACGAAAGAGCCCTTATCCGATTCTGGGCTAATTTTTATGACCACAAGGTGACTTTATTAAATTTTCGTTTTCATTTTACTTTATTATACTGATTCTATGCTGATTTGACACCACGTATATTTACTTCAACATTTAGATAAAAGAAGAGAAAAAAAATTATGACATGTTTGGAAAGTCTAAAAGAGTATGTTTTAACGTAACTAAAAAAAAAGAGAAACATATCAAATATATATATATATATATATAGTACTATACTCACACATACATATATCAGCATATTAAACGAAGTTTACATAGTTTTTACTCAGACCAAAGTTTATACAGTTTGTATGTTTAATTCATATAGATAATATCAGCTATCTACACAATTTGTGAGTCCAAAATAGGGAATGAAAGAGAGAAAGCGGTGGAAGAGTTGAGCGAGTTGCTGAAAATATTTGAAGAAGGAATCCAGAGAGATTTTCCGAGAAAATTACCATTTTTTGATAATGAAAATAACGTTAGCTTTCTTGGAATTGTTGTGAACTCTTATGCTTGCGTGTATCCTGCATTTCATGAAACTGTGGCTGTGATTATTTCGCCAGAAAAGAATCCAACATTTCTGTCGTGGGTGAATGCACTGAGGGAAAATCCTTTGGTCAAGGACACACTACCTGATCATCACAGATTAGTTCGCAGCCTCAACGCCTACCAAGCTCGTTTATCTTCATCTTCATGATTATGTCTTCTAATTAAGAATATATGCATATTTTTTAAATATGATTCATGATTTCTATTTTAGTCAACAATAATAGTTAACATTGGGATTGATATTGTTCAATATAATATATGGCGGTGACACATGTACTATATAATTTCTAGCACATGTATCTATCTTATAAATCTCTAGCTTTTTATTTGGTGGTCATTCCTTATTGTTATTTCTACACTCTTTCTTGGTTTGTTTATATATATATATATATATATATATATATATATATATATACAACATTAATTACGGCAAAAAAATATATCTAAATTTGAAGTTAATATAGAAAAAAATATTTACCTGTTGGTGACTTGCTATACTAAGTCACTATGTTACCACATCATCATAATTATTAGTACCGGTAGTAACAATTGAGAAGTCTTCCATATATATATATACTAGCTTCCGCTTCGTGTTATGCTCAAACTTCTTGACTTATATATGCACAATATGCATGTTTGTTTAGTTTTATTTATAAAATTTATTAATTATTTTTATTAAAGTTATATTAATGTCATATAAATTTTGAAATAAATATCCTATTTTAATTAAATAATTTATTTATTTTTGTTTAAGTTTATGTTTGTTTTAATTTTTAATTTGAGACTGACAACAAGAGATTATATACTATATGTTTAATGTAATATTAAATATTATACGTGATTTTAAATTTAAATTTCTTACTAGCTTTTTTTTTTAAATTATTGCTAATACACAGTAGATTATATTATATGTTTAATATAATATTATTCTAATAAGTGAGTTTAAATTTTATTTAAGTTATAAAACGTATGATTTTATTATTTTTAAATAATTATCATTGTAAAATATCTCAAAAATGCCATATTTTAATTTGTTTAATTATTTATTATTTTAAAATAATTATCATTGTAAAATATATGAAAAATATTATATTTTAATTTGTTTAATTATTTATTATTTTTAAATAATTATCATTGTAAAATATCTCAAAAATATCATATTTAAGTTTTTTTAATTATTTATTTTATTTTAATTAAGTTTAAGTGTTTACAAACTACCGTTAAATATGAGAATATTCTGTTAAATATAAAAATATTCCATTAAAGTTAACATTAAAAAAATAAAAAATCGTTAAAACCAAGAATTTTCGTTATCTACACACTTATTATATAGAAGACATATATATAGTTTGGTTATACATGTTACACATTTAGATATTATTAATTATATTATTAGGGATAATAATTTGTATTCCATGTATTTAAAATATGCATACTATGAGTATTTGACAAAGTCAAGACATTAAGATTTCGTGCCATCTGATAGACCCAAAACGGGTATGTTTTAAATATTTATACTCGTAAGTGCACGAATCGTATTTATAGAATAGTGTTCGTGTAAGCACGAGATCGAACCCAAAGGAGTTGTCTAAAATTGAAAAGAAAACTATTTTAAATCAAAAGTAATAAATTCTAACCTAGTTCCAAAGATTGATGAGATTTTTCGTATAATAAAAATAAAATAAAAGACAATAATAAAGATATTAAAGACAAATATATAAACATAAATTAAAAGTAAAAATCAAGAAGGTAAAATAAGATTATTAAGGATTAGAATCCACAAAATATAAGTTAAATAATATTTATAAGTATATTGATTCCTAAGTTTTAGTGATAGTTAAAATAAATCAAACTATCATTTTCCAAATAGATTTATTATTTTAAGCACAAATTACTTCTAAAAAGGTAAGATTTTTCTTCACTTTTCAAAATTATAATTTCAAAGCATTTAGTGTAAATCAATCTAATGAAATAACAAATAAATCAATGAACATTCTTTTTAAGGCAAAACATAATATTTTTGTTCTAAGCATGGATATGTACAATTTAATGACACATCTTACACAAAGAATATTATGTTTTTGAACTAATGAAGAACAAAGTGTAAATATATGCTAACAATCTAAAATACATGATATTTAAGATGAAAGAAGATATTTGAAGAAGAAAATTCCATAAACTTTGTTGCACAAAATAGGAAATCAACATACAAAATAAATACTATCTAGTTACATATTGTTTCATCATCACCTTAATAATCTTAAAAAGATTAGAAACTCATAACTAAAATAGCAAATACAAACTAAAAATTACAAACATAAATAGGAAAATTTGGAGGATGAACCTCCAAATTGTTCCTCTAAAAATACATAGAAAATAACCAAAAAGAAGAAGAAGATGAAGAGAATTGAGAGGTTTTGAATGTGTAGAAATTATGGTATAGTAACCTCTCCCCCTCCTTCAAATGGACACCCTAAATCCCTTATTTATAACAAAAAATGAGGTATTAAAATAATCAATTTAAATTAATTAAATTGATTAAATTAATTTAATTAATTATAATAGGGAAAATATAGGTAAATTATAGGGTGTAATAATGATGTTTTGGGATCAAATGTGTAGAAAGTTGGGTAAAAAATTGGTATTTTTGTCAAAGGGGACAAGGGTACAAAAGTGATTTTGTTGGGCTCAAAATGCACAAAAGGCAGCTGGTTTGGGTGGTTGGGTCAGGCTGGGCGTGGGCCTTGCGCCTGGTGCTGGAGTGAAAGTTAGTTGGAGACTTTGGCCTGGGGTGCTTTGGTGGAGATAAGCACAGGAGCTGAAGCTGGCAGGTGGCATTTGTCTTGGGTCTTTAGGTGGCATTTGACTAAAGCAAATAAATGGCTGAAGCTGGCTGAATGTGGTGGCTGGAGGAGAAATGATTGCTGGGAGGAGCTGGGCTTCGTGACATTGGGCCTTGGGCCTGCTGAAGAAAAAGGCCTACTTGCTTAGCTTTCTCCCAAAAATACCACTTTCTCTCATTTTTCTTGTTTTTTTTTCAAGAGCCCAAAAAAAATACAACATATCTCCTATATAAAAAAAAAAACATAAATTAAATTAAAACTAAATATTTTCAATAATCAAATATACAACATAAATTCCATGAAAATATTAATTAAAACTTAATTTATATTAAACATTTAAGTTCAATAATACAACATTTTTTTACCTCAAATTAAACAACAATAATTCAAATAATTAACTACAACATTTTACAACAAAATGACTATAAAAACACACAAAAATATATAAAATTAAAATAAACCCAACAAATTCAAAATTACTTTAAAACTTAATAAATCAATTAAAAAATCAAGAATTAAGCAACAATTAGCACATAAAAAGTGGTAAAATAACTCTATTTTGTAGAGTTATCACACCCCCAAACTTAATATTTGCTAGTCCTCGAGCAAAAGGAAAATTAAAAACACATTTTTTTTAATTGGTGATGTCAAATGTTTAACTCAAAAATTACATATTGGAAATAGTTCAAAGAAAATCACAAATAAAAGTAAAGCTTATGTAATTAATTTGAAAAGTTAAAATTGTTTTCAACATATATACTTAACATACAAACACAAAAATATTAAATCATCATGCAAACATTTAGACAAGCTTATGCAAACAAAAATAAATTAAACCTCAAGAGATAATCAAGTAAATTCTAGGATTTTTCAAATTTTTTTTTTAGAGATTTAAAGAATTTAATGTTTAAATAAACTATATCCAAATATCACAAAAGCTCAAATATAATAGAAAAGTTATATATTATGAAAAATATATATTTAAACAAAACTAACTTAAAAATTAAAAATAAAACTTAATAATTATTTATATTTTTCTAAGAACTAAGAACAATTTCAATCATAATTCTTATTATTATAAAATGAAAATCACCAAAAAAAAATTTCAAACAAAACAAAGAAAATAATTTTTTTTTAACATTATATAACAAATGAAAATCACATAAAAACAAATAAAGATTTTTTTTTTTTTTAATTTTACGACAAATGAAAAACATGTATAAACACAAAGAAAAACACATAAATACAAAGAAAAATACATACACATTATCCCCAAACTTAAATGAAACATTGTCCTCAATGTTTAATAAAATAGAAAAAAGTAAGAAATACTCCCTTTAATGAATGCTTCATTGATTTGGCTCTTTTGTTTTCTTCTCTTCTTTTCTTTTTAGGCAAGAAGTTTCCTTCAAGCTTTTTTTTGAAAAACATGAAACAAAAACATACAACAAAAAGTGAAATATAAAATGAAACATAAAAAGTATGAGTTGCCTCCCACAAAGCGCTTTAGTTTATAGTCTTTAGCTCGACAATAATTTTTTTTTATCTTTTAACCTACACCCAATCGATGGTGTAAATTTTCATTAGTAGGGTGAGTTATGACTTTGATGAAAATGCTATAAATAATAATTGATAACATCACACCTACAAGAAAGTTAGAAATATGCAATTTTAATGGAATATCAATAAAATATGAAAATTGCATATCTATATTAGGCTCCTTTTCATTTTGAGTAAATATACAAATTTGTTGAATTATGGGCTCTTGAAATATAATTATATCTTTTTCATTTTCCTTATGAGCCTTGAAAATTATCTCATCCAACTCTTTTGTTGCATTAGGGGGTTGGATGCATATTACAAGTTCTTCAACAACTTCATTCTCCTTTTCATTTTCAATTTTACTATTCGGATTGTGAATGAGTTGGTTGGGATGAACTTGTTTTTTCGACACTATAACAGTTGCAAGGCGTCCTACTATTGTATCAATTTTTGAGATTGACTGAGATTGGGCTAGTAAGATTTGGTAGGTTGATTGCATGAACTGTTGTAGGGTATCCTCTAAAGATGGACTCATTTCTTGTTCAATAGGATATGATAGGTCGGATTGGGCATGACTTGGATTAGACATGTTGAATTCATGCCCTATTGGAGATTGAGTATGACTCCATGAAAAATTTGGATTATAGGTGGGGGAAAATGGGATATCAAAGGATTCATGCACATCATACATATTATTAGTTTCTCCATAATTTAAATTTGAATGCTCATAATAGTTGTACTTAGAATTCCAACTATAATTAAAATGATCAATTTCAAGAGATATATTTTTTTTTTAAAGAAAAACAATTAAAACAGAAATTAAGAAGAGTACTAAACACAAAAATAAAAAATAAAATAAAGATAACATAAACAATATTAAGAAATGAAAACAAGAGCTAGGACAAGATTTAAGTTTTTTTTTCAAGTATTTTTCACAATATTACACTAAAATATTATAAAAGGCAAAGAAAAAAAATTAAATAAGATAAAATTTAGGCAAGAGTAGGGAGGCATAGCATGCCATCAACCATAACAAAATTAAGGTAAAAATTAGGAGGCATAAGTGCCATCAACTAAAACATAAGATAAAAGACTAGGAGGCAAAATTGCCATCAACTAGTAACTTGCAAAAATAAAAAATAAATAAAAATAACACAAGATAAATTACAACAAAATTATAACAAAATTAGGAGGCACAAGTGCCATCAACTATAAAAATTAAAAGGATAGATAGGAGGCACAAGTGCCGTCAATTATATAAAAAGAACAATAAATATAACTATATAAGTAAGTTTTTTTTTTTATGGGTGGTAGAACCGTCCCAAATTTTCTTTTTATCTTTTTTTTTTTTAGTTTTTATAGATATATCTTTTTTTTAGTTTTTTTTTAAGTGCAAAAATTAAAATAACTAGTAGAAGAATTCACTAACCTTGAGATAATTTTGTTTCTTTTCTCTTGCAACTCCACGGCAACGGCGCCAAAAACTTGATAGACCCAAAACGGGTATGTTTTAAATATTTATACTCGCAAGCGCACAAATCGTATTTATAGAATAGTGTTCGTGTAAGCACGAGATCGAACCCAAAGGAGTTGTCTAAAATTGAAAAGAAAACTATTATAAATCAAAAGTAATAAATTCTAACCTAGTTCCAAAGATTGATGAGATTTTTTGTATAATAAAAATAAAATAAAAGACAATAATAAAGATATTAAAGACAAATATATAAACATAAATTAAAAATAAAAATCAAGAAGGTAAAATAAGATTATTAAGGATTAGAATCCACAAAATATAAGTTAAATAATATTTATAAGTATATTGATTCCCAAGTTTTAGTGATAGTTAAAATAAATCAAACTATCATTTTCCAAATAGATTTATTATTTTAAGCACAAATTACTTCTAAAAAGATAAAATTTTTCTTCACATTTCAAAATTATAATTTCAAAGCATTTAGTGTAAATCAATCTAATGAAATAACAAATAAATCAATGAACATTATTTTTAAGGCAAAACATAATATTTTTGTTCTAAGCATGGATGTGTACAATTTAATGACACATCTTACACAAAGAATATTATGTTTTTGCACTAATGAAGAACAAAGTGTAAATATATGCTAACAATCCAAAATACAATGATATTTAAGATGAAAGAAGATATTTGAAGAAGAAAATTCCATAAACTTTTATGCACAAAATGGGAAATCAACATACAAAATAAATACTATCTTGTTACATATTGTTTCATCATCACCTTAATAATCTTAAAAAGATTAGAAACTCATAACTAGAGCTGTAAATGTGGGCCGCCCGGCCCGGCCCACATTTTTCGTGCCTCCGGTAAATTCAGGCCGGGCCGGGCCGGGCCCGGCCCATATTCAATTCGTGCCGTGCTCGTGCCGATCCATTTTTGAAAGAGTAGGCCCAGCACGGCCCATGGGCCCGGCCCACTTTCCTTATTCGAGCCGGCCCACTTTCTATATTCGGGCCCAAATTTGGGCCCACTTTTTTTTTGATAAAAAATGTGAGGATGGAGAATTGAACCCTCCACCTCCTCTTTAACCATCAATGGACTTACAACCAAACCAAATACATTTCTTTGTTTAAATTATAATTTTAGATATTTTTTATATATTTTTTAACAATATTTTACACAAAATTATATCAAAGATAATTATTAGAATTTTAATACCTACTAATAAATGCTAAAAATTTAACTAACAAATCTTAAAATAAATTAATATAATTATAAAAATATAAACATTGAAAAAAATAAGACATTTATTATCATTTTAATTTATTAATTATTGACAAATAAATATTTATTATGATTATTAATGTCAAAATATCGGGTTTTTTATCGTGTCGTGCTTTCGGGCTAGTTTGTTCGTGCTTTCGTGTCATGCCTTCGGGCTTGTCGTGCCGTGCCGTGCTAAGCCTGTGTCGTGTCGTGCCGTGCCTGGCCCAAGCCCATATTTTTTCGTGCCGTGTCGTGCTCGTGCCGGTTTCGTGCCGTGCTCAAAAGCCCGGCCCGTATTTACAGCTCTACTCATAACTAAAATAACAAATACAAACTAAAAATTACAAACATAAATAGGAAAATTTGGAGGATGAACCCCCAAATTGTTCCTCTAAAAATACATAGAAAATAACCAAAAAGAAGAAGAAGATGAAGAGAATTGAGAGGTTTTGAATGTGTAGAAATTATGGTATAGTAACCTCTCCCCCTCCTTCAAATGGACACCCTAAATCTCTTATTTATAGCAAAAAATGAGGTATTAAAATAATCAATTTAAATTAATTAAATTGATTAAATTAATTTAATTAATTATAATAGGGAAAATATGGGTAAATTATAGGGTGTAATAACGATGTTTTAGGGTAAAATGTGTAGAAAGTTGGATAAAATATTGGTATTTTTGTCAAAGGGGACAAGGGTACAAAAGTGATTTTGTTGGGCTCAAAATGCACAAAAGGCAGCTGGTTTGGGTGGCTGGGTCAGGTTGGGCGTGGGCCTTGCGCCTGGTGCTGGAGTGAAAGTCAGTTGAAGACTTTGGCCTGGGGTGCTTTGGTGGAGATAGGTGCAGGAGCTGAAGCTGGCAGGTGGCATTTGTCTTGGGTCTTTAGGTGGCATTTGACTAAAGCAAATAAATGACTGAAGCTGGCTGAACGTGGTGGCTGGAGGAGAAACGATTGCTGGGAGGAGTTGGGCTTCGTGACATTGGGCCTTGGGCCTGCTGAAGAAAAAGGCCTACTTGCTTAGCTTTCTCCCAAAAATACCACTTTCTCTCATTTTTCTTGCTTTTTTTCAAGAGCCCAAAAAAAATACAACATATCTCCTATATAAAAAAAAAAAAACATAAATTAAATTAAAACTAAATATTTTCAATAATCAAATATACAACATAAATTCCATGAAAATATTAATTAAAACTTAATTTATATTAAAAATTTAAGTTCAATAATACAACATTTTTTTACCTCAAATTAAACAACAATAATTCAAATAATTAACTACAACATTTTACAACAAAATGACTATAAAAACACACAAAAATATATAAAATTAAAATAAACCCAACAAATTCAAAATTACTTTAAAACTTAATAAATCAATTAAAAACTCAAGAATTAAGCAACAATTAGCACATAAAAAGTGGTAAAATAACTCTATTTTGTAGAGTTATCATCATCGTTATTTAAAAAAAAAAAAACCCCGTCTCATCACATACAATTCTAAATTAGAAATTTATTTATTTATCCTTTTTAGAAAAAAGATATTCATTATCTAGGCAAATCAATTGTTACAGAATAAGCCCAAATAAGCTCACCTAAAAAACTAGTAGCTGAAGTAGCAAGTGCATTGCCTACCACATTCACAACACGCGAAATAGAGTAGCAAGAACCACTACCTACAACATTCAATAAATAAATAATATCGGACATATTCGAAGTCAAAATCCCACCATTTTAACCCCTAGAAACCCAAGCAACAACCACCTTTGAATCACATTTTTCATCCATAACGAGTTGCCTACCTCCTTGAATAAAGCAAACTTAGTGCTCTTACCGAAGAAAGATCAACCAAGTTCAATGAATGACTTTAGACCAATAGCCTTGTGCATGGTGGCTTATAAGATCGTCTCCAAATTACTGTCTAACAAGCTTAGAGCCATATACTGTCAGAAATCATCACACCCATGCAGTCGACTTTTGTGAAAGATAGAGTCATCCACGACAACTCAATGGTGGTCCTAGAAATTCTCCATACAATGCAATAAAAAAGAAGCAAATAGGGTCAACTCCTCATTAAACTGGACTTGGAAAAGGCCTATGCTCGATTGGATTGGAATTACATGAAGACGGTACTCTCAAAATGGGGATTCCATAGTAATTTTGTCGGATGGATCATGAAGTGTGTAACATTTGCCACTTTTCCCTTCAACTCAATGGGTGACAAGTTGGATCAATAACTCCAACAAGAGGGTTGCGACAAGGTGACCCACTCTCCCCATCACTATTTGTAATAGCTTTAGATTTACTCTCTCGACTATCACTCAAAGAGGAAAGAACCATAAATTTCAAGGGATCAAAGTGGCGAGACAAGCTCCGACCATTAGCCACCTACTAATTGCAAATGATATAGTGCTGTTTGGGAGAGCTACAGAAAAAGATACTAAGGCATTCATGATTTGCCTTGATAAATTCTATACTTGGTCCGGGGAAAGGATAAGCAAACCAAAATCAGTTGTTTACTTTTCCAAAGAGTATGTCTCATGCTAAAAGAATAGTGTTAGCACACCTGCCCCAAATGCTTAGAGTTAAAAATGATTGCTTACAGCTAGGCCTACCTCTTATGACGACAAGAACAAGGTCTCACTACAAAAATGGAAACATTTGTTGGCGCAATCAATGGTCAAAACTACTTTGTCGACATAGTTTAGCACTGACAAAACTTCCCAGTGATATTTCGTCGATGAATAACTCTTTTCCAGCACTGTACTAACTGCACCAGAAAAACATACAATACCAACAGTTTTACACACTGACAAAAGTCAACGCGCCAGTAAAATGGTGTCGGATTTTGGATCGATGATCCATTTTCACCGGTGATTGGGCCACTTTCACCGGCAGAATTGTTCGTGCAGTAAAAAGTTCTTTGCCGACGATATGATTAACATGTCGGTAAAGCATTTTCATTTAAATACTTTTTTTGGCGCTTTAGAAAGCATCGGAAAAAGTCCCCCCAATTTTTTTTAAATTATATAATATATTTTTCCATATTTATTAATTAATATAATTATAATTTTTTATTAATTGAAATTAAAATCAAAATAACTAATACTTAATTAACATTAAGAATTCAAAAGTTTAAATATTAATTGTTCAGTACAGACACTTAAACACAATAATTAAGAAGTTCAATACAAATAAATAACACACAACAAGTAAGAAGTTTAGTACAAAAAATTAAACTTATTATTATCAAGTTCAACACAAATAAGAAATATACTAGAACCTAGAGTCGAGTGGTACCAGCATCATCATCAAAATCATCCTGAGTAGGAGGTGGTGGAGGTGGCGGAGCTGGTGCCTGAAAGAAATGTGGAGGATATTGAGGAAGCAGGGGCGTCGGTTGTCTAGGGTTTTGTTGTGACTACAAATTAGCCATTATTCTAGTTAATAATTCGTGTAATTAGAATAATGATAATAGATTTAATTATTTATAATAAATGATATTATAATAATTTACCTGATCATGAAGGTAAGCTACAATAAACTTTGATCCCCACCCTCCTTCTATTAGATTTTTCTCCTATTTGTAGCATTTTGATTAGACAGTTTCTTCAAAACAATATTGTACAATTTATTGAGGATTTGATTTTAACATATAATTTAGTGTAAATTATATTTTTTTGTTTAGGGTTATTTGTACCTGATGCTTTTCGGTTGTCCAATATGCGATTAGAAAATCCCAATCCTCCTGGGTAACTCCTGTGGCCAGACTCTTACTTGCTATCTCAGCACCCATATCCTAAAATTTTTTCTTCCATGCCTTCTTCAAATCAGCCTTATAATCTCGAAGACCATTCATCATGGTTTGAGCAAGCTCATCTATGACTTTAAAATTGTCTTTTGGATAAATAAATTTGGTCTGCAAAACATTTAATCATTGAAAAAATATCATAATTGTTAAGAATATAATATGATTAATTTTGTGAACTTTGCAATGAATATAATTGATTTATTACGTCCAATCTATCAAACACTTTCCGGATGTTTGTTGCAGGCACTTGTTTCCATTCAAGACACCGAAGTGGCATAGTAATTCGAATGATGAATTCGCAGAAGTTTACAAACATCTTCCCATGTTCATGGATAGGTGCCCCAATGTCTTCGCTGAACTCAGGAGTCAAATGAGTAACCTTCAACTTACGTAGTTCCTCCTCAATTACCCGGCCAATGTAGGCCTCTCTCGTCCTCTTTTTCTTGTTATCGACGTTACTTGCACCCCTTGAAGAACTAGGAGCAGACATACTACAAACACAATGTATTTATTAAAATATGAAAATATGACATTCAATTACTAAGGAAATATGCATTGAATTAACAAGGATAAGTTTGACAATGTTGACGATGCATCCGGGATAGGAAAACACAGTGACATTTGCTAGGATCGTAATGGCATACAACTCATCAAACACTTGATACTGACTAATTTTCCAAAGTTGGTTAATCTACAAAGTGAAAATTGAGGGATTAGGGAAGTTGACTTATTTGTAAACATGTACAAGATTATTGAAATGTAATTTATGTACTTACTCGATTCTTGAACCAATCGGGGAACTCATTTTCTTGCCTTTTGTCAAGAATAAAATTGCCCCTTATTCTGAGCTCATTCATATGCTCACTATACAGAATAATTTCAAACTATAAGATATCGAATTTAAACTTATAAAAAATATCAACACTTCAAATGCAACAAGGCTTACTTGACATAATTCTCGATTTCTGTACAATTGTTCAATATGTACCACTTCGCTTTATGCTTCAAATCTCTTGGCATTGTATAAATTTTTTTGGCACCAATAGGTCGTCCCACATGCTTAAATATGGAGAACACGCAATTCGACTTGTTTGGGATGGCGTCATCATTTCGTTCTGGTCGATTAAATCTAGTTTCCACACCTCAAAAATACCTAGAACGAAACGTCAGCGCCTCGTTAACCACACATGCTTCAACAATAGAACCTTATCGATGGGCCCCATTTCTAACATATTGCTTCTACAAAAACCTAGAGCGTTCGATGGGGTACATCCACCTAAAGTTCATGGGTCCACCTAGAATTGCATCTTTTGGTAAATGCATAACTAAGTGCACCATGATGTAAAAGAAAGCTGGTGGAAAATTGTTTCTAATTTATAGAACTACGTAGCCAGTGGGTGTGCCACATGTGCACCCAGCTAAAGTGCCACCTGTCGACCTAGCCGATGTGCCTCCCAAGCACCCAGCTGATGTGGTGTGAGATCCGCCATTTGGCGTGCCCCCTGTACACCCAGCTGGAGTCGGAACCCCACCTATGCCACAAGATTATGGCAAGGGTAAGGTCGACGAAAATCTCACTTCCAAGAAAAAGAAGGCTCTTCGGACCCCCAAAGACAGCCAGACCCTAAGGCCAGTTGGTAAAGGTAAAGGCCTAGGTGCCCGAGGACATCGCCAGGTCGTCAGTGCCCGTGGAGCCCATGGAGTTTCTGTTATATTATTTTAAATAATATAATGTTAGATTAAATAATGTGACATAATGTGATTTGTCACACAAATGTGATTTTTCACACCTTGTAACATATTATTGAGAGTCACAAAATTGGACACATGTATGTGCCCAAATGTGACATATTTTGGAGTTACAAACTTGTAACTCCCAAATATTACCTAATAATGTGTAGATTTGATATTACACATTTTGATTTGAATTTCTTAAAGATATATGTGAAATATGGCTGTTAGAGATGTGATTTTAACTCCCATAATGTGTATGGAAGTTACAAAATCAAGTGGGAATGAATTTGGAACGTTTTGGCAAATTTGGAAAATTGGTTGCTGAAAAAACGACTTAGGCCGCTGCCTATGTTTTTCAGGCCGCGACCCAAGAGGCAAAAAATACATCGTAGGGCGCGGCTCGTGTTTTTCAGGCCGCGGCCTGAGCGGCTCACAACATTTTCCAACTTCAGTTTTCATCCAATTTTGAACGTTTCCAACAGCCAAGTAACTCCCAAATCTCTATTTTAATTCCATAAAACATCCAATTAATCATTGGTAACAGCCATGGGGGTTGGTGGAATTTGAAATTCAAAGGGTGTCTCAAAACTCTATAAATAAGAGCCTAATGCTCACTTGTAAGACACGCCATTTTTCATCCACAAAGCACTTGGCTGAAAAATACACCAAAAGGCTTGATAATTCCAGAGAGCTATTTCCCACCCAGCTGATGTGGTGTGAGATCCGCCATTTGGCGTGCCCCCTGTACACCCAGCTGGAGTCGGAACCCCACCTATGCCACAAGATTATGGCAAGGGTAAGGTCGACGAAAATCTCACTTCCAAGAAAAAGAAGGCTCTTCGGACCCCCAAAGACAGCCAGACCCTAAGGCCAGTTGGTAAAGGTAAAGGCCTAGGTGCCCGAGGACATCGCCAGGTCGTCAGTGCCCGTGGAGCCCATGGAGTTTATGTTATATTATTTTAAATAATATAATGTTAGATTAAATAATGTGACATAATGTGATTTGTCACACAAATGTGATTTGTCACACCTTGTAACATATTATTGAGAGTCACAAAATTGGACACATGTATGTGCCCAAATGTGACATATTTTGGAGTTACAAACTTGTAACTCCCAAATATTACCCAATAATGTGTAGATTTGATATTACACATTTTGATTTGAATTTCTTAAAGATATATGTGAAATATGGCTGTTAGAGATGTGATTTTAACTCCCATAATGTGTATGGAAGTTACAAAATCAAGTGGGAATGAATTTGGAACGTTTTGGCAAATTTGGAAAATTGGTTGCTGAAAAAATGACTTAGGCCGTTGCCTATGTTTTTCAGGCTGCGGCCCAAGAGGAAAAAATAGGCAAAAAACACATCGTAGGCCGCGGCTCGTGTTTTTCAGGCCGCGGCCTAAGCGGCTCACAACATTTTCCAACTTCGGTTTTCATCCAATTTTGAACGTTTCCAACAGCCAAGTAACTCCCAAATCTCTATTTTAATTCCATAAAACATCCAATTAATCATTGGTAACAGCCATGGGGGTTGGTGGAATTTGAAATTCAAAGGGTGTCTCAAAACTCTATAAATAGGAGCCTAATCCTCACTTGTAAGACACGCCATTTTTCATCCACAAAGCACTTGGCTGAAAAATACACCAAAAGGCTTGATAATTCCAGAGAGCTATTTCCTAGAGAGATCCCTTAGTGCTTAGAGAATAGGGGAAATAAGCTTTTGGACAAAGTTCTTGAACCTTGTTCAAGTTGGTGATCCCCACTACTCTACACTTTGGTTGTGTGAGAGTTTGTTTGTGTTTTCATTCTTTTGTTCTTCTTGTTCTTCTTATTTACTTGTATTGTTATAGTATTGAGTTTGTAATCTTCCTCTTCTACATCTTTTTTTTACTTGTATTTTGAGCAATTGAGTTGTAATACTTATTTAATCAATATTATCTTGTCCATTGTATTTTTGCATAGAGTTGTATTTTTGGTTTTTCCACTTTTCCATTGAGCAATAAAATAATATTCTCTAACAGTTTTGCCTAGGGGCGCCAATATGGATTGCGCAAGGCCTGGAGGTGGCATCCCCCCAGCACCTTGCCAACACCAAAGGAGCAGTGGCCAAGAAGCCTTTAGGCAAAACATCTCCGTTAACCGAGAATGCGGCATCGACATTTCGGTTAACAATGAAAACATTGAGTCTGATGGGAAAATAGAAGTAGCATACCTCGAGGGAAGTGGTGCATACCAAGGTCAATCTAACCTATGACACGGCCTTAATGATCGTAAGTGTAAAAAGGCTTTCGGGCGCGAACCCGAGAAAAAGAACCTCAAGAACAATCTCAACGCTTGAAAGAGGGATAACCCGGCACAAAGTGCAAACCTAGATCACGACCCCTCCGCGCGGAGTTCGAGCTCTTGAAGAGGATAATGCTCAGAATGGTCCAACGGCGGAGCCATAACTCTGACTTGGAGGATGAGGACGGGGAGCCATGTGCTCCTCACATTGTAGAAGCCCCAATACTACGAGGCTTCAAGATGCCTGCCATCACGTTCTATGATCGCAATACGAATCCCACGAACCACCTCTCAAAGTTCATTAGGTTGATGTCGGTGCATCGTGTCTCTGAAGATGCTAGGTGTCATATGTTCCCGATAACCTTGACGGGACCAGCAAATGAATGGTTCAAAAAACAAAGGCTGGGATCCATTCATTCGTGGCACCAGCTGTCATCTTCATTCCGAAGGAAATTCATAGCTGCTCAGAAGGTGAGCTTTGAGGTCAACGCTTTGGCCAACATAAAGCAAGGACCCTTTGAGACCCTCAAAACTTACATCAAACCCTTCAAGGAAGAAGCTGTGAGGACCAAGAAGGTTGACGACGGCCAGCCACTGATGGCCTTACAAGTCGGTGTTTTTGGGGGTCCCCGTTATGGGATGACCTCCAGCAGAGAGGATGCTAAAGGCTTGATGACTTCATTCATCGAGCACAAGAATATATTAGCAAGGAAGATGCCCAGATCAGAGCATTTGGGGGGCCTGTCTCCTTTTTCACTCCGACGACGCCAGGCCTCATGGACCTAGTATCCACCCTATGCTCTTGTCCAACCAAGTGTGGCAATAGCCTAGTCCAGTCCAATTGTCTCGCCAATTGGCTTTAATGTCGTGCCACCCGCTGGTTTCAATGCTGCTCTAACAAGATATGGAGCAGCGCCCACTAGGTACAGTGCTTATCAACCTGCATTCAGCGTTGGAGTTATTGCTCCATCCCAGTCTGTGACACCCAGCTAGACCCCTAGCAGCAGTAGGCACGAGGGCAAAGGCAAGGGCAGAAAGCCCAATGGAAATGGGACAGTGCAGACACAACAGGGAACTGCCCTCGACAATAAGTACATGTCGTAGTACTCCAAGTACACTGACTTAGTGGACTCTCGAGAGAACATCATTGTGGCCACGGAATAACATGTCCATTACCAGAAGCCACATCCAATTTGAAGAGACAGGGAAAGGCAAGTTCCTAACAAGTTTTTCCATTTTCATAATGATGTGGGGCACCACACCAATGAGTGTCGCCAACTCAAGGATGAGATCGAAAACTTCATCACACTAGGACACCTTTGCTAGTATGCACAGGATGGAGAACGCCAAGCTCAAACTCTAGCCACGGTAACCCCCTCACATCCCGTAGCCCCCAGGCTTTGGGTATAGTACTCGCAGCTCCACAATAGCAGATAGTCCACATACCTCCCCTAGTGAATGGGCATATGGGGACCATCTCTAGAGGACCCACCTGTAGGTAATGTCCCAAGGCTCGTAGAATAGGTACACACGAGCCTTAAACCATGGCGATGAAGTGTTGGCATTAGCTCAATTACCTGCCTGGATGCTCAGGATGACTGACCAAGTCATCACATTCTCCGAGGACAATGCTCGGAGAGTGCACTTTCCACACCATGATCCTTTGGTGATCGAGAGCCAAGTTTCCAATAAGATGGTGGCTTGGACCCTAGTGGAGAATGGGAGTTCAGTGAACATCCTGTTCAAGTCAGCTTACGAGAAAATCGAGCTGACCACAAGTGGCTTGTCCCTGTGCACCTTGACTTTATATGGGTTCTCGGGGGAAGGTCTCATACTGATGGGCTAGATCAAGCTACCTGTGATGCTTGGAGAGGTGTCTCGCCAAGCTTTTAAGTACTGCATATTCGTGGTGGTGGATTGCTCCTCGTCGTATAATGCCATCTTGGGGAATCTAGCCTTAGTGGAGTTCAAGGCGGTCACCTTCATTCGATATCTGTTCATGAAGTTCCCCACAGACTCGGGGATTGGCACAGTCCAAGGAGACCAAAAAGAGGCGAGAAAAGGCTATAATGTGTCCCTCAGGTAACTAGTAATTGTGGCCGAGGTGTTGGCACCCAAGAACCCTCTTCCCGAGGAGGTTGAGGTGCATGTTGTTCAGGTCGATGAAACAAACCAATTGGACTCACAGGTTTAGGAAGAGAAGGCTATCGAGCCCATGGAGGAAGTCGAGGAAGTGGCCCTCGATGCCTCCGTCCTTGAAAGGAAGACCAAGGTCGCAAAGAATCTGAAGTTAGAAGTTTGAGAAGGACTGGTGGGCTTTCTACGGGGAAATCAAGATGTTTTTGCCTGGTTTCACTCCAAAATGACTGGCATTGACCCAAATATCATTTTTCATGCCTTGAATGTCAATCAGAATGTCGCTTCGAGTCAGCAAACGCGGAGAACGTTTGACCAGACTAGGGCGGAAGCCTTAAAGGCGGAGATAGACAAATTACTAAAAAATGGATTCATTCGGGATGCCCAATAACTCAAGTGGGTATCCAATCCGGTCCTCGTGCCAAAGTCAAATGGCACCTGGAGGACCTGCATATACTTTTCTGACCTCAACAAGGCTTGCCCTAAAGACTGTTTCCCGCTGCTGAAAATAGATCAGATGGTCGTAGCCACCTTTGGGTATGAGCATTTTTCCTTCATGGACACGTACTCGGGTTATAACAAGACTTCCATGCAAGTCTTGGATTAAGAACACACCAGCTTCCAAACTGATAAAGGAGTTTACTGCTATAAAGTGCTACCCTTCGGGCTGAAGAATGTTGGTGCCACCTACCAAAGGCTTGCGAACCGTATGTTCAAGAAACAGTTGGGATGAAACATGGAGGTTTATGTAAACGACATGCTGGTCAAGTCTAGAAAATCACCCGACCACGTAAAGGACCTAGTAGAAGTATATTCGCTACTTCGCAGGTTTGGGATGAAACTGAATCCCATAAGGGAACTTTTGGAGTTGCCTCTGGGAAGTTCTTGGGCTTTATTATCAATGCATAAGGATGTTTAGAGCCTCACCAGGAGGATCGCGGCCTGAGTCGCTTTGTTTCCAAGGCAACTGAAAAGTGCATCCCGTTCATCAACGTACTCTAACGAGGTCAGAGGTTTTAGTGGAAGGAGGAGTGCAAACATGCATTCCAATAGTTGAAGGCGCACATGGAAAAGCCACCTATCTTTTCAATGCCCGGAGACGGAGAGCCCCTCTGGCTCTACATGGCTATCTCAGAGAATGCCAGTGTCGCCTTAGTACGCGAGGAAGGCAGCGTCCAACACTCCGTGTACTATGTGAGCAAGAGAATCCTCAAAGCGGAGTGCAGATACCCACTCATGGAGAAGCTGACCTTTGGCCTAATGGTAGCTTCTCGGAAGCTAAGACCCTATTTCCAGACGCATCCCATCAAGGTCCTAACAAACTATCACTTGCATAGGTCCTCAAAAAGCCGAAGTCATCTGGGAGACTCTTCAAGTGGTCTGTGAAAATTAGTCAGTTTGACATCACTTATCACCCGAGGACCACCATAAAGGGGTAGGCACTGACAGATTTCATCGCCGAGTGCACCAAAAATCACAAAAGAGGTGGGGACGCTCTAGTGGTTGGGCCCACGTGGAAGCTATATGTAAATGGATTGTCGATTGAAAATGGCATCAGAGTAGGCCTCATTTTTGTATCCCTTGAGGGGAATAGGGTTTGCAATGCACTAAGATTTGGGTTTGACACCTCAAACAACGAAGCGGAGTATAAGGCACTCATTGTTGGGCTGGAAGTAGCCCTTGAGCTCAAGGCCGAGAGCCTCAAAATTTTTAGTGACTCGCTGTTTGTAGTTAATCAGGTACTCGGGGAGTACTAGGCCCGGGGGACAAAAATGGTTGCTTACTTGGTGAGGACACAGTAAATGCTACACAACTTCCATAAATTCACCATTCTACAAGTGCCATAGGAACAAAACTCTAACGTTGATACCCTAGCCAAGCTCGCAACCACCAAGGATGCTGAACTGATCAATGTAGGCCCCATTGACTACTTGGCTGCCCGGAGCATCTCATCTCCCAAGGAAACGGAAGTGAAAGCAGTCCAACCATAAAACGGTTGGATGGAGCCCATGGTGAAATATCTTGTCTTTGGTGAGTTCCCACAGGACAAGAAAGCAGGTCAAAATATGCTTTACCAGTTGCCTTGGTATGTGATCATGAACAACAAACTATACATGCGATGATATTTTTTCCCTTGCTCCACTGTGTGTCCATGCTAGAAGCCATCCTGATACTATGAGAAGTGCATGAAGGCTTTTGTGGGGACCACGCTGGGGGGCAAAACCTTGCCAAGAAGATCTTGAGACAAGGATACTTTTGTCCCACCATGAACGAAGACGTGATGGACTATGTCCAGAAGTGTGTCAATGTGTGAGCATTTTGCTAATATACCTTGAGCTCCTCCAAATGAGCACACCCAGATGACCAGTCCTTGGCCCTTTGCGGTCTGGGGCATTGACCTTATTGATTCATTACCCAAGAAAAAATGAGGAGTGAAGTATGTGATAGTGGCGGTCGATTACTTCACAAAGTGGGTCGAGGCCGAGCCACTCGCTACAATCACCTTTAAGAAGGCACTGGACTTCGTCATGAAGAACATAGTTTTCCGCTATGGGCTCCCGAGGAAGATAGTCTCTGACAACAGCCTGCAATTTGACAGCAAGGTGTTCACGAACTTATGTCAACGACATACGGTTGTGAAGAGCTTTTCCCCTGTGGCCCATCCGCAGGAAAATGGGAAGGTGGAAGCAGTCAACAAGACACTTAAATCCACCTTGAAGAAAAGGCATGAACAAGCAAAAGGCGCTTGGCCCGAGGAGTTTCTTAGGGCATTGTGAAGTTATCGCACCACTGCCAGGACCTCAACGAGCCACTTACCATTTTCTATGGCCTATGGGTATGAGTCCATGCTCCTTGTTGAAGTAGCAATATCCCCGCATCAATGGGATACTTATGATCTGACCACAAACCACACTTTACTTCGAGAGCCCCTGGAGCTTGTGGAGGAGCTCTGTGAAGCTTCTCAGCTTCGACTAATGTCCTACCAATAGAAAGTAGCCATATATTTCAACTCTAAAGTGAAGGATAGAAAGTTTGGGGTCGGGAATCTAGTGTTGCGAATAGTCTTCTTAGCCACCCAAGATCCTGGTGCGAGACTGTTGGGACCTAACTGGGAGGGTCCATACCAAGTTGAGAGCACTGTATGTCCAGGGACGTAAAAATTAGCCCAAATGAATGAGGAATTGATACTCGATGCTTGGAATGCCGAGCATCTTCGCCGGTATTATCAGTGATATAAGTAGTAAATTCATTAAATTTTGTAATCTCCTTGTAGCCTCTAAGAACGGTTAATTGAATCTGTGTAAGCAAAACATAATTTTTTTTTTGTAATCTCCTTATATTTTTTAGTGTCCTTTATTCTGTATGTACTACTCGTAGAGCACCCGCTGGCTGCCCAGGACAAGTGATCACAGACTCGTCTCCGATTGTTTGGGGGGCGTGGAGTTAGGGCAGCAGCCTCACAGAGTACCACGCCTCACAGAGGATGACCTAGGAAACTAAGCTTTTCAAAAGCGAAGTACGCTTAGTGTCGATACCCCAAGAATATAAAAACCTAGGAAACTAAGGAGTCTTGAGTTCACGACCTAAGAAACCAAGCTTGTTCATAGTAGGGTAGTATTAGCGTCTAGAAACTAAAGAATAGGAATCCTAGTAGCGCGAGAACGGACTTGGGTTACCTCCAGTGGATGTTGCGACTGAGGAGCACTGACCAAGTCTCCAATAGGATGTATGAAAGAATAGCATTGGGAAGTCGATCATTTGGGAAGCTAAGCTAGTCAACGAGTGAAGCACCCCTAATGTCATTAGACCCCATAGCTACCTGACCTGGGAAATACCAAGTTCCAAAGAGATCCAAGTAATGCGATATTGGAATTAGTATATTCTCCCAAGGACAGCACACGCCCGAGGAATAATAACCAAATCCCAATCCTAGAGATGTGAACAGAAGCCTGAGTTGTCCGCACTCGGGCACGAGCCTAAGTTGCCTAAGACTTAAGTAGAATAGTTTGTGGGACCTTGCACTAATTTCCCCAAAATAGCATTATAATGGACTTAGGGTTACCTTCTGTGGATTCCATGCCCAAAAAGTAATAACCAAGTCCCTCGATCTCAAAATACAAATTAGAGCCCGAGTCGCTAGCACTTAGAGTCAGGAGTCGACCATAGGAGTAAAAAATCCCAAGTTGCGCGAGAACGGACTTAGGTCACCTCCCGTAGACATTGTGCCCGATGAGCACTAACCTAGTCCCATGATCTCGAGATTCTAGTGGAAGCCCGAGTCATTGGAACTCGGAGCTAGACCTCGAGTGCTAAAACTTGTGTGTCACAAAAAAACCTAGTCTAAGGGAAGGGAACTCAATTTCATGAACCTAGGATGATAAATTGATGACTTCCACATGATTAGGCCTGATTTACGCACTCGAGGGGCAAATCAATAGGCTCGAGCTGGCCCACCGGTGACCGCATATCCGGGGGCAGGTAGCTTAGCGTGAATGACCTCCTAGGGGACCGAGTCATTAGGACTCGAGGACAAAGGACAAAATTAATGTTAATTTCAAGGGCATCAAGCCTGGAAGGCAACACAAAATGTCCTGAGCATCAAGCACTAGGACAAAACCCTATAGTACAATAAACCTCCTAAAAGACCGAGTCATTGAAACTCGAAGGCTTAGGATGGTCAAGTGCCCTCACTTAACACCGCATCAGAGTTACTCTTAGGACCATGAGCCTAAGAGGAAACACAATCCATAAGCTTCTAGACACTGGCAAGAAGATCATCAACCTCTAAGTACCACAGGTTGGCACTGTCGTGAGTCATTGGAACTCGGGGATGCAGGGCCGCGTTGAGTGTCACCTGACTTTGCATTAAAGTTACTGTCGAGGACCATGAGCCTACAGACAACAATAAATGCCTAATAATTGTCTAAGTACTAAGTGAAGTTGATAAAGACTCAAGTCTTTGAGACTCGAGCACAAGACCTAAGTTGGCAACTTTGAACTCTTGTGAGTTATGCTGCGTTGAGTTGAATTAACAGAATCCAAGTTGCCTATTTACTAAATGTCAATTCGATGATAGGAGTGTAATCATGGAATTAAATTAGTGCCAGCTGCATATGTTTAAATGGAAAAATATTTACAATAATGCTCGGGGGCTCGAGCGTTGATTGTTTATGTTGACGCCGTTTTTCGTCAACTTAAATTGTAGAGTAATTAAACAATGTTAACTATGAAGTGAATGGATGATAAAGAGGAACAAGAAGATTTTTATGTGTTTCAGCAGTTAATTCTTCCTAGTCCACGAGTTTGTGTTATTAAGACTTGGAGTTTTCTGGAAATTCTTCAGAGATGAATTAGCCAGAGCTTTCTCTCAAAAGCCTTTAGAAATTGATCCTTTACAAGTGGTCATTCCTCCTCTATTTATAGGGGAGGTTATAGAGTTCATTCCCACATATTTCAGGATGATATTCTGTGTATCAATTCAAATAATGACACTAAATGCAAATTTTCCTATATACATGGAAACGTTCCATAAGAATCGGGAACGGATAACAGATTAAATGATATCCCTTAAATATTGGGATTACACAACAATAAATATGTTCACACGTAATGGGCTATCCCAGGTGGCTCATCAGGTCTTCGAGATCAGCAATCGGCATTATGACTGTCAAGACTTATGGAACTGTCGCAAACTTGCCACCCTACTTCAGGACATGCTCGGAGTAGATAGATACTGCCAAAGCTATCAGACTCGAGCTCGCACTTTCCAAGCTCGGACTGTTTTATCCGAAGTCAATTGGTAACTGACATACCCCAATGTTGGGTCATTTCGAACTCAGAAAGTATCCCGAGGTTACACATCCTCGAGGTCATTGCTTTACTTCAGAGATTTTACAGCTGGACCGTACAATGTTTTCATATTTTTCGAGCTCACACTTGACGAGCCCATTTTTCGAGGTCAGAACTCTAGTCTCAAAATCTGGGTGTAACATTTTGCCCCCTCAAAAGTATCAGTTCGAATCTTATGAGAAGGAAACTTTTGAACTGCTCCTCTTGGAAACTGTACCATAAAAACACTTGAGTGTGGACACGCATCAGCCGGGTATTGGCCAATCAAAGTACTTAAGTGCCTTGAAAATCTGCCCACGTTCATTCGCCTGCCATTTTTATGGTACCATCTTCTCATCTGTCCCTGGCCGTTTGATCTGATACGGAATATGGCCAATGGTCCGGATTAATTCAGCTTTTTACATTCCCATTGGTCTATAAATATGTCTCCACTCGTCTTCCCCATTTTATCTTCATGTTCAAGCTTTTCGAAGGGAGAAAAGAAGAAAAAACCAGAAAATTTTACCCAGTTCTTGCATGTTCTCCAAGCCAAGAAGACAGAGCAATGTTGGCCTCATTGACAACGTGAGATCGTTTTTGCAACCGCTTATTCGGTCATCAATCTCTCTGTTTTCGCCCACTGCATTGTGTAAGTCTCCGTTCATAGCTTCGTATGCCTATATATTTTTCATGCATGTTTGTATGGTTGTACTATTAGTCCGTCACTAGTTTTGCACATTAGAGTGTTTTAGTAAATATTAGTCTTAAGTTCTGATATCACGGGTTCCAAACCCAGATCGTGTGTAGAAGGCCCAAAAGTGGTTATTTTACTGAGTTTTTGAATTTCGGATGACATATCTTGCACACCAAGATATTGGGTACAAAATTAGGGTTTTACAAATTGCACGTTTCCCAAAAATATCATTTTTTGAGTAACCGCCAACTTTTTTTCCCTAAAATATCAGGGTCTTCAAAAATAAATCCACCTTCCTTTCTTTTTGTGGAATATACGCTCCGAGACTGGCCTCGTCTTTTAGACCGAGTTTTCCTTGTAGCCTCGATTATTCGAGCTTAGATCATCCTGATTTTAATTCTTAACTTCTTGTTCACCTGGCCCTCACCCTTTTTTCTCTTGCTAGATGCCGTAGAACTCGAAAAAGCAGTGGGGGTCAAAGCTCGCAATTCCTTATTCCCCGAAGACTCCAAGCCCGGAATCACCTTTCACCCGGAACCAGCGTCTGATTCAGGAGCACCAACTAAGGCGCGAACAAGAAGTACCCGAGATCATTTTCGACGTCAAATCAATGAGGTCGAGGAGGGAAAAAGGAAGAGACTTAGGGTCGCCGTATACCCAGATCTAGACTCTGAGCCCAGACTAATTCCTATTGATCCCACTCTTAGAGTGACAATTGCCTTCAAGTCGGGGGACCTTCAATTTTCACTGATGGGAGAACCACCAAACCCCCCTTCTACCTCGCAGTCGACCTCCATTCCTACCTCGAAGAGAGAATTCTTCAAGACCGAGAACTATTGGAGCTCGATTTCTTCATTAGGGCAGATCTCTGACATCTTGGCCCTCCACAACATTGGAATATCAGGCTCGCTAAGGTGTCGAGCTCTGGCATCCCATGAGCGAAGTTGTCGTTCCCCGGGAGATGGGAACCTCGACAACAAGCTGAAGTATGTGGCCTGGAGCCAGGAACACATGAGGCAGGGGCTTTACTGCCCTTAAAGTCCTTTTTCAAGAACTTTGCGGGCCTTGTTAGGCTTGCCCCTTTCCAGCTCAACACCAATTTGTACAGGGTTTTGTCCGCCCTAAGGTCACTTTACCACGAGCTAAAGTGGGAAGGACCTTCACCAAAGGAGATCTTGTATCTGTTTTGTTTGAAAAGAAATCCCTCCCGAGCTCGGGGAGGGGATGAATTCTACTACCTCTTGAGCTATCCCAAAGAGAAGAAAATCTTTGAGGATCTACCCAACCATCCCCCAGATTTCAAGAAGGCTTTCTTTTGGACGGATGGCTTGGCTCCTTCCAGACACTACTCGTTCAAGCAAATTCATAAGTACCTAAAAAATTTCTTCTTTTTGTGCTCGAGTTTTTTTTTAAGCTCACACTTAGTCATAATATGTTCATTTTTCCAGCCAACTACTGTCGTCCCACTCCCACCAAGGAGATGAAAGAGCACAAGGAGGCTTTGCTCCAACTTCCCTACGGCAGGAGGTCCCTCTCCTATCTCCTTCATGAAGATAAACTCTGAGCCTGTGGCCTCCTAGAGAAGGATCAGTCCACATTCGACTGGTCCAATAAAAAATATACCAAGTGGGAGTTTGTGCCTCTCCCAACTGGCAGCCTTCTTTCGAGGCGAAATGCTAAGCCGACATCAGTGGGAGTTCGATGTCGCAGGAGCCCGCAATCTGGGAACGAGGCCAATGATGAGGCCTTGAGCTCGAGCTCGAGCGACAGAGGTATGGTCATCCTTAGCTCGGACTTATGGTCTCCCTCACTACTTAAGCATAAGCCCGATAGACTAGTCTTGTGTGAGGATGATAAGGACCATTTTTATGTTTGGTCCTGGGTAGATGAGAGGGTTCATAGGTTCAATAGTTGGCTCAGGAAGTATGACACCATGTATAGTCTGAATGAGGTATGGAACGGAATAGCCATTCAATACGGGACAAATGACTATAGAGACCTTTGGAGGTTGACTTCCACGTATAGGGAAGGTACTCCCCCTGCCTCCGCTGAAGATGGGGGGAATTATGTTGTCACCGAGCACGAGCTTGGGGGAGAGTTCCAGTTAGGTTTCTCTCTACTTGTCTTATTATTCCTTGCCTGTCTGCATCATGCTAAATTTTTTGTCTTGGAACATCTTATAATATGGTGTAATTGTGCAGGTGCTACGGACTTTGACTTTGACACCATGCTCGCCAATGGCAAGGGGGCCCAAAGGAGTAAGCACCTGAGGTGGTCGCGAAAATCAGACCTACCTGCCAAGGTCCTTTAGAGGACCGAGAAGACTCCTCCTCCACCAGCTCCAACTGTCACGAGCCCAGCCATGGATCCGACTCCTCAGGTCGAATCATCCACTACGGTCGTTCCTCCCGTGCCTCTGATCTTGGTCCACTCCACGCTCGGTCCACCTCCGAAAAAGCCCTCGTCCTCCAAAATGTATTTGCTGTTAATTTCTACTCACGTTGATGAGTATGTAGTCAACAATGCTGCCGGGCCCTACAGGGCTGTACTTGGTTCGGACATTCTATCCTGGGTGGGCCAGAGCCTTAGCGGTTTTGAAGCTCCTCAGTGGCAGTTTTGAACAATGCTTGGGACTGCAACACACTTTACTATAACAATGTCGAGCTTACTGTCGCGGTAACTTCTCTCATCTTATTATTAGTTGTACTTGTGCTTAGCATATATTCTAATTAGATTTCTTTGTGTGTCAGGCTCTTGCTGTCTCCGTTCAGCTTAATTATAAGTTGAATAATGAGGTCCATTCGTGCATGTCCTATGCTCAAGAGGCGAAGGATCTCCAACGTAAGCTTACTGACGAGCTCAAGGCTGCAAAGGAAAAGATGGAGGCTGAAGCTGAATAGATGAAGGCCAAGACATCCAAACTTGAGAAGCTAAATGCCAAGCTTGAGGAGAAGAAAGCGGCCACTTTCGAGGTAATGGAGGGTGAGAAGGCTCGTCTCCTCGCAGAGTTTAAGGAGAAGAAGGATTGGGTGGTCGACCTGGCCATGTATAGGATCTGGGCCAGTAATGCCGATCTCGATACTAGCTTCCTAGGCTTTTTCGAGGCAGAACTCGTAGCTAAATGGCAGGCTCGGCTTGACGAGGAGGAAGTTGCTCGAGAGGAGGCAGAAAGGGCCAAGGAGGATGTTGAGAAGGTTAAGGAGGATGCTGAGAAGGCTAAGGAGAATGCTCCTCCCTCCTAGCTCTCTACCCGGGGCTGTGTCCCTCCGAACCTTTTGTAATAGTTTTATTTTTTGCTTTTTATGCCCTTTGGGCTAAGACAATTTATAGCTCGTGAAAGAGCTATTTTCTCATGATTTTTATAATACCGTATTTGACTTTACTTTAATATTTTTGCTTTACATTTCATAGGTTGAAATATTTCACGCAATTTATATTAAAGTGTCCTTATGTCTGTTTATTCATACAAACACGCAGTGGATTTTTAAGCTCGAGCTTCAATGCATTCATGCACAGTTTGCACGATATATCCATGTCCAATCTCGTTATTTTTCAAGGTCGAAAGTTGCTTTAACCATGCATCCGAAGGTACTTATATGGCGTGTAATGTAGGTGGATTAGTTATATCTTGCTTTTTAGTCACTTTTCCTCGTCATTGGTGGCTCCCTAAGGTTATGCGGTTGAAACTATCTTTTTGCAAGATATTCCATCCTCGATCTCGACTTAGCCTGAAGTAGGTTGTTGTTGATTAGTTTTAGCTGGTTTGTTCCAAACCTATTCAGGTCATGTTTGGTTTGTAATCCATACACTTATATTCTTGATCTAGTTATGTCTAGATCGCGTATTTGGTTATATCCAAATTATCTTGGCTCGCGTATTTGGTTATATACAAACACTTTTATTTTTAATAATTTGGTTATCTCCAAACTATCTTTGCTCGCATATTTGGTTATATCCAAACACTTTTATGCTTTTCGTGTATGCTATTTTATTTTTTCAAGTCGATGGTATATATACCACTAATGCCCCCTTAATATCCTATGAGTGTAACCATAGGTTATTAATCAAGAGAGTTTGCAAAAAAAAAAAAAAATACAACATAATCAAGCGAAAAAAAGGTTTATTCGAAATTGAACAATTTATTAACAGAAACATAGCAATAAAAAACAAACAGGGTTACAGGTATCATTGTTCCTATACTATTGATAGTACGGTCGCAAATGTTCTCCATTCCATGCTCGTGGTACCAAATTCCCATTCAATCTTGCCAACTTGTAGACGCCATGTTGGATAACTGATTCGATCTGATAAGGTCCTTCCCAATTAGGCCCGAGCATGCCAGCAGCTGGGTCCCATGTTGCCAAGAACACACGCCTCAGCACAAAATCTCCCACACTAAATTTTCTATCTCAAACTCTTTTATTGAAATAATGGGTAGCTCGCTGTTGGTATGCAGCATTTTTTAGTTGAGCCTCGTCCTTTCTTTCTTCAATCAGGTCCAGACTTACTTCGAGCTGGGATTGGTTCGAGGCTTGGTCATAAGCATGGGTTCGAATGGTGGGTATTTTGACCTCAATTGGCAGCATAGCCTCGCATCCATATGCCAGAGAAAAAGGGGTATGTCTCGTTGAAGTACAGGCTGTGGTTTGATATGCCCACAAAACTTGGGGCAACTCTTCGAGCCATTTCCCTTTAGCTTCTTCCAACATTTTCTTCAGAGAACTCTTCAGGGTTTTGTTTACAGCCTCGACTTGGCCATTCTCTTGGGGATGGGCCATGGAGGAGAAACTTTTTAGTATCCCATTTTTCTTGCAAAAGTTGGTAAACAAGTCGCTATCAAATTGAGTACAGTTATCAGACATTATCTTCCTTGGCATCCCATATCAGCAGATGATATTTTTTACCACGAAGTCCAAGACTTTTTCCGAGGTAATTGTCGCCAGAGGCTCAGCCTCGGTCCACTTCGTAAAGTAATCTACTGCGACTACTACGTATTTGACTCTGCCTTTGCCAGTTGGCAATGAGCCTATGAGGTCGATTCCCTAGACCGCAAAATGGCCATGAGGAGGTCATCATTGTTAGCTCAGAAGGTTGAGCTCGAGGGATTGTGGCGAACCGTTGACACTTGTCGCATTTCTTGACGTAATCAAACGAATCTGCTTTGATGGTAGGCCAGAAGTATCCTTGGCGTATGATTTTCTTGGATAGGCTATGCCCCTAGTGTGGTCTCCACAGAATCCTTCATGAATTTCTTCTATGATCTTCTTAGCCTGGGGTGGAGTCGCACATCAAAGTAACTGCATAGAGTATCCTCTTCTATATAGCCTTCCATCCAAAATGGTGTACCTGGGGATCTGATACATCAGTTTTCGAGCCTTCGTCCATTCTTTTGGGAGAATGCCGGTTTTAAGGTACCTAATTATCGGGGTCATCCAGGTTGGCTCGGAGTTTATAATGCAAACATTTTCCTATTCAAGCTCAATTATACTGGGTGTCGATAGATGTTCGATTGGCGCAACATTCAGCTCGTCGACCTCGGTGGACGTGGCGAGCCTGGCTAAGGCGTCTGCATTCAAATTTTGCTCTCGGGGAACCTGTTCTATCGTGTAAAATTCAAAATGCTCGAGTGCTGCCTTCACTTTTTCTAAATATGCAGCCATTCTCATCCCACGAGCCTAGTATTCCCCTAAGATTTGGTTGACCATCAATTGGGAGTCACTGCAGCAATGTATCGCCTTAACCTTGAGTTCCTGCCAGTAGAGCTTCGTATTCAACCTCGTTATTTGATGCTTCGAAGTCAAATCTTAAAGTGGAGTGAAATAGACGTCCTGTTGGGGTGATCAGTATCATTCCTGCCCCGACCCATTTTCATTTGAAGACCCATCAACATAAGGTTTCCACAACTCGTGGGCTGGGGTTATAACTTCATCGTTAGTCACTCCAATGCATTCCACTATGAAGTCTGCCAGGGCCTGTCCTCTTATGGTTGTCCTCGGATGGTAGGTGATCTCGAATTGTCCGAGTTTGACGGCCCACTTTAGTAATCAGCCCGAGGCTTCTGGCTTGGATAATACTTGTCTTAGTGGTTGATCGGTTAGCACATGGATGGGGTGCGCCTGGAAATAGGGTCAGAGCTTTCGAGATGAGTGAATTAGGCTGAGAGCCAACTTTTCCATTAAGGGGTATCTCGTTTTTGCACCTTCGATTCTTCTCGGACGAGCACGATGCTAATGGCGTGCTCAGTCGTAGCAAGATATAGGTACAAAACTTCTCCCGTGATAGGTTTTGACAAGATGGGAGGTTCCGTAAGGTGCTTCTTGAGCTCCTGAAAATCTAGCTCACATTCTTCTGTCCACTCAAATTTTTTTCCTCCCCTCAAAAGGTTGAAAAATGGAAGACAACGGTCTGTAGACTTCGAGATAAACCTACTCAGTGCTGCCATCCATCCAGTCAAACTTTGGACATCCTTATGCTTTTGAGGTCAGGGCATGTCAATTAGAGCCTGGATCTCGTCTGGATTAGCCTTTATTCCCCTGGCATTCACAATGAAACCTAGGAACTTCCCTGACGACACTCCAAAAGAGCACTTCTGGTGGTTGAGCTTCATGGCGTGCCTCCGTAACATGGCAAAGCACTCCTCAAGGTCGTCCACATGGTTACTGTTATGTTTTTATTTAACTAACATATCATCAACATAAACTTCCATGTTATTACCTATCTGTTCGAAGAACATCATGTTTACGAGCCGTTGGTAAGTGGCTCCAGCATTCTTTAGTCCGAACGGCATTACATTGTAGCAATACAGTCCTTTGTCTGTCACAAAACTCGTATGCTCTTGGTCTGGGGCATGCATGGTGATCTGGTTATATCCAGAATAAGCGTCCATGAATGACATAAGTCCATGCCCAGCTATGGCATCTACGAGTTGGTCGATCCGAGGTAGGGGGAAGCAGTCCTTAGGACAAGCCTTATTGAGGTATGAGTAATCAATACAGGTCCACCATGTCCTGTTAGGTTTCAGAACTAGCACTAGGTTGCGACCTAATCGAGGTAGAAGGCATCTCGTATGAATCGATTTGCCTTTAACCTATTGACCTCTTCCTTTAGGGCTTTCTTCCTGTCGTCATCCAGGAGTTTGCGCTTTTGCTGCTTTGGGGGAAAGCTCTTGCCAATATTTAGAGCATGGCTTACTACATTCGGATTTATCCCTATCATGTCCGAATGTGACCAAGCGAAAAAATCCTGGTTCCTTTTCAAAAAGCAAATTAATTACTATTTCGTTTCTTCCGGAAGGTTTTTCCCTACCTTCCCTGTCCTCGGGGGGCCTACTTCTTAGAGCTTGATCTCTTCGAGCTCTTCTAATGGCTCGAGGTCAGCTCTTTCCTCTATTCTCGGATCAATTTCTTCGTTTATCTCGAAGACTGTCCCATCTTTATTATGAATTATGACAAGTGTTTGTGCACTTGTCTGTCTCTTACCTCTGATGGAAATGCTATAGCATTCCCTTCCTGCGAGTTGGTCTCCTTTCAGTGTCCCGATGCCACTAGAAGTCGGGAACTTGATGGCCAAGTGCCTTACAGACAAAACTTCCCCTAGCCCTACGAGGGCGGGTCTCCCGAGCAGCACATTGTAGGCCGATGGTAGATCCACTACTACGAATTCCATCATCTTGGTTGTCGAGACCGGGAAGTCTCCCAAGGTTATAGGGAGTTTGATGGATTCCATACAAGCAATCCCTTCTCCTGAAAAGCCATACAACATCGCTGCACAGGCCTTTAGGTCACAAAGCGTGAGTCCCATCTTTTCTAAGGTGGCCTTATAGAGGATATTCACTGAGCTCCCGTTATCAACCAGGACTCGGTGAACCCTCTTGTTCGTGAGCTGAAGGGTGATGACTAGTGGGTCGTTGTGAGGAAACTGCACATGAGACGCATCGTCCTCAGTAAAAGTGATAGGTTGAGATTCAACCCTCTGCTGGTTTGGAGCTCTAGGTTTGGGTTCGTAAGGGGACCCATCGCCAGTTTTTAGCTCATTCACGTATCGTTTCTGGGCATTCCTGCCCGATCCCACAATATGCAGCCCCCCCGAGATGGTTACGACATCTTCTCCATCAATCGGAGGGGGTCGCTCGTCCTCCCTTGCTTGGGAGTTGCTGTTCTGGGCAGGCGGTGCTGTTGCTGCCCTCTGGCTGGTAGAAGCCTGATTGGAGTTTTGGTTCCTTACATATTGCCTGAAATACCCTCTCGAGATCAGGCCTTCAATCTCATCCTTCAGTTGCCTGGTTTCATCGGTTGTATGTCTAATATCTCTATGAAAGGGACCTGGTTTTCATTAGCCAGGTAGATATTCTCCCGAGACTCATTCAGCTCAGTATACACTTTGTACACGGAGAAATATCTTTCCCCTTTCTTCTTCTTTCCCCCTTCCGCCTCGGGATTATTTCCTTCATTCTTCTTCCTCTTAAAAGGGTTATCAACAGGGAGTTTTGAGGCCTATGATCCACCGAGGTCGAGGCCGAGTTTACGTTTGTTGTTGTAGTTACGGGCTGAGAGGCCATATTTAGTGCTGACCTCGCCTCTTCTACATTAACAAACCTCTGAGCTTGTCGATTGAACTTGGTTAAGGACCTCACGGGTTTCCTCTGCATATCTTCCCAGAGAGGGCTTCCAGGCATTACTCCGGCTCGGACAGCCATTAAATGGCCGTTATCATCTACATCACGAGCTCGGGTGACTTCCAAATTGAACCTGGTAAGGTAACTTTTCAATGTTTCATTTGGGTGCTGTCGGACATTGGTCAAGGTAGACGCCTCGAGCCTTATTCCAATCATGGCTCTGAATTGCTTCTTGAAATCTCTAGACAATTGATCCCAAGAAGCAATCGAATGCCTCCTATATTTTTCGAACCATTTTTTTGCTGGTCCTGGAGCGAGGCTGGAAATAGCATGTATCTGAGCTCGTAGCCCACATTACTCGTTCTCATAATTGTATTGAATGTACTCAAGTGACTGTATGGATCGGAATTCCCCTCAAATGGTGGGACATGAGGAATTTGAAATCCTTGAGGAAACGGGGTGTTGGAAATATGTGGATGAAGGGCTCGAGTTCCTCGTCGAGCTCTTCATCTCGATCCCGACCTCGTTCATTTTGTAAGAGCCTGAACACTATTTCCAGTTGTTCGATCCTTTCTCGGACTGGATCCACAGGGGGTCTGACTTGAAATGGGTTATCGTTTATCACAATTCCAGCCTCGCGTCTCCACACAGGATTCTTGCATCCATTGAGGTGATCCCTCAGGTCAGTATCCACCGGGTTATCGCTCCCCCGATTGTGATTTAGGTGTTCACATAAATCTGAGCGATCTCTTCGATTCCCAGTATCTCTGCGTCGTCGGTCATACATACTGACCGATCTAGTATCTCCTGAGCCTTCACTGACATGGCTCGTCGCGCGGTTGTTTCAAGATGGGTTCCTTTTTGGTTGTCTTATCTCGATAGTGTGAGACCGAGACATTTGACTTCTCGTGGGTTGGGTACCTCTATGCTCCCTAGCAGTCTCCCTATTCCCATGTTTTCGCCCAACTCACCTTTCCCTATTACCTTGAATCGGTTGCGTGTTTCTCCGAGTTGGTGAGGGATACCTTATCGGCGATGGTGGGTGCCTTATGGGTGATGGTGGCTGCCATCCATTACGGGGCCTAGAAAGTCCCGAGTTTGCCTGTGCTGGTTTAGGGACGTTTTGCGTGTTACCAGGTTTTTGGGTTCGAGCCTCCGTGGGGGATCGGTTATTTCCAATCTCGGCTGGTACCTCAGTAGTTGAGTTGGCAGGGGCTCCAACCCGGGTACTTCTCAGGGGCCTTGAGGGAGCAGGCTGTACTGCAGGTGGTGGAGGTTGCTCCGTTCTTTGGGTGGCAGCATTTTTGCGAGGTCGCCAACGAGGCTTGCGTGGTGGGACTTGAACATCTTGTGGAGGCAGAGCTTTGGCCTCTGGCGGAGGCGGGGGCTAAGTCCCCTATGCCTCGGTAGCCAATCTGGCCAGCTCCTCGTTATGTTTCTTAGCCTCCCCCAACTGCTCTCGTAGTTGACAATTTTAAAGCTCCACAATAGGGACATATCGCTCAGGGTTGTAGTACATGTCCTCGTCGTCCCTGGGGGCCGGTGGTGCCGGTGGTCCTCGAGAGTCAGAGGACCCACTCCTCTCATCTGGGTTCGAATTCATCATCGGCTGCTTCCTAGGGCGCCAGGGGGTAGTAAACTTCCTCTAAGATTTCCTCCTCAAGAACATTGGGATCATTCGGGGCCATAGATGATTCAGGGAGGCTTCTTTGATGGAATAGACTCATGTACGTACTGCTTAATGCTCTCAATGAAAGCACCAAACTGTTGACGCCGTTTTTCGTCAACTTAAATCACAAATCAATTAAACAATGTAAACTATGAAGCGAATGGAAGATAAAGAGGAACAAGAAGATTTTTTCGTGGTTCAAAAGTTAGTTCTGCCTAGTCCTTGAGTCTGTGTTATTAAGACTTAGAGTTTTTTGGAAATTCTTCAGAGATGAATTACCCAGAGCTTTCTTTCTCAAGCCTTTAGAAATCGATCCTTTACAAGTGGTCATTCCTCCTCTATTTATAGGGGAGGTTATAGAGTTCATTCCCACATATTTCGGGATGATATTTTGTGTATCAATTCAAATAATGACACTAAATGCCAAGAATCAGGAACGGATAACAGATTAAATTATATCCCTTAAATATTGGGATTACAAAATAATAAATATGTTCACACGTAACGGGCCATCTCAGGTGACTCATCAGGTCTTCGAGATCAGCAATCGGCATTGTGACTGTCAAGACTTATGGAACTGTTGTGAACTTGCCACCCTACTTCAGGACATGCTCAGAGTAGATAAATACTGCCGAAGCTATCACACTCGAGCTCGCACTTCCCAAGCTCAGATTGTTTTATCCAAAGACAATTGGTAACTGACATACCCCAATGTCGTGCCATTTCGAACTTAGAAAGTACCCCGAGGTTACACATCCTCGAGGTCGTTGCTTTACTTCAGAGATTTTACAGCTGGACCTTACAATGTTTTCATATTTTTTGAGCTCACACTTGAAGAGCCCATTTTTCGAGGTCAGAACTCTGGTCTCGAAATCTGGGTGTAACAGTTTACACCCCAAAAAACTATGGCATGTAGGCCTACATAGCTAAACATGTAGTATATAGGAAAAAATTACTGAGGCCCTTGGCCTAGAGAACCTCTGCCACCAGCTCGAACACAAGATTAGCCTCAGGGATGTGACCTACTGCCATAGCTTTCCTCTCCTAGGTCGCCCTGTCTCCTCTACCTGAAGGTGTGCCTCGAGTGTTGACCTCATGTTGGGCTCCTCAAGGAATGAGAAATCCATGTGTTTGTTGCTCTTCCACCCAACAAAGAGTGTATCATTGGATATCATGTCCATGTCATTTTCCAGTTCCTATTCTCGGATATTGAGGTCTTCAGCCTCCATGGCAGAAGCTTCGGTACGAGTAGCCGCCAGTGCAGTGTCTTCTCTAGCTTTGATCAGCTCTTCGACACAGGCTAAAGACTCTGTCTGGCTCAATAAGAGCTCTTCATGGGCCTTAGCCAACTCGTCCTCCACTACACAAGTGCGACACACTGTGTCCTCTAATAACTTAGAGGAAGTGTCCTCCAGGGTGGACAACTTTGACTGCTCGGTGGCTAGCATGGTCTCCATCTCACGGACACGGGACCTCGTATCCGCCACTTCATTCTGGAGTCGTGAATGCTCTTCCAACAGGAATGCGGTTTCCCATAACCTCTCTAGCTCTTCCCAAGCATGCGCCAGCTCTTCCCGAGCCGCCTTCAGCTCAAAGGACCACATCCTTACAATGTCCCCGAGCTGTTGATTGAAAGATGCAGTCCATACCAAGTTAGAGTATCAAATCATTAAAAAGAAGCTAATGAAATAAATAATACTGAGATAAACACTTGAAGACTTATCCTTACAAAGGAGGGAGACTAGCATCTATCAATGAAACCTCATTGTCATTGCCACATCGAGCAAAGCTGCGAGATGACATCTCGCACAGGGACCCCGCTATCCCTTGGAGGAGCTCCGCGGCAAGTAGAGTAGTCTTCCCTCCTACTCTCGACACGAGGAGAGGTTCCAACTCCTTTCAGCTGGGAGGAGCAATAGAATCATACGGTCGGTGCTCAAGCAGGAACTCAATAAGGAGTTTGAAGTCCTTTCTACCCTCGTCAATAAGGGTGTTGTAGTACACAATGACCGGCTTGTGCTTCTTGAAGTTTTCCCCGTCATAATGCTCCAGGAAGATTACCAATCAAAGTGCCCTGACCGGAGGATAGTCAAGCATCTTTGAAGGGACTTCCTTGCCCTTTTTAGAAGAGGATCCACCATCATGAGGGGGGGAAACCTCGAGGTCATTGACCTCACTAGGATCCACTGTCCTTGGGGTGAGGACCAGTGGAACAGTTGTAGGAGCTGTTGGGGCCATCATGGGTGGAGGTGCAGTAGCCGGAGGCGTGGACTTAGTGATTGATGCCACTGGGAGGTCTATCTGAGAGGGTCTCGACACCTTTTGACACTTCGACTTGACCAATTCGAATAGGCCCATGCTTTCTGCACAAAGGAAACAAACAGGTTAAACCCTCAAAAGGGAAGAAAAGCAATGACAAGTAAAAATGCATGCGAGACTAAGTATAAATCTCCTCGGGAGCCCCACCTCGATCAGCCCCTTTGAGTGAATGACGGAATTTGCAAATTTTTGGATGAGACTCCTGCGTCATATTGGTCTCCTACTGAAAAAACCATGTGACGTGCATAGTTGTCACCTTGTCTAGAGGCACGAGATCTTGGGGTGTCTCTTCTTCCTTGAATTGCGGAGGAATAAGTCGATAAGGATTTGATAGTCTTGGTACTCCTTCTTGGACCAACGACGTCCCGAGATTATCCCACACTCATTGGAGCCATGGAACATGAAAGCTGTAGACATATAATATCTCAGCAAAGGAAGGTGTGGGCCAGTTCTATCTCTTATACAGAACATAAAGCCTAGCCAACATCCGATATCCATTCGGGGAGAGATGGAAAGGGGCTATGTCGATGAACTTGAGGAAGTAGGTATAATACTAGTGCAATGGCAGGGTTGTACCAGCCTGGAGATGAGAGGCACTCTAGGGCTCGAGCTCATGGATGCCCTCATGAACCCTCTCGTCCTCCTGAGACAAGCACACCAACATCTCACGGGTGTGCACTCTGTAGTGGGTGAGAATCTTGTTCAAAGCACCTTGGTGTCGGAGCATGTTGGGGATCGCCTCCGCCTTGAATCCCGTCCATTGTCATCGGAACCTCATTGGTTGCTTCCTCCAAGATGCCAACTCAAAGGGGGCTTGTCACCGTCGGATCCTCTCGCACCATAAGGGCTTAACTACTGGTATCCACTCTCTTCCCTTTATCGGGGTGTTGCCCAGCTTCTCGAGCAATCAGTAGAATTTTGGCATCGCAGGCATAGAACCCTTGTGTGTGTAGGAGCTCCTCGGAGATTTGAAACAACAAACCAAGCAATTAGTGCCTTGCCTAAATGAAAGACGGGTCAAAATGAGAACCCGTAAGGCTACTTCTCGGAGAGAAAAGAGAAGAAATTCTAAGGATGTGGGGTGTCCTCGGGGCAAAAGAATCGGCATTGGAGTACACCACCAGAAATTATGAACACCGCCAAAATCTGGGAGTTTTCCAGATTCTAGTCGAATGTTTAGGAAAACAAAAGTTGCCAAAGGTGTATAGTAAGCCATTTTGACAACTTATAACACCAAAATGATCCCAAAAAGACCTATAGAAGGTCAAAACAACACCTCAAGTACCACAAAAAGCATTTTCCTAAGCATGCATCTAAACTCAAAGTAAGCTCGATGCAAACAAAAAACCAGTAAATACTTACTCGAGATATAGTGCCGATAAGTGCTTGAACGAGTTCGAACGCTGAAGAATCGCTTGGCGTTTGCCCATAAATAAGACGATTCTTGCCAACCATCTAGAATTGCAGAGAAGCTTAGGAACGATTGAAGGACTGGGAAGCTTGGGGGATAAGAAATATTTCTAGAGGTTTTGAATTTTGATTGGTTAAAGTGCATACTGAGAGGCGGTTCTTGAGTTTTTATACTTACAAAACTTGGGGTTGAAGCAGTCCCACCTCGATCATCAGATTACCTACGACGTAGGTACTCGAGAACAATCAAACGGTCAAAATCTAAAAGGCACGAATCATGATCATTAGTTTTGGAAAAGGACGCCTTTGGCATATGGCGAGGGGACACATAGGGACAGATTGGACATTTTGGGTCATGGAGTTGATGGGCCCAAAAATAGGGAGTCAACACGTGGCGTGACTTTCCAGAGTAATGTAAAGGGAAGCCCAAACGTCTCCTCCCGAAGACCTTTTTGAATTACTCCTCAGTCTAAGTCTCCAATGTCCGAGGACGAGTGAAGACTTAGGGGGCAAATGTTGTCCATGTTTTCACTACCCTATACATGGTAATTAGGAGTAATTAGCGATAAGTCATGAAGTTCTTGGAATGTGAACTCTTCTAGGAAACCCAGTCTGGCCTAGTCGTGGATGTCTCCAAGTGAGGCCACGCCCTAAGGCTTGTCCTCGAGGTGAAGATGTCTCCAGGTGAGGCCACGTCCGAGAGGCTCTCTTCACTCGCGCATCTCTCGGGTCTAGGATTCTTGTCCTCGGAACTGGAGTAGATGCCACGTGTCAGTCACTATGAGCATGGGCACTAGAAGATCATCTTAAAACTTTTGGTGAGCATCGATTAGTGGTGTCGAGTTCGTACCCTCGACAATCGGCATTTTCCACAACTCCACCTGACATGGGCAAATGTGAGTCGCACCCTGACAGTCAGAGATATGTTCCCCATAAAGTTGGTACGCGACTTTCTGCAATGGGCCCCCGTGCAATCTGCCTGGGTTGTAGTATCTAATTAGTGCAACATTTTTTTTATTAATTCAACATTAATACCCTAGAATGGAAGAATTTGTATTAATGATGGATGATTAACATTAATGATCCCAGCCTCTATAAATAGGGTTGTGGTATCTCCTTGTAAATGGTTCAGATTTTTAGAGAAAGAAACTCTATAACTCAGTGCAATATATACACTACCTAAGAACCACCACTGGAGCTTGTTCAAACAAGCCTCAATCTCACTAAATCTGAGAGACTTGTGGAGTATGACTCTTTTATAGCCTGAACCACGTAAAATCCTTGTGTTCTTGTTTAATAATTTCATTAAATTCTGAGATTAGGTTGATAGCGAAAAAGGTAGTCAACACATATAAATATACATATTTTCTATCTTGTTGTTTAGTTTTTTTATGAGTACTTATTATAATTGTTCTAGTCATTAATTAAATAATATATATTTATATATAACTTTTTGATGACTTTATAGTTTTTTTAGTTCAATAATTAAAATTTGATCAAATAAATTTTTTAAATTCATGGTTATCATTTTTTTAATATTTTATTATATTGAAATTCATATGTAATTTTTCTAAAAGTAAATTTAAAAAAATTATTTAATTTTAAAATTGGAATTCATCACATCTTTATATATAAAAAGTATGTATTTTTCGAATTCTTAGTTTAACGGTTTTTTATATTTTAAAAATAAAAATAAAAATTATCTTTTTATTTTATTATTTTAAAACTATAGTCAATATTTTGGTTTTTTTTAAAATATATTTATGTTATTTTTTATAATATACGACATTGTTTATTTATTTAAAAAAAATAAAAATAGATTAATATATTTTTCTAAATAAAACTAAACAAACTAAGTAAACCTAATATATATAAATATATCTCATAATGTGACTCAAGCTTAACAAAATAATTATAATTATTATCTTTTATAAATAATGTAATTATGATTTTAGTGTGTAATTAATCTTTGCATAGCTTGACGAATTAAGTAAATTTTTGATCGTGAGTAATCAGCCTTTTTAAAAATAAATATGCGATCTATTTTTATATATAATTTTACATTATATATATATATATATGACTGTATTGATTGAATAGTTATTAATAAAAATTATAAGAGGTTTATATAGAAAAGGGCATAAATAAATAAAAAAATTTAAATAGAAGTATTCATACTTAAATTAATTTTATGAATTAATGTTTTTCAATATGTGTTTATAATGTTATGGATGCATAAATATGTAAAGAAAAAATCTTTATTAGACAAGTGAAAAAAAATATTCATTGGGTAAGGAATGATTTTTTGATAATGAAATTTGTAAAATCAACTATAATAAATTTAGGAGTTTTTCTATCTACTTTTTTCTTTTCACACTCTTTTCTATATAAATACCTCATAATTTTTAAAAAAATATTTCCACACACCTTTTAAAATATTTTAAATACAAAATTATCCATTAATTTAAAAAATAATTTTATTTTTATTTTTCCACTTTTATAATTTATTATTTTAAAAAATGAAAGTATCTTTGACAAAATAAAAATTAAAGTGTTTATTTTTCTAATTAAAATGACAAACTAATTAATTTATAAGTGTTACATCAAATATGTTAGTGGAATGCTTAAAATAAATATTAATTATCTTTTAATATTTGTTAATGATCTTTAGATTAATTTATTAAAATAAAATATTTAATAATGATTACTTTAGTAATTAAAAGAGCTGACAAGAGAGAAAAACAAAAGGAGTGTTAATAGTCATACTCTTTAAGAAGAGTGGACACTAAACTTCTTTTTTTTTTCTTCTTTCTTTTTAAAGAAAACTGCCACAAAATAGGTTTTTTTCTTATTGAAAAAAATCAAATTAATTTTCAACAAATAAGGAGATTGATCTAAAATTTGTACTAAAGCGTTAAAAAATAATATAGGATTAAAAAATATTTCTTATTAAAACTATCTAGAATTTTCTCTATGGAGTTCTTCAACTGGTAATGAGTCAATGACCTTTTTGTGAACGATCAATATTGGTAAAAAATTTAGACGGAGGATATTTTTAAAAAATATTGAAGAAATGAGAAAGTGTTAGGAGCACACTCAATAGTTAATGTCAAATACATATGTTGACTGCTTTTTTTGCTATCAACCTAATATAAGAATTTGACAGAAACTAGAAGAAAATAACACAGAGAATTTAAGATCCAGCCCAATTCGCATCGGCGTTGGCCGATATATGAAGGTGTCTACGTGAGGCAAACAGGATGCCTTATGTTTTTAATCCTCTAATTTACCAATAAAAGAATTATATACCATTTGATCTCTTTATCAGCCAAAATATTGTAAAAAAAAATGCATCGATGACACTTTTTTGACTTTACAAAAGGGAACGCTAGTTCATGCATCTATATATACAGATAGCTAGACCTATAGATTCCTATTCCACGAGTCTTTCGTATTAGTGAGCTTAAAGCTTGTTGGAGCAAGCTTCAATGGAGTCTCAGGCATCGTATATATTGCTCTAACTAGCCAAAGTTCTGAACCCTTTACAAGGAGATACTTCATCCCTATTTATAGAGGTCTGAGTCATTAATGCCCTTAATGAACAATTAATACAATATTCCTCATTATTTGGGGAGTAAACTGCTAATTAATTACATAGGGATGCACTAAAAAAAACATGGGCCTAGGCGGACCGCACAGTGCCCGTTTGCAGAAAGCTGCCTACCAACTTTAAGGGAACAAGTATCTGACCGTGTCAGGATACAACGCACGTTCGCCCATGTCAGGCGGCATTGTTGGAAATATTGATTGTCGAGGGTACGAACTCGACACCACTAATCGAGGCTCACCAAAAGTTTTCAGATGATCTGGTGGACCACAGCTACTACTACTGACACCAAGCAGCCACTCCATTTCCGAGGACAAGAATTATAGACCTGGGAGATTGGCGAATGAAGAGAGTGAGGACCATTTAAATGGTCCTCGAGGTGTGACCTCACTGGGAAACATCAACACCTTGGAGATGGGACACGGAACGTGTCCTTGCCTTGAGACATCTGCAGCTCGAGCATAAACCTCAGACCATAGCCTCACTTGGAGACATTTGTGCCTGGCCAGATCACAGTACGAAACCTCACTAGCACCTGAGGAGCTTAATTACTCTGCTAATGAATGCCACATATCCTCTGGTAGAAGACACGGATAACATTTTGCCCCCCATGTCTTCACTTGTCTTCGGAGAGTGGAGAATTAGACTAAGAGGAGTAATTCGAAAGGTATTTGGGAGGAGACGCTTGGGCTCTTCATGGCATCACTCTAGGAAAAAGTAGTGCTAAGTGTCGACTCCCTATTGCTGGGCCCATCAATCTGTGCCATTAATGAGGAGTCCATTCCACTACCCAAAATGTCTAATCCGTACCCTAGGTGTCCTTTCGCTTCATATCCGAGGCATTTTTTTCCCATGCTAATGATCACAATCGATGCCTCTTGAGTTCTGACCATTGAATTGCTCTCGATTGCCTATGTCGTAGGTAATCAATGGTCGGGGTAGGGTAGCTTCCACTCACACTGTTCGAGTATAAAACATCGAAAACCACCTCTCAGAATTCACATTTAGCATTCGAAATCCAAAACCTCATAACCATCAAAACCTCTCTTCTCCTTCACTTCCTTATGTCCCATATTTCCCCCTTTTCCGAGTTCACAACGCCCTGGACAGCTGGCGAGAATCATCATACTTCTGACCAGACGAAATTTTTTTTTTTTCCGGACTCACTTCAACACTAACAAGAGTTTCATATAGAGTAAGTTTTACTTCTCTGACCCCTATTCGACTTTGAGCACATTTTTGAATTTAGTTGAGGGTTTTAGGTGCATGCCTAGGATTTTGAATTTTTTGCACTTCATAAGTCATTTTAACCTCTTTTAGACCTTTTTTAGGCATTCTCAGACACATTTTTATGTTAGAAACGGTTGAAATGGCCACTTACGCTTCGTATGCGACCTTTCGCATTTCTGGACATTCGACCGGAATTTGAAAATTCCCAGATTCCGGCGATGTTCATAATTTATGGTGGTGTTCTCCGGCGACCATCCTTCGATCGCGAAGACACTCCAGTCCCTTAGAAACTCTCCTTCTTATCTTCCTGAACACTGGTCTTAGGAATTCTCGTCCTTGGCCTATCTTCTTTGGGTCATGATGCTAACTGCTTGGTTTCTTGTTTCAGATGTTTGAGGAGCTTCAACAACTACACTAGTAGGTGTTCTACGCGTTCGACTCCAAGATATTAGAGATTGCTCGAAAGGCAGGAAGACTTCCCAAGAAGAGGAAAAAGGCAAAGAGTAGTCAGACTCTCGTGGTAAGGGAAGATAACCCTGACGGTAAAAATGCCTCTTCGACATGGCCTTTCGGAGGAAGAGGCGAACTTGAGCCCCCTGTTGTCGGACAGAACATAAACGGATGCAGGTTTCGAGGCAGAGGCGACCCCCAACAAGCTCAGACACCGAGGAGCTCTGGATTGAACTATAACCCACCATGGGGTGGACACCACTGCCATGTGGGTGCGTCTGTTTGAGAGGATGAGAGAGCGCATGAGAGCATCCACGGCCTCAGGGCTTGGAGCGCATCTCATCTCAAAGCTGGTGTAGCTTTGCCATTGCACGAGTACTATGTCGACTTTTTGAAGTTCATCAGCATAGCCCCATTCTAGCTATCCCCAAACTGATATCGGGTGTTGGTCGGGCCGTACGTTCTGTACCAGAGGAAGAACTGGCTCGCTCCATCGCTAGCTGAGATATTGTATGTTTACAGCTTCTGACCATGCCCAAAGAAGGGTGAGCGAGATGTGTACTATACTTTGATGAAGCATACGTACCTGGGGATGAATTACAAGGCCCCAAGCGGCAATGAGGAATACGTGAGGGACTATAAGGACCACTTCATCTGGGCAAGTGGCTTCCCCACGCAGACCAACCCAAATCTGCTCCTGGACTTTGCCAAGGTTGGTAAGTGTTACATCTCGAAGTATTCAATTTATTGGTCCTCCGCATGTAGTTTCTCTTTAATCTCAACCATTTCCTCTCAAGTCCCGCCCGTCGCACACTTTTCGTTGACGCCTACAACAAACGGTTTAAGAAAATGAATGCACTACCCGAGGAAGAGATGAATCTCGACTTCCTCGTCACTGAGGCCCATCTTTGGCAGTATGGTCTGCTTCAAGAGGATCAAAGTATAAGCCCCGTGCCCCTCACTAGCTATTGCGACTCAAAGAAATGAATTTACGAGGCGAGGTTCCACATGTAGTATATTGCGGGGAAGGCTTAATACGAGTACAAACAACATCTCCGCATGGATCATGCAGAGACATTACTTGCGATCGAAGCTGCCACAAAGGAAAAAGAAGACAAGGAGCTCGAAGTCAAGCTCGAGGCATGTATCGAATCATCCTCTGTGTATCAAGGTAAATTCCCCACAGTTGTTTACTACGCCTGTCGTATAGGGAATGGAACTAGTCCCCACCACTCCTTATTCTTGACATCACTCTTTGAGTGTGGGAAAGTTTTAGAGTGTCCTTGGACTGATGACAGGTACCAGGACTACCAAGACCTTATCGATGTTTTTCTCTGCAATCCAAAGAGGAGGAAACACCCCCAATGGGTCTTGCCTCTGGACGAGGTGACCTCCATGTATGAGATATGGTTTTGTCAATATGACACCAACACAAAAAATGAGATGGGTCAACTTATTCGTGAGTTTTCCCATTCCGCTCTTCACCCGGAGGGGCCTTATCATGGTAGGGCTCCCGAGGAGATTTCTTTTGTGCCTCAAATGCATATTTGTTTTTATAGATAGCTTCCTTTCTATGCCTCAGAAGACTAACCTTATATGTTTCTTCATGTGGAAAGCATGGGCATGTCCAACTTGGTCAGGTAGAAGTATCAGAGGGTGACGGGGCCCTCTCAAATAGACACCTCGGAGGCATCGGTCGCGGTTCCCTTGCCATCAGTTTCCATGTCTTTGGCTCTGGTGGTTGTTTCTCCACCTCCGGAGGCTCCTGAGGTCTCGAAAGCTACACCATTGGCCACTCCTCCAAGGCCAATAGTTACCGAAGAGGTCATTGACCTCGAGGTCTCCCCTCCTCAAGATGAGGGGCCCTCTCGGAAGGGAAAAATATCCCTTCTAGGGTGTCTGACTATCCTATGGTATGGAAAACCTCGCCTAGTTGTCTTTTCCAAGCACTTTGAGGGAGAAGACTTAGAAAAGCACAGTTGAGTAGTTGAATACTTCAATGCCTGCCTTGATGAAGGCAACAAGGATTTCAAAGTCCTCGCGGAGTATCTACGGGAAGATAGACCGTAGGGTTTGGTTGCTCCTCCTAGCTGCGAAGAGCTAGAGCGTCTCCTCGTAGGTAGAGTCAAAGAAAGGACAACCCCCTCGCCACAAGCTGCTCCAGGGATTGTCGGGGTCCCTGTGCGACATGCCCTTCCACAGCTTCATTCATTGTGGCAGTGACAATGAGATCTTGCTGATAGCTGCCAGTCGCCACATCTCCTTGATGGTATGGTTCAAAAATATTTAACTCCCTTTTTTTTATCTTTGTTCTTCATCGAGCTAACAAGTATTGTTTTGGTGTAGAATACAACCTTCATCCAATGGCTCAGGGACATTGTGACCATGAGGTCCTTTGAGATGAAGGAGCTTCAATGGAGCTGGCACAACTTTAAGGAGACTGCGGTCCCATTGACGGAGCACTTGTTGTTCTAGGAGGACTTGCAGGACCTCAAGGCCCGTTCCTTATAGTTGAAGGCTTGGCTGGTAAAGAATCAATCGACGTTGTCATCTCTCCAGGACACGACCGTGAATTGCTGGAAGATGTCGCGGGTCAGACCCGATCCATGGAGGAGGCCAAAGACAATTTGTCGGTGGAGTTCACAACTGTTTGGGGGGAACTCCGTGTGAGCCCTGAGGAGTCCTCAACTCGCACCATCGTGCTGGCCAGTGTCCAGGAGGAGGCCTCTAAGACCAAAGAAAAAGTTGCACTTGCCGCCTCTCGCAGCGAGACCCTCGCTCGGGAGAATGAGAGCCTCTGACTCTGAGAAGAGGAGTTGGAGAGAGATCTTAATGTGATGGCAGATGATACTCTATTTGTGGAGTGGTAGATCAACAGGGTCATGGATCTGTCATTCACTGAGAAGCTGAACATGCGAATGATGCTCGAGGAGCGCCTTTGGGCCGAGGAGGCCAAGGCAGCCTAGGATCAGGAAGCTGTGTCGACTAGTCATGCTCTTGAGGTGGATCTTGTCATCTAGTTGATGGTAGTAGTTCCTCCAGGCAAGGGCCCAAAGTGATTTTACTTTTCTTTGTTTGATTAAGTAGGCATGCATGCCTTTTTGTTTATTGGGTTGTAAACAATTAAATGCTCGAACCCCCAAGCTCAATTGTAAATACCTTTTAACTTTTATGCAGCTTGCACTACTTTTCTTTCCATTATTACCCTTTTTATTAATATGTTGAAACTTAATAATTATGCAATTCAATCTTATTAATTTGGCTGAGTTTTAATGTAACTCAATGTAACTTAACGCCACGAGTGTCTGAAGCTCAACCCATCCACATTTTGTGGGCCTGAAGTCTTAAAGTCTTAGGTCTTGCGCTTGAATCTTGATGACTCGAGTCTATTGACTTCTCTTAGTGTTTGGATAGTTTAGGCACTTAGTGTTGTCCCCCAGGCCTGTAGTCCTCCGGATTAAATTTTAATACGATGTCAAGTAGGAACACCTAACACAGTCCTATGTCCCCAAGTTCCATTAACTCTGGGCCTAGGCTATCCATTGTACTTAGTGCTTGAATATATTCCTTTTAGTGTTGAGATGCTTCGGGCATTTAGTGTTGTCTCCCAGGCGCGCAGTCCTCAGGATTAACTTTAATGCCTTGACAAGTGGGACAATTTTTGGTCCTACATTCTCGAGTCTCAAAGACTCGGGCCTTAGGAGGTTTTTTACACTACAAGGTTCTAAGGTTCTTATCTCAGTACTGATGCTTTGGGAATTTAATGTTGCTTCCTAGGCTCGTTGTCCTTGGGAGCAACTTCAACGCCATCTGCTACCCTCGAGTGCCAATCACTAAGGCTCTGGGAGGTCAAATATACTGAGATAATCGCGCCCCAGGGCGCTTTGTCCCCGAGACACTTTCTTGGGCTTTCCGCTCGGCCCTCGATTATAGATATTCAGACCTGTGCCACCTAGAAGTCATGAAATCATTGTTTTTGGGCTCTAAGTCCCTGGAGTATGCATCTGAGTCTCACGTCCTTAGGCCAGGCCTCGCGATGTTAGATTTCTAATAACACCTCAAGTCAGCACTCACGTTACTTGGATTTCTGATCGCTGGGGTGATTTCTTTTGGGGTTTTTCTTGAGTACAAATGACTTGGGACTCCTTTAACATCTCAAAGATTGGGACCTGGTCTTCATTCCTTGAGCATGCACGGTCCTTGCAAGAATACCTCAGGTCCAACCTCGCATTACTTGGATTTTTTCGACGCAAGGAATTTCCGAAGTCTTAGCTTAGGGGTCCCATGACACTTAGGTTGCTTTTCTCGTCGACTAGCTTAGCTTCCTAGGTCATTGACTCGCAGTGCTAGGATTAACCTTACAGTGCTTGAGTTTTGGCTACTTGAGGCTTCAGGCCCAAGTGCATATGAGTTGGGCTTCTGTTCGCATCTCGAGATTTAGGATATTGGTCACAGCTCCATGGGAGGTAACCCAAGTTCGCTCTCACACAATTAGAATTTTCTAATCTTTGAAGTCCTGTGACACTAGGCCTACTCCGCTCATGACAAGCTTAGTTTCCTAGGTTCTTAGGCTCGAGTGCAGATGACTCGGGTTCCATTCACATATTGAGATCTAAGGAGTTTGGTCATGGCTCCTCGGGCTCAATGTCCTTGGGAGGAAACCCAAAGTTTGTTCTGGCGCTACTAGGATCTTTAAGTCATGGACTTCCCTAGACTTTGCTTGGTTCCATAGATTTTTCTATTCTCTGGGTATTGACACTAGGCTTACTCCGCTCATGACAAGCTTAGTTTCCTAGGTCATCTTCTGCGAGACACTATACTCTGTGAGGCTGCCCTAACCCCATGCCCCCCAACGATTGGAGACTAGTCTGCGTTCACATGTCCAGGCCAGCGAGTGGGTGCTCTACAAGTAGTACAAATAAAATAAAAAAAGGAAAGTAAAATATATGCAGATTCTTTCAAATTTTCTGCCGAGTTTTGTCAGCACAGTTTCCATTACTTGTGCTTGAAGGCTACAAAATGATTACAAAATTTAAGAAAAATGCAATAATCACATCACTTGTAATACCGATGGAGATGCTCAACATTCCAGGCATGGGGTACTAACTCCCCACCCAGTCGGGAAAGATTGTAAGTCTTGAGACATACAATGCTCTTGACTTGGTACATACCTTCCTAGTTAGGGCCCAACACTCTAGCAGCAGGATCTCGGGTGGATAAGAAGACTCTTTGCAACACAAAATTTTCTATCCTTCACTTTGGTGTTAAATTATCTGGCTACTTTCTGCTGGTAGGAAGCTAGTCGAAGTTGAGAAGCTTCGCGAAGCTCCTCCATGAGGACCAACAACTCCAGGAGTAAAGTGTGATTTGTGGGTGGATCATATGTTTCTCTTCAGTGTGTGGAGATTGCTGCCTCAACTAGGAGCATGGCTTCATACATGTAGGCCATGGAGAATGGCAAGTGGTCAGTGGAGGTCCTGGAAATGGTACGGTAACTCCACAATGTCTTAGGTAGCTCCTCGGGCCAAGCGCCTTTTGCTTGCTCTAGTTTTTCTTCAAGGTGGCTTTAAGCGTCTTATTGACTACTTCCACCTGTCCATTTTCCTGAGAGTGAGCTATGGAGGAGAAGTTCTTCACCACCCCATGCCTTCAACAGAAATCCATGAACAACTCACTGTCGAAATGTAGGCCATTGTCGGAGACTATCTACCTCGAGAACCCATAGCGACAAACGATATTCTTGATGACGAAGTCCGACGTCTTCTTGGAGGTGATGGTAGTAAGGGGTTCGGCCTCGAACTACTTCGTGAAGTAGTCGACCACCACAATTTCATATTTCACTCCTCATTTCCCTATAGACAAAGGTCAATACCCCAGACTTCGAAGGGCCATGGACTCATCATTTGAGTAAGTTCATTTGGAGGAGCTCGGGGTATGTTGGCAAAGCGTTGGCACTTGTTACACTTCTTCAAGTAATCCATCACAACACCATTCATAGTGGGCCAGAAGTATCCTTGTCTTAAGATTTTCTTGGCGAGTCTTTGCCCCCCAGCATGGTCCTCGCAAAAACGTACATGTACTTCCCGGAGTATAAGACTGGCTTCTTGCTTGAAGACACATCGGAGTAAGGGCAATGAATACCTCACCTGTACAGCTTGCTTTCCATCATAACGTGCCGAGGCGCCTAGTAAAGAAGCTTCTGAGCTATTTTCTTGTCCTGTGGTAACTCCCTGGATACAAGATACTTCATAATAGGCTCCATCAAGCCATCTTCGGGCTAGATCGCTTATACCTCCTCGGGGGGTGAGATGCTCAAAGCAGCCACGTAGTTAATAGGGACTACATTGATTAACTCAGCATCCTTGGTGGTAGCAAGGTTAGGCATGGTATCAACATTTGAATTATGTTCCCGTGGCACTTGTCGTATGGTAAAGTTCTTGAAACTATGCAAATTTTCTTGGGCTTTCGCCAGATATGCGGCCATCATTGTGCCCCGGGCCTAGTACTCTCTGAGCACCTGATTAACAACAAACTACTAGTCGGCAAAGCTCTCAAGGCCGTCAGTCATGAGCTCCAGGGCTACCTGGAGCCTAGCAATAAGTGCTTCGTACTCAGCCTCGTTGTTGGGAGCATCAAACCCAAACCTTAGGGCACAGTGGATCCGGAGTCCTTCGGGGGATACCAACATCAGACCCGATTAGGCTCCATTCTCATTGGAAGATTTTTCTACGTATAGCTTCCATATAGGTCCGACCACTGGGGCATCCCCAGGTCTCTCGTGATTTTTTGTGTATTCTGCGATGAAATATTCTAGTGCCTATCCCTTGATGCGAAGTGACTCAGTTTAACCGCCCATTTAGGGAGTCTCCTATCGAAGTGACTTGCCGTAAGGGATGGTTAGTGAGGGCCTTGATGGGTTGCACCTCGAAATAGGGCCTTAATTTCTGAGAGGCCACCATTAGACAAAAGGTTAACTTCACTATAAGCAGGTATCTGAACACCGCTGCGAGGATTCTTTTACTTGTATAATATACATGGTGCTGGACCTGGTCTGCCTCGCTCACCAAGGTGGCACTGATGGAAATCTTAGAGACATCCATATAAAGGCGAAGGGGTTCTCGATCTACAAGCTTTGAGAGGATTAGTGGGTTGGCCTTGTGCACATTTAACTGTTGGAATGCGTGTTCACACTCATTCATCCATTCGAACCTCTGACCTCCTCAGAGTGTGTTGAAGAATGGTATGCACTTATCAGTTGCCTTGGAGACAAAGCGGCTCAAGTGTAGTGCACCAATTTTTTTTTTAGTTATTAAAATTTTGTGTTTTATTTTATTTAATCGTTAAGTATTGTGAATTATTTTATTTAAATGTTTATTTAATTGTTTGTTTGTTTAAATTAATTGTTATAATTGTTTTGTAGAATTTTTATGAAATTATTTGTTAAATGATATATATATATTTTTTTTTAAAATGTGATTATTTGAGTTTTGGTTGAATTCACTAATGTGCATGGTAGGTAGTGATGCACCCTAGCGATTTAGTGTGTCCAAGTGCATGGTAGCATGGTGCACATGTGTAGAATTTTCTACACACTTTGAAGTTGCCTTTTATTGGATTTATTGGAATTAATAGAAAAAATAAAATAAAATAAGAGGAAGAGGAAATAAGGCATGCGCGTGTATGTGTAGTTGGAAAGGAAATGAGTTTTATTCCATTTATTTTCCTAATCAAATAACTTAAAATTAGAACTCAATTGCTATTTTGGGAAAGGAGGTGATCATCTTTTATCTTCTATCAATTATGATAAAAACAAATAAATGAAAACTAAAAGAAAAATAAATAGAAAATGGGAAACTTACCCTTTTCTTTTAATTGGACCTTTATGAGAGAATTAAGATAAAGGGGGAAGGAAAAATTGGAAGAGCGTTATGCTCTTGGGGCTGCCGAATTCTAGAGAGAGAGAGAGAGAGAAAGTGGCATGATAGAGAGAGAGAAGGAGAAGAGGAAAGAAAAGAAGGAGGAGAAGAAGAAGAGAAGGAAGGATTCAATACTAGGGTATGTATCTTTTGTATTTGTGGTTTTTCAATCCTCTCTTCTTTTTCTTTCTTGAGTTTTGATGATCATTGTAGTGGTTTGTTGGTGTTCTTCTTTTCTCTTGGTGGATTTCGAAAATCCCTAGGCTTGAACAAGTGGTGGCTATAATATTTGGGTTGCTCACTTTTGTGTTCTTGATTTTTACAATCAAGTTAGGTAATAATGAGATTTCTAACCCTTTTGTTGTTATGATTTTGGGTTGTATTGGTTGATTGATATTTTGGCTTCGATACATGAAGGGTTGGCCTAGGCGTGTGGCTCTATGATTTCATGTGGTTTTGGTGTTAGGCATCATATTATTATTGGTCATGGGAAAATTGTGTTATGGTTAAACTATGAAAAAGTTTTGTTTCTATTTGTATAAGATGAGATTGGGTGAAAGATAAGGGTTAGAAGTTTTACTATTTTATGTTTATTGGTTTCAGTTATGGGTATGGTTAGGTTTATGATTCTTTGTGATATTGAATAGGGATTTATATTGGCTATGAAACTATGTTGATCTCTTGTTATATGAATTGTTTGATCTTAGGATCTTGAGTAAGATGATATTGATGTTATGATATCTATGTGAAAGCATGCAAGGGTTTGGTTTTGATCCACTAAATATGATGATCTTGGTATTTTATGTTTATGAGAATGAGGGTTTCGGCCTATAGGGCATTGGTGCATGATTGTGATGTTTTTATTTTTATGTCACTTATACATGTTAGGAACATGCTAGGTTAATTTGAATAAAAGAAAGGATTGTCTTGAATTTTTTTTATAAATTGATATATTAGTGATTTCATGAAGATTATGGATTGGGTTTTGAGAAACATCAATTAAATATGAATTTCATGATGAATTATGCTTGCTGATTTTGTGAATAAATGGTGAATAAGTTTGGTGAAATAATGATATGCATGCATAGGAAATGTCTCTAATGATACGTTGTATTTGTGAAAATAAAATGGAGTTTTAATTCACACTTAAAATGATATTTTTGCACAATCTATTACCAACAGATTTTTTCTTTATTTTTGAGAAAATGTTGAATTTTAAACATAAAAATGGTGATTTTGAGAATAAAGATAGTTGCTTGAATTTTTGTAAAAAAAGTGAAGTTGTATTATTAATAAAAGAAATTTGGTGAGTACCTTGAAATAAATTAATACCCTAAACTATGGTAATATTAAAAGTGGTATTTTTTTTATTACGTGAGTGTTTATTTTAATAGTTATGATTTTTTCTTTTTTTTTTTATTAAGAAGAATGTTGAATTTAGTTCACTTGTGAATCATAAGTAAATTAAATTATGGCTGAAAGTTTAGTTAAATATTTATAAAAATAATCATTTGATTTTTCACATATGAATTTATTCTATTTTAAATTTGATTTTTAAAAATGACACGAGTAAAAATGTCTTTTTTCACATCTAAAAATTATATTTTTCTCACATTAAATTTGTAAATTTGTTAATTGGATTATAATGTTATTTTCTAAATAAACAAGATAAATTATGAGTATTTTACATAATTTTTAGTTTTGGTTATTATAAGGAATTTAAAACTAAGTAATGGAGTTATTATATTTAAATGATTAAATAAAATCATTTTATGAAATAAAATAATGTCTTGAGATATTTAATCAACCTAGTAATTTTAGAAGATAAATAATGGTAAACAAATCATGTTACAATTTTATTATTTTGAAAACGATAGAAGTAAGACGCGTAGAATTATCGTTTTAAACGCCACATTTACGCAACATTCCCTCGTATTCATGTCACATGCAAATTCACTTTTACGTTAAAAAATATGTCTATTATGCAACCATGTAGTTTTTATAGAAAGATCATGCATGCAATATAGGTAGAATGTGCATTATTCTTTTATGACCTAATGTGTAATTATGCATTTTTGTATGTTGTGAGTGACTTTCACCATGTGTGCATGGCCCATGCATACATGAGTTATATGAGTGAGCAAAATAGAGATTATGTGAAGCTAAGGAATGTTATTTTGATTATGGTATAGGCTCGTTGAGAAGTTGTCGTTTTACTTAGCTTGGACCTGAGGTGAGGAAGTTAGATAGAATTTTATTTATTTATGTTGTGAATGGTAAGATTGTTTGTATGAATGGAAGTGTTATGATGCTTTGCGCTATGAATCATGAAATGCTTTAATATGATGATATCTTTGGATTGTATGAATGTTGTATGTTTTCAAATGGATGTTAGCATGATGAACGCGACACATCAAAAGGGGTTGCTAAGGATATGAAGACGTAACCTGAGTTACTAAGGATATGAAGATGTAACTCCAAGGGCAGACGCGTCGAGGTTATTCAAGGACCAGAGATCCTGTTTAGCTCAAAGGGTGACATGGACAAGTTAGCGGGCCATGTTGACAAGGAAATGTTTATGATAATGTTATAATGATGATGTTAATGCTGACGTGATTATGTTTATGTTTATGATATTGACACCATTATGACAATGATGCTATGATGTATAAAGATGGATGAATGTGTTTGTGATTTGTTGTGTCTTACTTGCTTGTTGTTTGTACTTCCTTACGGGGCTTTTTAGCTCACCCCCTTACTTTCCCTTCCAGGTAGCAATTAGGTTTCTCTATGACACACGTGGTGATGTGGGGAGTTCTGTCGTCCTGGTGTGTATGGCGTGGGGCATCCTATGGACGAGAAACGATCAATTTAAAACGCCATTTTCTTTTAAAAATGTTATGTTTAATGAGACTTTTTTTAACTTATTAGTGGGACTTGAACTTTTGCTTGTTTTAGAACTTTCCATGAAAACTGATATTTTCTTTTTAAACCAATGGGCCCAACTTGCATGTTTTATCAAGAACCCACTGAAATCTTTATAATAAACGGCTTTCTCTTATAAACCAATGAATATGTGAATGTTTTACAAAGCACTAGAATAGGGTGTTTTACATCAAGGCTGTTATTTTCCCGGTGAGTCTCTACACATCTTTATGCTTGTGGGGGGATGGCATATTGACCAAAGCTTTGATCTTCTTGGGGTTTCCCTCGATTCTCCTGGCGCTGACAATGAAAGCTAAGAACTTCCTGAAGGCAACTCCAAAAGTGCACTTTTGGGGATTCAACTTCTTCCCGAACATGCAAAGCACTAAAAACACTTTCGACAAGTCTTTCACGTGGTCGGGGGTAGTCCTGGATTTAACCAAAATCTCATCCATGTAAACCTCCATGTTCCAAATGAACTGGTTCTTGAACATACAGTTTACCAGTCTCTGATAGGTGGAACCAGCATTCTTGAGCCCGAAGGGCATCAACTTGTTGCAATACACTCCTTTGTGAGTTCGAAAGCTGGTGTGCTCTTGGTCCGTGACATGCATGGAAATATGGTTGTGCCCTGAGTACACGTCCATGAAGGTCAAGAGTTCATACCGGGAGGTGGCGTCGACCATCTGATCTATCTTTGGCAAAGAAAAAAATCATTTAGTCAGGCCTTGTGAAGGTCGAAGAAATCTATACAGGTCCATCAAGTGCCATTTGGCTTGGGCACTAGGACCATATTAGATACCCATTTCAGATACTGAGCCTCTCGAATGAACTTGTTTGTGAGAAGCTTGTCCACCTCGACCATCAAAGCCAGTAACCGGGTTAGGTTGATAGTCCTATGCTTTTGCTGAATTGGAGCGATGTTGGGATCGATGTTCAAGGGGTGGCATATGATATTCGGATCAATGCCTATCATGTCAGAGTGAGACCAAGTGAAAAAAAATTGGGTTTCCCAGAGAAATCTCACTAGTGCTTCTCGGACCTCTACCTTAAGGTTCTTCCCGACCTTTGTTTTCATATCAGGGAGGAAGGCGTCAAGAGTTACCTCCTCAGCCTCCTCCAGGGGCTAGACAACCCTCTCTTCTTGAACTCGAGGGTCCAACTCATCGGACTCCTCTGCTTGAATAGGCTTTACCTCCACCTCCTCAGGGAGAGCCCGCTCAAAGGTCGCCACCTCGATCACCATTACTACTTATTTAAGGAATATATGTAGTAGCATTGTCTGACCTTTGTTTTGTCTCCACGGAGTGTGCTGATTCTCGCCTCCATGGGGGACTTCATGCACTGGTGGAAAATTGAAATGACCCATCCAAATTCTACCAAGGTTGGACGCCCCAAGATGGCTTTGTACCCATAGCAGCAATCCACTACAACGAATGTGCAATACTTGAAAGCCTGATGAGGAACTTCTCCAAGTGTCACAGGCAGCTTGATTTCCCCCATCAGAATGAGCCCTTCCCCTGAGAACCCGTATAGAGTCGAGGTGCACGGGGACAGGTCGTTCATTGTTAGCCTAATCCTCTCGTAGGCTGACTTAAATAGGATGTTCACCGAACTCCCGTTGTCCAGCAAGATTCGAGCCACCATCGCATTGGAAATTTGGCTCTCAACCACCAAGGATCATGGTGGGGAAAATGGACCCTCCCAGCATTGTCCTTGGAGAATGTGATGACTTGGTCAGTCATCCTAGGCATCTGTGTTGGCAGCTGAGCTAACGCTAGAACTTCATCATCGTGATTCAAGGGTCGCGCATATCATTTATGCGAACCCCGAGAGATGCCCCCCAAGTGAGGTCCTCCAGAGATAGTTCCCACTCTCCTAGTCACTAGAGGAGACCTATGGACTATTTGCTGTTGTGGGGATGCGTGTACTATTCCCGGACCCTGGGGAGTTGCCTGCTACGGAGGTGCTCTCGCGGTCGGGGCTAGAACCGGATGTACTCTGCCCTGAGCATACTGATGTAGATTCCCAAGCTTGATGAGGTTCTCAATCTCATCCTTGAGTTATCGGCACTCGTTGGTGTTGTGCCCCACGTCATTATGGAATCAAAAAAATTTGTTGGGATTTCTCATATCCCTATCCCTCCGGATGGGTTGTGGTTTCCGGTAGTGGACGTGCTACTCTGTGGCTAAGAAGATATTCTCCCAAGATTCCACTAAGTCTGTGTACTCGGAGTACTGCGAGCCATACATATCCTCGGGGGCCGCTCCTTGTTCTGTCGATGTTGCCCTAGTTCCCTTGGGATTTCTGCCCTTACCATTGCCCCCACGCTTACTTGCGTTGGGGATCCTGCTTGGTGCAGATGACTTGGATGGAGCTGTATTTCTAGCACTAAATGCAAGATTAAAAGCACTGTATCCAGTGAGCGCGACTCCATATCCCATCAGAGCGGCACTGAAGCTAGCAGGAGGCATGGCACTAAAGCGAACTGACTATACAGTTGGGCTGAACTATGGGGTACCCACCATACTCTATTAGATGGGAGTGTAAGCAGGGTACTAGGTCCCTGGAGCCACTGGGCTTGGAGCCAATGAAGCAGGGAAAGCGATGAGTTCGCCAAATGCCCTAATTTGCGCATCCTTCTAGTTTATGTACTCTTGTGCTCAACGAATGAAGTCATCAAGTCTGCGGCATCCCCTTCGCTGGAAGTGATCCAAGAAAGGAGATCTTGTTCGGATGCTTGCCTACAAGGAAAACAGCTGCTGGCCGTTGTTGGCCCTCTTTGTCCTAGCCACTTCCTCCTTGAAGCACATGATTTAGGCCTTAAGGGTCAAAAGGAGTCCTTGCTTTATGTTGGCCAAGGCATTGACCTCAAAGCGCACCTTTCTAACCTCTATAAATTATCTTCGACATGAGGAGGAGAGCTGGTACCATGAGTGAATGGACCCTGGTTTGTGCTTTTTGAACCACTCGTCTGCCAGACACGTCAAGGTCAATAGGAACACATGGCATTTTGCATCCTCAAAGACTCTATGCACCGACATCAATCGATTGAACTTTGTCACATGGTCGTTGGGATCCGTGCTGCCATCATAATGCGATGGCATGCATCTTGAATCCAAGTGGCAATGAGGATTCCACTATGTGGGGAGTAAACGACTCCTCATCCTCGTCCTCCGAGTAGTAGTCCTAGACTTTACTTTGGGCCATCCTGAGCCTAATCTTTTATAATCTCTCCAATTCCATGTGGTGAGGGTCGCGATCTTGATTGGCACTTTGTGTTGGGTGTTCTCTCTTCTGAGCATTAAGATTGTCTTGGATGTCTAGCAGACCTTTCTTCCTGGGGTTGCTCCCAGAGGCTGCTATACCCCTATGAGTATTTAATCCATCTCGTAGATCTGGTTGCCTTTGGTGGAAATCACTGTCCTTCGGATATCCTACTTCGGTCTCCCCATCATAATTGATGTTTTTGTTATTAACTGAGATATTGAATCCTTGCTCTCGGTTAATGGAGATGTTCCTCTGGTTGGTCCCTTGGCTAGGGGTTCTACAAGGCTAGTGAGGTGTTTGGGGCACACCTCCTCTGGGGCTAGCACATTCTGCCTCGACGCGCCTAGGCAGAAAGCCTATGGTACCATGACCGTTGGCAGGCTAGTGATGTCCTTGAGCACCATACCCCTTCTTCATGCTTGCTTGCCACAAAGCCTTCTTCTGTTGGGGGACTCGACAAACCTTCTTCTGCCCTGGAGCAAGGTTATCAAGGACTCTGCCATTGTCCCGCTCCTATGGTGCAGGTGGGGCTCCAGCTCCAGCTCCAGCTGGGTGCGCAGGAGGCACACCTACTGGCAGATCTTGCACCAACCCAGTGGGGTGCTTGGGAAGCACTATTACTATGTTAACATGAGGCACACCTACTATGTTAACAAGCGACACTCCAGCTGGGTGCACGGGTAGCACACTAGCTGGCTGCCTGGATAGTACTTCGTCATCCGGGTCCACTCGCAGCCATTAAGCTACCATAGTGGCCCTCATGGCATTAACCATCTCCTGTAGGGCGGCAATATTCCCCTCATGGGCGTCAAGTTTTTGTTGTTGAATGGCCACCTATTCGAGAGCACCACCACCTATAGTGGATCTTCCCCATCCATACCCCAAGGATAATCCTCCTCATAATATTCATCATTGCCTCCGTCATCTATACTGTCGTAATTGGCATTTTTGTCATAATCCTCTTGGACCATCCCGTGGAAGTTTTGTGGGGTGGACGGCTGGTTTCTCCTCTCTCAGATCTGGTGGGAGGAGTTACGTCATCTGATACATTTCGTCTAGTGGTCACCATGGTCATTTTTCTTCAAGCTTTCTTCAGGCTCTCAATGAAAGCACCAAAATGTTGACTGCATTTTTCACTATCAACCTAAACTAAGAACTTGACAGAAACTAGAAGAAAATAACAAAGAGATTTTACATGGTTCAAGCTATAAAAGAGCCCTAGTTCACAAGTCATTTGTATTAGTGATGTAATGCCCCAATTTCCCTAATAGGGCTCAGTGCTTGGAATAGGGGGCCGGGAGGCAATAATTTAGTTAATTAGGTGCTTATGTGTTATGAGAATGTTGTTATATGAATTATGTGAATTGTATTATGATATGATTATGCTTGCATGTGTTAAGTGAATTAAATATGCATGTGGGCATGTGTTTTATTAGAAGGGCATTTTCAAAATTTTGACCCACTGAGGGTATAATTGTAAATATGTGTGATTTATAATTATGACCACATTATTATGTGAATATATTTGAGTTACCCGGCACGAGGTGATCCTAGTGAGCCAGTTAGCGAAAAAGTTACAATGGGGTAAAATACTCGGCTCAGGGTGAGCTTAGGGGTATTTTGGTAATTTAGTAAATTACTAGGAATTTTAGAGTAATGAGAATTAATTGATTATTATTGGTTGATAGATTATTTGGGATTATATGAGATAATTTGAGATTAGCTGGAAATATGCCAAATGACAATTTTTCCCTTAGGAGTAACCATTAAGGTAAAAAGGGGCAAGGGGCATTGTGGTCATTTGACTACATGGGTTAACTAGCTAAGCCAGCAGCTGATCTTAAGCACATTCATGTTCAAGACAATTCTAGTGACTTTAGGATCATTTTTCTTTGAAGCATACAAAGCACTCCAAGTTAGGCCAAGCTTTGAAATTTTGGTGAAAATAGGAGCCAATTCTTGTGGAGTGGCAGCTGAGGATCAGATCTAGGGATTGCTAGGGCCATCTCTTACCCCAGAGAATTTGAATTTAGAGGTGAAACTCCCCCTGTTTTGACATTCAATGGTGTTTTTAATAGTGGGTTTTGTTGCCTTGGCCTAGTATATTTTTTCTACGGCTGGAATTCTATTAGAAATACTTGGTTGGGTCAAATTGAAAGGTTGATTTGGCTGGAAATCACAAAGTTTGTGATTTGAGGAAGAACACCATGTTTTGGGCAGTATTTTATTTCTGGCGACCTAGCATGACTGCGCTAGGTTGGACGCGACCGCGCTGGTGTCCCAGAAAGGGGAGAAATTGGGCTTCAATTTGGTTCTCGAGTTGTGGGGCGAGACCGTGCCAATGGCCTAGAAGTCTCAATATTTCTATGGGCGCGACCGCACCAAGGGCCCCAAAATGCTAAATTGTTGATTTTTAGGGCTAGGCCAAGGGGCTCAAGAATCAGACTTGGGAGACTGCTTGGGGGCCCCGTTAACTAGGAACACTGGTTTTAAGTATTAGAGTTCAGTTTAGAACTTGGATCTAGGGTTAATTCCTGTTGAACATATACTTGTGTTGTGACTAGGGTTTCTGCTAGGCTCGGGTCACGGTTAGCGCTCAGGTTTGTTTCATCATTCGAACGAGGACCGATGTAGGAAAACTGCACCTGATGCATGAGATACGTGATTAGGGCGTGGCCCAGTTGTTAAATGTAATATTATTGGGTCTTGCCCAACTGTCTAATGTAATACGATTCGGGCTTGGCTCAACTGTTAAATGTAAACATGATTAGGGCTCGGGCCAAGTTAATGAGCATAATATACTTATGCATGTGTACATATGTTTAAGTACATTGTAATGCATTATTTCTGTGTGTATGATGAATGTATTATATGATGTTGTTCCTGACTGGAAAGCTCGGCTTATAAGTTAAGGATCTATCTACTACAGTTAACTAAAAGATCGGACTGATAGTCAAGGTCATAAATTGTTAAAAAGGGCTCGACTTATAAGTCGAAGGTTTATAATATTCGGCTTATAAGCCATGGTCGGCACTACACGTGCTGAGCACATGCTGTTATGGCTAGGCCACCCCAGGACTGTTGTAATGAACCACTAATCTAGACTAATTGGACCATTATCGAAACTATATATAAAACTTACATTTTTACGAAAATACCATAATTTATTGAGTAACTTGAAAAATAAGAGTTATTTACAAAGAAACAGAATACTAAGAAGGATTATGGGATCCCATTGTTTTTAAAACAAAACATGATTTAAAATAAAAGACATTACATAATAATGCGGAAAATACACATAAAAACCATAAAAACATAAAAGGAGACTATATCCTCGAATCGAATAACGCTCGGCCCCTTGACTCCATTCATCATCGATACACATTCTCCAAGCGTCACGAATCTTTCCGCCTCTAAACTTATTTTCCTGCACATAAACAGAAAGGAGTGAGCCTAATGCCCAGTAAGGAAAATCTAACACAAAGTCACATACATAAATTCATAAGAAAACATAGAGACTTAACATAATACATATAACATACACTTATTATAATGGCCATTATTACTTGGGGTCCCATAGACTAAACAAGCATATGCCCATGGGATTAGTGGGGTCCTACTAGCTAAGTAGGTCATATGCCCATAACCCATTTGGGGTCTTGTTAGTCATATGGGTCATATGCCCAAGCCTACAAACATACACATATATCATAACACTTTTAATAACATAAAACATATAGATAACATAATCACATAACATGTTGATTCTAGCCTATTTCCTTACCAAAGTTACCGAGATTATGGACTGAGTTGGGATTGTTGGAACACTCCTAAAACCATAAGAAAGAGTAAGTCTAAAGAAAGGAGATGAAATGAAAGAGATGGAAAGACTAAACCATAGAAAACATACTTACCGACTTATATGCTTAAAAGCTTGGATTCCCTAACCAAAATAAGAATAAGGTTAGGGGACTGAGTAGAAGGTTTTGAGAAAGGAAATAACATAAAAATACAGAAAAGAACTAGAGTCTTGGGTTTACCTCAAAGATTGCAAGACCAATCTAACATCCACCGAAATACTATAGCACTCACTTCCCAAAGTGTTTGATAAGCTTATGATGTTTAAGCTTATAGTTTTTCCCCAAACCAAGTGTTTACACTCTCACACTCACTTAACACTAGCAGCCTCTGAACTTAGAGCAAATGGTGAAAAATGGCTGGGTACTAGGTCCTATTTATAGAGTTTGGGAAGGAAAATATCTTGATTTTACTTGAATAAAAATAATGGCTTTTTAGGTGAAAATCATTTGAATAATCGTTCAGCAGAGGCTGAAGACTCGTTCAGAAGATGCTGGACTGTTGAAGGAGTTTGAATGGCTGAAGGGAAAAGAATTCAAATGTATTTGAATTCATGCTGGTGGAGGCGATATATCGCCCCCTATAGGCGATATATCGCCTGGACCTTTGTTCCCGAGGCGACCGTGCATCGATTCGTGTTTTCCGTATCTACGTGCTACGATATATCGCCCCCTATAGCTGCGATATATCGGCATACGCTGAATATTTAAACACGAATTTACACATTTTTAGCTGAGTTTGAATGGAGTAAACAGCCTTGACTAAGCCCTCAACGTGCTCAAAGCTGCTTACTGACCCTATACATTCAAACTTTTACCCTTATTTAATTTAATCCTCAAAAATACTTAATCCTTAATTACCATTCAAAACATGTGCTTAAAATCCTATTGGTTGATGTCTAAACCTTATAATATAATAATATAATCCTTAATATCAGACACATTAATCAAACCTTAGGTTATACTTAATATTCTTAAACTATAGGTTAAACTTAGAAAATCTATAAGTACTACTATGAGTGTCCAAATAACTCCCGGTCTGAACCAAAAACCCATAGTAACAAAGATAACACTTAAACATACTATAATACTACTAAACAATTAGCTAAGTAAAGTTCTTGGACTCTACAATTCTCCCCTACTAAAAAGAATTTCGTCCTCGAAATTTACTTACCAAATAACTCCGGATACCGGCTCAGCATGTCCTCTTCCAACTCCCACGTTGCCTCGCGTTCAGAACTATTGCTCCATAGGACTTTAACTATAGGAAAGCTCTTGGACCGTAACTGCTTCATCCCCCTATCTAGGATGCTAACCGGTCGTTCCTCGTAACTTAAGTCTTTCTGGAGCGCTATGGTGTCGTACTTGAGGACGTGAGATGGGTCTGACACATACTTGCGTAACATCGAGATGTGGAAGACGTTGTGACTATCGGCTAGTGCTGGCGGTAGGACTAGTCTATACGCAACTGGTCCCACTTTGTCCAATATCTCAAAAGGACCTATGAATCGGGGACTGAGCTTGCCTTTCTTCCCGAACCGCTTGACACCCTTCATAGGAGATATCTTCAGGAAGACTTGATCTCCAACTTGGAACTCCACATCGCGTCGCTTGGTATCTGCATAGCTTTTCTGTCAGCTTTGAGCAGCAAGCATACGCTGTCTAATAAGCGTTACTGCTTCTTGAGCTTGCCTAACAGCTTCGGGCCCTAGAAGCTGCCTTTCTCCTACCTCGTCCCAGTGCAACGGTGATCGGCACCTTCTTCCATATAGCAACTCATAAGGTGCCATCTCGATCGTCGACTGGTAGCTGTTGTTGTACGAGAACTCGATCAGCGGTAAGTACTTGTTCCACGATCCTCCGAAGTCGAGTACACAAGCGCGTAGCATATCTTCTAACATCTGAATCGTACGCTCGGACTGCCCATCTGTCTGAGGATGGAAAGCTGTACTAAGACTTAACTTAGTACCCATGGCTTGCTGTAAGCTTCTCCAAAATCTTGACGTAAACACTGATCCTCTATCTGATACTATCTTCTTGGGGATTCCATGCAATCGTACAATCTCTTGGATGTAGATGTCTGCATATTGGTCTGCCGTATAAGAGGTCTTAACAGGCAGAAAATGAGCCGACTTGGTTAGTCTATCTATGACTATCCAAGCAGAATCATGCTGCTTATTCGTCTTTGGCAGACCCGTCACGAAGTCCATGGCTATATCCTCCCACTTCCATTCCGGTATGCTAAGCGGTTGCAATAATCCTGCAGGCCGCTGATGCTCCGCCTTCACTTGCTGGCATACCAGACACTTAGATACATACTCCGCTATGTCCTTCTTCATCCCTGGCCACCAATAGACTGCCTTGATGTCATGAGTCATCTTGGTAGACCCTGGATGAACAGAGTACGGAGTATTGTGCGCTTCTTCTAGGATCGTCTTCTTAATACTCTGATTGTCTGGCACGCATACTCGATCCTTATATCTCAATAAACCTTGACTGGATATTGAGAAATCTGTAGTCTTGCCTTCTCTGACTGCATCCATGTGCGTTGCTAGTGAATCATCATGTCTCTGACCATTCCGTATGTCTTCTAGCAGATTCGATTGGATAGACAAGTTAGCCAGCTTGCCTACAACCACTTCTATTCTGGCACTGATAAGCTCCTGTTGCAGTGGCTTTTCTATTCCGGATAAGGCTGCTAAGTTCCCATAACTTTTTTCGGCTAAGTGCATCGGCAACTACGTTTTCCTTCCCCGGGTGGTATAGGATTTCGCAGTCGTAATCCTTTACTAACTCTAACCACCTGCGCTGCCTCATGTTAAGCTCCTTCTGAGTAAAGAAGTATTTTAAACTTTTGTGGTCCGTATAAATCTCGCACCGTTTTCCGTAAAGATAATGGCGCCAGATTTTTAACGCAAAGACCACCGCTGCCAACTCCATATCGTGAGTTGGATAGCGTTGTTCATACTCCTTTAACTGACGTGAGGCGTAGGCTATCACCTTGTCATTTTGCATCAGTACGCATCCCAATCCTAACTTTGATGCATCACAGTAGACAACGAACTTGTCGTTGGGTGTTGGGACACTAAGTACTGGGGTTGAGCAAAGCTTATCCTTAAGCAACTGGAAGCTTTCCTCACACTTATCATTCCAGTTAAACTTTTGTTGCTTCCGGGTCAGGTTGGTGAGTGGAGTGGCTATCTTAGAAAAGCCCTCTACAAACTTTCTACAGTAACCTGCTAGCCCTAAGAAGCTTCTTACTTCCGACGCGTTCTTTGGTCTAGGCCAATCTTTCACGGCCTCTACCTTCGATGGATCTACTGCAACTCCGTCTTTCGATATGATGTGCCCGAGGAACGCCACTTGTGAGAGCCAAAACTCGCATTTCTTGAACTTCGCGTAGAGTTGGTGCTCCTTCAATCGCGTCAAAATTATCCTCAAGTGTTCCTCGTGCTCCACTTCATCCTTGGAGTAAATTAAAATGTCGTCGATGAACACAACGACGAATTTATCCAAGTAGTCCTTGAAGACCCTATTCATTAAGTCCATAAACGCGGCTGGCGCGTTAGTAAGACCAAAAGACATTACCAAGAACTCGTAATGTCCATAACGAGTCCTAAAGGCTGTCTTAGGGATATCTCCTCCCTTTACCTTGAGCTGATGATACCCGGACCGTAGATCGATCTTAGAAAATACAGTTGCGCCTCGTAGTTGATCAAACAAATCATCAATCTGAGGTAGCGGGTATTTGTTCTTAATTGTTACTTTATTCAGCTCTCGGTAGTCTATGCACATGCGCATACTTCCGTCCTTCTTCTTCACGAATAGTACCGGAGCTCCCCATGGTGAATGGCTTGGCCTAATGAAACCCAAGTCTAGGAGTTCTTGTAGCTGTGTCTTTAACTCCTTGAGTTCCGTAGGTGCCATCCGGTATGGTGCCTTAGAGATAGGCTCGGTGCCGGGTACTAATTCTATCGTGAAGTCTATTTCTCTAGTTGGCGGCAATCCTGGCAAGTCATCGGGGAAAACTTCTGGAAATTCTTGTATAACTCGAACATCTCCAACTTTGAGTGATGTCTCCTTCTCCACATTCGTGATGTTGGCTAAGAATGCTTGGCATCCTTTCTCCATCATTCTCTGAGCTTTGAGAGATGACACTAACGGTGTGCGTAGTCCTGAAGCTTGTCCCATGAAGCACAGTTTCTGGCCGTCAGGAGTATCGAATGTCACCTTCTTGCGTCTGCAGTCGATCGTTGCGCCATGCCGTGCTAGCCAATCCATGCCTAGTATGACGTCGAAGTCTTTGATCACCAGCTCTATCAGGTCTCCTTCTAGTTCCTTGTCCTCAATTTTGATTGGTACGCCTCGTACAATTCGTGATGATAGAACTACTTTGCCCGAAGGCAACTCGGTTGCAAACCTAGTTCTAAATCTTTCACTAGGTTTGTCTAGTTTATCTATCATTCCTAACGAAATATACGAATGGGTGGCTCCCGAATCAAATAATACATGACATAATTTATTGAGGATGGAAACCTGACCTGTGACCACCTTGTTGCTAGCATCCGCCTCTCCTTGGGTTAAAGCAAAAACCCGAGCAGAAACCATCTTTTCGTCCTTCTTTCCTTCCGGCTTTTGCTGAGGACAGTCTCTTTTACGATGCCCTTCTTGACCACAGTTGAAACACTCCTTGGTGTTGGCACGACATTCTCCGGGGTGCTTCTTCTGACATTTGGCACATGGCGGGTATTCCACGTAGCCCGACCTATTTCCCCCGTTACTTGGTCGTGCCCTTTTATTGTTGTTGGCTTGCTTGTTGTCAGGATGCCTTCTCTTCTGTCCGTTACCGTTGTTGTTGGACTGACTGTTGCTGGACTGATTGTTGTTCCGACTGGCCTGAGGTTGGCTCTGCTGCCTAGGTTCCGGCTTGCTGGCTTTTTCTTTGCTCACGTTGGCTTGCAACCTCTCTACTTCAATTGCCGTCTCAAGAACGTCGGCATATGAAGTGTTTCCCGGGTTCGCTAGCTTCACCCCCATCTCGATCTTCGGGCGAAGTCCTCTAACAAACTTGTTCACCCTTAGATAGTCGGTTGGAACCAACTCTGCTGCGAACTTCGCTAAGCGATCGAACTGACGAGCATATTCCGCCACTGTTAAGTTCCCTTGCTTCAGATTGGTGAACTCCTCAACTCTCGTAGCAAGCACTGCTGAATTGTAGTACTTCTTGTGGAAGAGCTCCACAAATCGGGTCCACGTCATAGTGGCAGCATCGTGGGATTGCTGGACCAAATCCCACCATATCCTGGCATCTTTCTTCAGTAAAGATGAGACGCAGGATATGCGGTCAGCATTATTGAGGTTCATGTGGGCTAGGATCGGCTCCACATTCCTTAGCCATTCTTCTGCTTCAAAGGGGTCCGTAGTCCCTTCGAAGTTCGGAGCGTGCTGCTTGCGGAACCTTTCGTACACTGGCTCCATGTGCTGTACAGGATAAGGAGCGTAGTTCGTCATAGGCCATCCCCCATACGGACCAACTTGTTGGGGTGCTGGGGCCATTGGCTGTGGCTGCGGCTGCGGCTGCGGTTGCGGCTGTGGCGGAGGCTGAGGCTGAGATTGAGCCTGTTGGCGTTGTTGCTGCAGAAGTTCCTCAACTTGTTGTCACAGTCTGGCAATCTCTGCAGTGTTGTCAGCTGGCTGTGCCGGCGCGTTGCGGCGAGCAGTAACACGCACTCTCCTTCGGCGAACGGTAGGGACCGCATTGGTCGCTGGAACATCGCTGGAGGCGTTTCCGTTGGTGCTAGCAGATCTTCGGAGAGACATCGTAGCAGAGTTCTAACAGTTAAAAGAAACATGTTAGAACTTTTCCTAATAGGCTCTAAGGCAAAAACTTATTCTAAACAAACATATCTCGGACCTATTTATTATGACTTCTTATGAAAAATTATATAGGTCTTTATTTATTATTAGAGCGGGTTTCTATACTTAGAAAAACAAGTCATCTTTATTTTCTAAGTGTGTTTCTAATAATCCTATATGACTTAATTCTCAGGCTCGAAACTTATCTTTGTTCCAAAGTTAACCATATTGAGGGAGGGCTGGGATCAGTAAAATCGTTCCCACTACTAAGGCCCCCTAACTCTCAATAAGGAAACCAGGTTCATTGATTTGTATCCACCCTCACCGAACTCAGTCATTATTCATTTTATTTAGTATTTATTATGATTGTGAAAAAAAAAATCAAACTCACACATGATATTCAAATAGCATATTTATTCATTTGGAAAACAATTTCACTTATTACAATCATAACATAAAAGTAAATAAAACAAATAAAAACTACTAATCTAAAAATCGGGATCTTCTACATCCGATCCGTCATCTAACATATCATCATCTATAGCCTCATAGTCATCATTATCATGAGCATCAAAATGCCCTCTAGGAAGTTTTGTGAGAATCCTATTCTTTTGCTCCTTGGTGAATTGAAATTCAAATTTTGCGGTGAACCTAACTAAGAGGAAATAGTATCTCATTGCTAATGGTGATTCATCCTCATCATTCATTTCTTCCCATATTTCTTCTAAGGCTGCTATTACAGGATGGAAATCTTTAAACAACCTAATCACTAATACATATTGTTCCGTTGATCTTAGCATTATTTGTTTAGCCTCTTGAAGGCCACCTATTTCTTGGTGAAATAAAAGCAACCTTCGAGTAATCCTTCCTAGGGCTCCTACGGTGTTTCTTGGCTCCCTTATTCTTTTTAAGGCCTTAATGGCTCGGATATCTTGGTAGGTTAAAGCTCCATTCATTTTTTAACTGAAACATAAACACTAAAGTTGTTAGCTATACACATAGACAAAGTAACTTGTAACTTGTAACTTAAACACTTACTTGGCGGTTTGATTCGGAGCTTTGAGCATGTGTACCGAGGAGAACTTCATGCGAAGGAACCGTTGCTCTGATACCAACTGTAATGACCCACTAATCTAGACTAATTGGACCATTATCGAAACTATAGATAAAACTTACATTTTTACGAAAATACCATAATTTATTGAGTAACTTGAAAAATAAGAGTTATTTTTAAAGAAACAGAATACTAAGAAGGATTATGGGATCCCATTGTTTTTAAAACAAAACATGATTTAAAATAAAAGACATTACATAATAATGCGGAAAATACACATAAAAACCATAAAAACATAAAAGGAGACTATATCCTCGAATCGAATAACGCTCGGCCCCTTGACTCCATTCATCATCGATACACATTCTCCAAGCGTCACGAATCTTTCCGCCTCTAAACTTATTTTCCTGCACATAAACAGAAAGGAGTGAGCCTAATGCCCAGTAAGGAAAATCTAACACAAAGTCACATACATAAATTCATAAGAAAACATAGAGACTTAACATAATACATATAACATACACTTATTATAATGGCCATTATTACTTGGGGTCCCATAGACTAAACAAGCATATGCCCATGGGATTAGTGGGGTCCTACTAGCTAAGTAGGTCATATGCCCATAACCCATTTGGGGTCTTGTTAGTCATATGGGTCATATGCCCAAGCCTACAAACATACACATATATCATAACACTTTTAATAACATAAAACATATAGATAACATAATCACATAACATGTTGATTCTAGCCTATTTCCTTACCAAAGTTACCGAGATTATGGACTGAGTTGGGATTGTTGGAACACTCCTAAAACCATAAGAAAGAGTAAGTCTAAAGAAAGGAGATGAAATGAAAGAGATGGAAAGACTAAACCATAGAAAACATACTTACCGACTTATATGCTTAAAAGCTTGGATTCCCTAACCAAAATAAGAATAAGGTTAGGGGACTGAGTAGAAGGTTTTGAGAAAGGAAATAACATAAAAATACAGAAAAGAACTAGAGTCTTGGGTTTACCTCAAAGATTGCAAGACCAATCTAACATCCACCGAAATACTATAGCACTCACTTCCCAAAGTGTTTGATAAGCTTATGATGTTTAAGCTTATAGTTTTTCCCCAAACCAAGTGTTTACACTCTCACACTCACTTAACACTAGCAGCCTCTGAACTTAGAGCAAATGGTGAAAAATGGCTGGGTACTAGGTCCTATTTATAGAGTTTGGGAAGGAAAATATCTTGATTTTACTTGAATAAAAATAATGGCTTTTTAGGTGAAAATCATTTGAATAATCGTTCAGCAGAGGCTGAAGACTCGTTCAGAAGATGCTGGACTGTTGAAGGAGTTTGAATGGCTGAAGGGAAAAGAATTCAAATGTATTTGAATTCATGCTGGTGGAGGCGATATATCGCCCCCTATAGGCGATATATCGCCTGGACCTTTGTTCCCGAGGCGACCGTGCATCGATTCGTGTTTTCCGTATCTACGTGCTGCGATATATCGCCCCCTATAGCTGCGATATATCGGCATACGCTGAATATTTAAACACGAATTTACACATTTTTAGCTGAGTTTGAATGGAGTAAACAGCCTTGACTAAGCCCTCAACGTGCTCAAAGCTGCTTACTGACCCTATACATTCAAACTTTTACCCTTATTTAATTTAATCCTCAAAAATACTTAATCCTTAATTACCATTCAAAACATGTGCTTAAAATCCTATTGGTTGATGTCTAAACCTTATAATATAATAATATAATCCTTAATATCAGACACATTAATCAAACCTTAGGTTATACTTAATATTCTTAAACTATAGGTTAAACTTAGAAAATCTATAAGTACTACTATGAGTGTCCAAATAACTCCCGGTCTGAACCAAAAATCCATAGTAACAAAGATAACACTTAAACATACTATAATACTACTAAACAATTAGCTAAGTAAAGTTCTTGGACTCTACAACTGTATTATGCACTTGACTGGCTCAGAGGCAACTTGAATAAATAGAAGTGCAATATGCACTTGTGTGACCATGTGGTCACTTATTTATTTGTACAATGTGCTTGCTTGGTTCCAGTTATTACTGTTAAGCATTATGTTATGTTCTGATTGATTATCTGAGCTTGTTAATATGTTTTCTTGCTGAATCTTTTGGCTCATTGGTACTATGGGGTACAAGTAAGGGTAAGGAGAAGCTTGGCTAGCCATAAGATGGAGAGAATTTGAGGCGATGTGTACATATGCAGTTTGCTCGACTGCCACGACCGAGATATCGTAAGGGAACTAGGGTTGGACCCTGTTTTGTTGCTTAGGTCGGCCAATTTTGTAATCGTTGAGTAGTAAAAATAAATTTAACTTGTATTTTGGGATCCCATGTAAAGAGTAAAATTTTCCTTTAATGGAAATGTTTATTCCTTGACCAAGATTTTTAATACCTTAACCAATAGTGGCTGAATCACATTTTTTTGTCCAAATGTCTTGTTTAGCGAGTCTAGCACTAATTTAAACTCATGACGTAACGGTCCCTAATTAGCAGGGCATTACAAGTGAGCTTGAAGCTTGTTTGAGTAAGCTTCAATGGAGTCTCAAGCAATGTATATATTGCTCTGAGTTTACAATGCTTAACTAGCGAAAGTTCTGAACTCTTTACAAGGAGATACCGCAGCCCTATTTATAGAGGCTTGGGTCATTAATCCCTTAATGAACAATTAATACAACATTCCCCATTATTTGGGGAGTAAACTGCTAATGAATTACATGGGGGTGTTCTAATAAAGACCATGGGCACAGGCGGGCTGCACGGGACCCATTTGCAGAAAGTTGCCTACCAATTTTAAGGGGAATAGGTATCCGACTGTGTCAGGATATGATGCACGTTCGCCCATGTCAGGTGGCGTTGTGGGAAATTTTGATTGTCGGGGGTATGAACTGGACACCACTAATTGAGGCTCACCAAAAGTTGTCAGATGATTCTGTGGGCAACAATTAATGTGACTGACACCTGGCAGCCACTCGAAGTCTGAGGAGAAGAATCTTAGACCTGGGAGACTGGCGAATGAAGAGAGCGAGGACCATTTGAATGGTCCTCGCGGCGTGAACTCACTGGTAGACATGCAAACCTTGGAGATGGGTCATGGAACGTGGCCTTGCCTTGAGACATCTACGCCTCGAGGACAAACCTAGGGTCATGGCCTCACTTGGAGGCATTCACGCCTAGTCATATCATAGTACGAAACCTCACTAGCACCGGAGGAGCTTAATTAATCCTCTAATTAATGCAACGTGTCCTCTGGTTGAAAACATAGACAACAACATATTTTAAAAATAAAAAATAGAAAATATGGTAAAATATCCCTTTCATCATCTACTCTATATTTAGTTTTATTTTAAAGCATACTATAATAACAATTCATATTATTTCCCCTTCAAATCATATTTTATTACTTTGTTTACTCATTCTTCATATTTAACTTATTAATTAAATATTCATAAAAATAAAATTTTAAATATATAACATTTGAATAATGTAAAACATAAAAAAAATTGAAGTATATCATTAGGGGTTCCTGCTATAAATTAGTTAGACAAACTACAAAATTAAAAAACCCAGCAATTTCTCGTATGGATCTACAGGACTTATAATCTACATTGCGTGACTTATGATCATAAATGATAGATAGCGAGAACCATTAACTCAAAGTTTAATCTAGTAACTTATAACAGTAGTTGCCTTAAGATATGATCCATAATGCATACTATCTCTACTTTAGAATACTCTGAAGGAAGGATTTAGAATACCTTTTTTTTTATAATAAATACTCTAATATTTTATTACTTTGTAATTCTATGCCTTATACAAAGAGTGGGGATGGCCTTATATAACCCCGCACCAAAGCAAAAAGGATTCAAACCTATCCAATTAAAGTTATGACCTGTAATCTTATCTCTAAGCAAGGGATAAGATTCCTTGAACAAAGCCCAAAAGAGATAAGGTAAAGACACCTAACCTTATCTCTAAGTAAGGAATAAGATTCCATAAACAAGGAATAAATAAATTAAAGTACAAAATTACTTTTACACGCTAGGAGGCAGAGTAAAACACTTATTTAAATATTGTTTCATGGCTAGCACTATAGTGAGAGTTATATGATGGATCCTCGTGGAGTGGGTCCCATTCTGTTGAATCTTTGTCCTGATCACTGCTAGCTGAGGGGCGGGCCTCGTAGTCTGTGCATGTGGTATCCCATTCCTTTCCTATATACTGGAAGAGATAAGGATCTTGCATATCCAGAATGTTGGCATGTGGGTGCTGAGAATGTTCAAAGTAATTACTTTTTCACAAAATAACCTCTTCAGTGTCAGTCATTTTGTATAGTGATGGATACTTTTTCTCTAAAGTTTCTTTGTTCTGGGTGGCCTCGATTGTCCCATGCTTTGCAATATGGAAGGCTTCAAAGACCCTTGATATTTTAGAAGTGTAGTCAGAATGGAACGTCTCCCAAGGAGCATCCTCTTATGGCTTGGGCCATAACTCAGGAGGTGTAGTCTGGTTTTTCTGAAATAGACTATTTTAGATGTCCATGTATTCTTGGCCCCCAAGACCACATAGGGGTTCATCTTTTGATTCGTAGACTTCTAATGCTAGATTACTGACTATATTTTTGTTCCTCATCTAACTTGGCATTAAGGCCAAGAAAGAGAACAGTATAGCAGTTCATTAAGCTGGCAACATTTGGATCTGGTGGGTAGATAAATGTGGGCCTGTCATTTTAGACCCTTTTCCTTTTAGCTGATTGGACCCTTTTCCATTTTTTTAATTGAGCAAACTAGGACAAAATGTCCATTTGGACTTGGTATGTTGGTTTGAACGATTTTTGTTCCAAGAACGATTTGATCTATGTGTGTAATACAATAGTTTGTATCTTGATAACTATGGTAAAACACTAGCCAAATACCAGAAGAGATGGACAACTAGTTTTGGTGTAAAGATAGCGTCTCTAAGAGGTAGTATTTGGGAAAAATAATACTTCAGATGGATTTCGAAGTCATTTTGTATGGAAAGTTTGAGTTTGGAAATTAGAAAATTTTGAAGAAATATTGCTCTGTGAGTTGCTCTTTCTTTTGCTGATTTCTAGGACTTCATTGAAAGGATGTTTTTTTCCATCATGGGGAAAATATTGATTGCTTCTAAGAGAAGATGAGGAAGCCATCATTAGTATGAGTGGGATGGTATGTGATGATTTTTGGGGGATGATAGTAATGATTTTTGGTTAGCACTCTGAGGCTCAATTTATAGCAAGGGGTGATCTGGATAAGAAATCAGCCACGACATTATTTTTTCCTTGGATGTGTTTGATGTCAAAGGAGTAGTTGTCGAACCAGAATGCCAGTCTAAAAATTTCGACATTTGTCGTCTTGCTTTTCTTTAGACTGATCATTCTTTTTGATGCAGAAAAGTCTGTTTCTGTCAAGAAATGATGGCCTATTAGATGGAATTCAAAATTTTTAATTCCCATCTTTACCGCCATTAACTCTTTTAGCGATAGTGGAGCTAAGAGTTTTTGAAGTTACCACTCTTGTATCCACATATTCTTCTTTTCCCTGTCTGGTCATGTTCGAGTAGGACAATACCCCAATACCGATCACTAGAGTCTATTTGCAGGATTATTTTTCCACTAGAAGGAATTTGTAGGGGTTGTAGTGTCTGCATCACCTCTTTTTTAATTTTTTGACCGCTATAGTCTGTTCTTGTGTCCATGGTGGAGTTTGATTTTTAAGCATGCCACCAAGTGATCTTGTCATTTCCAAAATCCAAGGGACAAAATCACATAAATAATTAACAATTCCTAAGAATTGTTGGATTTGGACCTTTGTGAAGTTTTCTTTGGGAATTTTGAGTAATTCTTGAGCTATGTGCGTCTGGGCTTCATATTGGTCTTTGAATATCTTCATTCTCGAAAACTCAATATGGGTTTGTCCAATAAGCATCTTTTTCAGATAACATGACTCCATGGGCTTCTGTGAGAGAGATGAGTTAGGCCAATAATGTCTGATGGGCTTGCTCATCTTGTGAAAAGATTAATATGTCATCGATGTAGATCTGAGCCTTTTCTAGAATCGGGTTGTAGATTATGGTCATTGCCTTTTGGAACAGTGATGGGGCTATTTTGAGACCAAAAGGAATGATAGTCCACTAAAAGTGGTGATGGGGAATGCAAAAGGTAGTTTTGTGCATGTCTTCTTGTTTGATCCCCAATTGCCAAAATCCTACCTTTAAATCGAATTTTGAAAATATTTGAGCCATTGACAAGCTTGTAAATAATGAGTCCCTATTTGGCAGGGGGGATTTATCATCTGCTAATAGTTCATTTAAGGGCTTGTAATCGATGACCAGTCTTTGTTTTCCTCGAGCCTGTTCTGATCTCTTGTTGACGTAGAAAGCATGGCATGCCCATGATGAAGTTGTTGGTTGAATCAAACCTTGTTGTGGAAACTCTTTGCATTCTTCGGATGCCATTTGCTGATATTATGGGTTCATACTTAGGTGACTTGCCTTGGTAGGGTTAATGTCTTCATTGAGCTAGAATGATAGCCTAATGAGGAACTGTTGATTTTTCCATAGAGGATGGTCACATTTTTTGAAGAGCTCGGCAGGACTTGTGGTACAAGAATTTTTTATGAGCATTTGTTTGATTTGGGAGAATGGATAAGGGGGCATCAGAAAATAGTTTGGTATGGATTCCCATGGTGCAAAACCAATGATTAGATCTTTCCCTGGTAATTTTGAGCCAATTACTCTATGACCGATAGAGCATCGTGGGAAAAATCATAATTTAATTGGTTTCTTGGTGAGTTATGTACAGAAAATGCTTCCATTTGCAGCGTGGAAGAATTGTTTTGCCTTTCTCCAATATTCTAGAGGGAGAACATCAGGGTTCATTGTGGTGTATAATGCTCCAGTATCAAAGAAGGTTGCTACCTTAACTGGTTGAGCATATTTTGTAGAGAGGATTTGCATAGAAATGACTAGTGATGGTTGTATGTTATTGATAGCTGCCATGTGGTAGAATTCATCTGTCTCTAAATTGTCCATTTGTTCGAATTCACATAGGGATTTTTGGATTCATCTCGACATTAGTAGAGAAGATGGATTCCAAGTCATTCCCCTCGAGAGATATGTTAGTTGCTTGTTGAATGTGGGAGATCAATTTGGCAGTTTTCCCTTTGGGGAATTGTTTCGTAAAATGTCATTTCTTTCCACAGATAAAACATATGTCAGACTTCTTCTTGAAGAGAACTTCCTCCTTAGGAATTTGAATGGGCGGTGTCCCTTTTCCTTAGAGTTTAAAGGTTTAAACCTTCTATTGTGTTTCTTTTCTCTTGGAAGACAAGAACATGTTGATTCTGATGTACATTTGATCAGTAGGTCCTTTTGGCTGCAAACCTTTCCCAATGTCTTAGATTGTTTCATGTATTCTTGGATGAATATGTATTTGGAGCACATCTTTTCCAATGTCTTTAGAACTAGCTGATAGATTTCTACAATTGTAGCGTCGGCTAGGGTTCTTCCTATTCCCGAAAGAAGTTTGAAAGTTTCTTCTCCAAGTGGTTTTGGTATGGAAGAGATGAATGCTTGCTTTAAATTTGGATCATTGATTCCACCTATTTGGTAGAATTGTTGAGTCATCTTCTTGTAATACTTCTCCAAATCTCTATTATCCATTGAACAAAATTTTAGTTTAAAGAATTTTGCGCGTAGTCTTTCGGTGACTTGAGAGTCTTGTCCACATAATTCAATATACAAATAGTTCAGGAAGTTGGTAACAGATGAAAGTTGTAAAAATGTCATTTGTCCATATTCTACTAGACTTGTCCACCAATCTTGTAGGGTGCTTGTAAACTGAGAGAAAAAGTTGAGAGGAATCGTCCCTGTCTGTGCTTCTAAATTTTGTGATTCCAAGCTGAGCGAGGCTTGAAACTCTTAGAACCTCTCACACCATTTTGATGGAGGGAGGTCATCTAAAGTAAAAGTTTGAAAGTTTGAACTTTTACTCTTTTGTCATTGGGGGACATGTGTTGTTGTAGATTCATTTACACTTTCATCTTTGCTTTTGATAATTGGTTCGGTTTGCGAAGTTGATCCATCAGCAGTCTGAACAATCAAGTGTGGAAAAGCTTCATCGTCATTGCTGGATAGGCTTTCGGTATAACTAGGTACAGTCTTAGAAGAAGTGGAACTGATTTCTTGTGACCAGTCTTCTGAAGCTCTGTCTGAGCTAGACGTAGAGCCTTGATCTTCTGAGTTTGTTTCCTTTTCTGCGATGTGGAGGATGTTTGTATGTGGAATCATTCGTGATACATGATTTGTGGATGGGTGAACCATAGGTTGCTTTCGTTCATCTTCCAGTTGACTTGATGATTTTTTCTTCTTCCCATTTTTTGTCTTCTGATGTTGATTTTCATCAAGCATTCGTCTTAGTCGTACAACACAATCTTCCTGTATAGAGCCAGTAATAGGAAAAGGCTGGGAGATTTTTGGCATTGTACCAAATTTCCAAGGGACTGGCATCGTAGACATCCCGAAAGGAACGAATTTCTCAAATACCTAGTGAAAGGGTCCTTTGTAGGTTCTTGCTGACAAAACCAATTTTTCAGAGATTCATACTGAGCTTTTAGGCTCTTCATCCCGAATTCTTTTGCTAAGAAGACTGACATTGGAGCTGAGTTTGCTTTTATGATGGCCAGAAGTTCTTCATGAGTCTGTTGGATCTTTGTAGTGAGTTTATTTATGATAATAGTCTGAGATTTTTTAACTGGTGTCTCTATCCTGGTATTTTGTAACTCGACTTTTTTTAAGACCTTGTTTTAGGCAATCATATTTTTTAATTTCCAGTTGAGAACTTGTTCGACTAGAGAGACCTTTTTGAGTGACCCATCATCGTCCCTGGTTGTGGGGTTTTGAATCTTTGGTTGGTGAGAAACCACACCTTGATCCTCTTGCCTATCAAATTTTTTTAGAGGAGGAAAATCTTACTCATAATAAGTAGTAGTCATCATACAAACTTGTGGGTTGCAACTGATTTTGAGCAGGAAAAGTTTCTCCATGTTGCTGCATCCATTTTGCTTCTTTTTTATAGCACAACAGGATGTTCTGTTAAGGAGCTGGAATTGGAGACTGTTGGGAGTTTGTTGGAGTAAACTCTGGGTCCCTTCTAGTTTGTTATGGGACATGGTCAGGTAAGTCTTTGGCAGCAGAATATTTAACAATATAGTCAAACTTTCTAGAAGGTTGTCCCAACAACCCTATTCTCTTTTCTCCTTTTTCAAATTGATGCTTAAGCAATTTTCCTAAGCTAGGACGTCGCTTTGGGGGGTTTACTTTCGTTTTTAGGCTGTTTTTGTAGTCGCAAATATCACAATACTTATGTTCGTTCGAAGATTCGAAAGCATAAATAAAGCTGCCTTGAGTTGAAAATTTGTCAAATCTTTAACTGATTTCCGGTGAAATCCATTTTTATTTTGTCTTTTACCTAGAGAAGTTACTATCTTAGTGCTGAGGTATATATAAAATGTATATATTCATCAAACAATACCATAGAAAGTAGAAAATAGGTGTCCAAGAATTATAGGTTGTATTTTTTTCTTTTCTTTTCTTTTTTACTTTTCCTTTTAATTGGATAAATTGTCGAAAGTTACATATATATCCAAATAGAATTTTCTTCTTGTCCTCTAGGGTTTTCAGTGAGGATCTAATATTTTAAATTTTAATTAATAAAATCATTAATTTAATAAAATATTTATAAAATGTGACAAAAACCACACACGTACCTCAATTAAAGTATAGTATAATTATCAATAATACTAATGGAAATTAATATGTAGTACTCCAATAGAGAGGATTGTGTATTAATATTAATGGAAATTATTTATGCTCTTTTCGATAAAGTTTTGAAACAAGTCTTTTTTTTAAATGAAAATTTTTCTGGGATAAGTTAAGTTCAGTAGTACAACTTCAACTACCAGATACCAACCAATATTTATTGCTTTGCTGTTTCTTTCAATGGTTTTTGTCCATATGGTTAGGTGAACTGCTTCATGAAAATTTAATTGGTTGAGTTTAATATTAAAAGTTGATTTGGTATTTACTTGAGTTTCTTATTTTGAAACAGTTACTAAGTGTGTTGATGAGTTTGCTAATTTCTAAGCTCCTTCAATTTGTTTTTTTTTTTTTGTGTGTGTAGTAATTGTTAGTTTAATAATTGACCAAGTACCACATTCAACAGAGTTAGAATTATTATAGTGGTGAAATTGGTAATAAATAGACAAGGGATACAATAGTTGAAAATAAGCGGGTAATTTCATTTTGTTTGCCTTTGCAGTGTTTAATTAAGTGGCCCCACATACTTCTTAAGAAATTAGAAATTGAATTATTGAAGTCATGGTGTAACACTTTAAGTAGTACAGCTTCAACTACAAGACACCCACTAATATTTATTGCTTTTCTATTTTTTTCAATGTTTTTTGTCCATACCTCATGCAAATTTAATTGGTTGAGTTTAATATTAAAATTTGATTTGGTATTTACCTGGGTTTCTTATTTTGAAATGATTACTAAGTTTTGATGAGTTTGTTATTTTGAGTGCTCCTTAATTTTTTTTTTTTTTGTGTTTTATAAGTAATTTTAGTTTAATAATTGACCAAGTACCACATTAGAATTATTATAGTGGTGAAATTGGTAAGAACTAGACAAGGCTTACAATAGTTGAAAACAAGGGGGTAATTTCATTTTGTTTGCCTTTCCAGTGTTTAATTAAGTGGCCTCACATACTTCTTCAGAAATTATAAATCGAATTATTGAGTCATGGTGTAACACATTAAGTAATACAACTTCAACTACCAGATACCCACCTATATTTATTGCTTCACTATAATTTTCAATGCTTTTTGTCCATACCTCATGCAAATTTGATTGGTTGCGTTTAATATTAAAATTTAATTTGGTATTTACTATTAACATTTTATTTGGTATTTACCTGGGTTTCTTATTTTGAAACGGTTACTAAGTTTTGATGAGTTTGCTAATTTGAGTGTTCCTTGATATATATATATATATTTTTTTTTTTTTGTAAGTAACTTTAGTTTAATAATTGACCAAGTACCACATTAAAATTATTATGGTGGTTAAATAGGTAAGAAATAGACAAGGTTTACAATAGTTGAAAATAAGGGGGTAATTTCATTTTGTTTGCCTTCGTAGTGTTTAATTAAGTGGCCTCACATACTTCTTCACAAATTAGAAATCGAACTATTGAAGTCATGGTGTAACACATTGGGAATTAAGGGTGAAAAAACCATTAAAAACGAGCTTCATTTTTTAACCATGTTTGTGAAGGTCCTTTTATGAATGATTTGACATAAGATCATTTCAATTAACATTGTTTTATGTTAAACGACTTCATCAATGTTAGTGTCCCCCACAAAATCAATCAATTACTCACGAAAGGGCACTCATAGCACAAAATATGAAAGTTCTAAAATACATTCATGAAAACAAAAGCCTACTCAGGTAATATTGGACATGATCATATATATGTCTAAACGAGTTTTTGCCATTTCCAAAACACCACTTTGAGAAAGTGGCCAACTTCATAGTTTTGTCTTATATAAAATACTAAATATTACAATACCAGTTCACTTGCCTATTCAGAAAGTGCAGCTAAGACAAAATGACATCTTGATAGACATCCCTTACTTATTTTTGGACGTGGGATGGGGTGGAGATGAGGGAACAACTTCCTCCATAATTGGTTTATCCTGACAACATGGGCAACATCATTTTTTCTCCAGGTCCTCCACATCTGTACGGAGATTGAACAACATGCTGAAAGTTAGAGTCTAGAAGGTGTTACGACTCATGTAAATCTCTGGATTAGAGACCTGGAAGTTAGAGTTCGGGAAGTCGGATATCGTGATTAGATCGGGATTGTGTCTGTTCCAAGGAGCACAGGGCCCTTGATCAACACCCTTTTCGTGAACTCACCCTTGATCAAGTTCCCAATTAAATAACAATAATAGATTGGTTACTAAATCAGCAAAGTTGAATCTGATTGGAAGGGAAAAACAATTTAAAGTGCAAAATTAAAATATTTACAACAAAGAAAATGATCAGATTTTTAAGGGACATTTAGAGCACCTAGGTTCCAGCATGGTCAAGTTTGGGAATGACCTTCTTCAGTAAGGTGGCGCTGTGAAATTTTAAGACAAACCACTTCTTTTCCACGCCTTTGAAGGGGTTTGTTCGAGTTTGTAGCAGGTTGGTCGACTACTCTAGGGGAAGATTCCTGCCAAGAGTCATCTTGTGTTTCGTATTTCTTCGATGTTCGATGGGTAGCATAGCTTTTAGACCTCATCCTTCTGGTTTTTAGAAGGGGCTATGTTTTGGGTTTTTGGTTTTAGAGAGCAATAAAGAATGGGAAAAGGAAAAAGGGTTAGGGTTCAAAAATAGTGTAGTGAAGTGAAGATGGTCTTTGTGTTTCATTCAAAGAAATTTAATAGTATCCCATAGGGGCTACACGTAGGGTCATTATGGCTATAAAGGGAACTTGTCCAATCACCTGTCATGTACAAATCACTATTTTGACGGCAACCACTGTGACGGACCAATTGTTTTTCCTTGCTTTAAACGCATTTTAAATTGTCAAGATTTTATTTCTATTTTTTTATCTTTAATTATATAGAGTTTGTATTTCGGAGAATAGGATAAATTGGCCTTGTCAAAAGTAAATCTCCATTGGGACTAAAGAGTTAATGGCTCGGCTATATTGGGTCAAATACCATTATCAGTAATATCTCTTTTTCTCTCAACTTCTTCATTGTACCATCTTACACCAAATTTTAAGGAAAATACCTCCAACTAAAACATTTCTTGATGTTTGTTCCTTCTTAGAGTTTGAGTAAATTTCAAAGTTAGAATTAGTGGTTCTGAAAAACATAGTACAAAAGTGATTTCGAACTCTTCACATTTGAGACATTTTCAATTCACTGATGTACACCCTACAAAGCACGATAAATACTCAATAAAGAATGATTTCCCCCAGTGCAATGGTTGTATTCTACATATTAATTGAGTATTTTATCATTTATCTATCATAACAATTTACTATAATTTTTGTTAGGATGAACATGACAGTATTCTCTATATGAATTGATTTTTTTAAATTCAGAAGTCATATTACAAACTACAATGCCATCCTAGGTTGGGCATTATCACCAATCTTAATTCAGTGACCATCCCATCCCTGTTGTAAAGGGAATCGATTTGAAATTTTTTACTTTACTATTGGAGTAACTAGTATAGTTTTTTTATATTTATATATAAATTTATGTCAATTTGATGTACAGCCTACAATTAGTGTTCGTATTAAATTAAAAAAATATATAAAAATTGTAACATCCCAAATTTGCTAATAAGGCTTAAAGCCTTGATTAGCGTGCTGGGAGGGCATAAATGAATTTATATGTGAATTTAATTGAATATATGTGTGATTATGTTAAATATATGAATTATATTAAGATATGAATATTTATGCATGCTTATGTCTATTAAATATGATTGTGGGCCAGTTTTTGTGAGAAAAAGGATTTGGGTAAATTTGACCCGTTAATGATATAATTGTAAATATATGTGTTATGTGATTGAGACCACATTATCATGTGGAAATATTTGCAATAACTGGCTTAGGTCGATCCTTTAGAGAAATTTGGTCAAAAAGTCACAATGGACATTTATACCCAGCTCTGGGTGAGCCAACGAGTATTTTGGTAATTTTGTGTAAGTTGGGAATTAGCGGATCATTATTGGAGGAAATATTCATATTTGAATGGTTAGTAATCTAATTGGGATATTAGGGATGTAAATTGAGGTTTAGTGGGATTAGTGGAAAAATGACTAATTTTCCCTTGGGGATACTTTGAATAGGAATATAGAGTGAGGGTAGAATGGTATTTTGATCTATTTCCCTGACGTCGTAGCTGGGATAGGCAGCTCACGTTTGGGGTATTGTCACTTTTGTTTTGGGTTGTTTTCTCTAGCATTTTTCTAAGAGATCAACATTAAAGCTAGGCTAAGTGAATTTTTAGAATTTGCAAGGGAAGCTGGGGATTCTGAGGGAGTTAGCAGATGTGGAACAGTTTCAATCAAACAAAGATTTCGAAATTAGCAAGGTAAGTCTCTTCTTCTTTTTCTTCTTCTTCTTCAAGCTTTAGGTTCAAAGTTTTTATGTTCTTGGTTGATTTGAGATTATAGCCAAAATGTATTGATTTCAGGTTTCTAGGAGGTGTTAGTGTAGACTTTGTTGGAAGAAACATTTTACGAGGCTCTATCAAGCTTGTAATTCAGTTTCAAATTCACACTTCAGACTTGAAAATTTCAGATTTGGGGTAAGCTCCAAAACTCAAGCTCCCAAAATGTAGAATCTTTGAATTTTTGGGTTTAAGTGTGTATTTGGGGTACCTTGTTTATGGGCTCTTGTTTGTTTAGGCCACTAAATATGTTTTATGCTTGTAAATCTTCTGAAATAATGAACTGGGGTCGAGTTTTTGGTCTGAGATTCAGGGAGAAGTCGTAACTTGAGGATTGGGGAAGAACATTTGAGTTTCTAGGTAATTATTGGGTTTCTGGTGACCTAGCGCAACTGCAGTACAGTGCCAGAACCTTAGGAATTGGTTTTCATTTTGGGGTTCAAATTTAGTGCTGCAACTGCGCTGGGCTAGGGCACGACCGCGCCAGTACCCCAGAAAGCTCAAACTTTCTGAGGGCACGACCACGCCAGGGAGAAGCGCGACAATGCCAGGTGTTCCGAAAGGTAGTTTTGCTACTTTTTAGGATTTAGGCTCGAGGAGTTTAGGAGTGAGTGCGGTGGTCCACTTGGGGGCTCGAGGGAGGTTTCCCATTTTCCCGCAACTAGGAAATAATAATCTTAAGTATAAGGTCTAGGTTGAGGCTCGACATTTGGAACTAATCCCTAATAGAGGATGTTTATGTTTTCACTAGATTATCACAAGGCCGAGATCAAGATCGTACTTGAGGTCGTATCGTCTATCGCATGGAACTCGAGGTAAGAAAATTGTACCCTAGTTGTTCTTAGGGCTCAGGCCCTGTTAATAAATATGACTATGACTGTAGTTGTAATTAACTGTTTAGGCATACTTATATATGATGCATTTGATTGTTCGTTATGCAATCCATATGTTGGATTATATCTAATCTGAAAGCTTGGCCTAAGGGTGCTGAGGATAGCAATAAGCATGCGAAACGCAAGCCATTTGGCTAGGGCGACATGGGAGTGCAATATGCACTTGGCTCACCTCAATGCCACCTAAATAATCAGAAGTGCAAATTGCACTTGTCTAACTCATTGACTGTTAAATTGGATTATGTGTTTGTTTAAGCAGACTGTTGCTGCTAAACTTGTTGTTTATATTTTGTTACTTATTGAATCTGTTGATTTATGTTTTCTTACTAAGCCTTGGCTCATAGGTGCTATGCCTTGTAAGTGTTTATTTTGGGATCCCATGTATTTGTTAATTACCCTTAGTTACACTTTTATATCCAAATGACTTGATTAGCAAGTCCAACACTATTTTAAAATAGACAGTGTATTGGTCTTGGCTATCTAAAGCGTTAGAATAATACTTACTGTTGACCACGATTTTGGCCAACGACAAGTAGACGTCAAAACTGCAATGAACCTTCAAGAGAAAAATACGACACAGATAATTTTATAGTGGTTCAGCGCCAATTTGTTGGTAATAGCCTAATCCACTTGGAGTTGTGATATATTTAGCCTACACTTAAGATCAGATGAACTTGAGCCAACTGAGTTTCTTAAATGCAAGTAGAAAAATATAGAGTTTCTCTCTCTGGAGAATACAAGTTTTTTCTCTCTAACCTCTCAGAAAATGCCCCAAGAATGCCCCAAGTAATAGTCCCAAAATCTCAAAATGAGAGAGTTTTCTCAGTCTAAAAATATCAGATCCCCCCAAATGATGCCATGAGCCCTTTATTTATAGGCTCATGGATCGTACATAAATATCTCCTTTTTACTGGGTCATTTGTTCTTCCAACAGACTTTAATTAATAAAATATAAATAAATCTAATATTACAACAATATGGCGATTATTCCGGGATATCTGAGAGATTCTGTAACCCCCTGGATAACCAAGACCGTTACACCGTGTGTTTGGAGTAGTGCAAGACTTGCTAATCAAGTCATTTAATTCAAAATGTGCTCCTAATGACACAAGCAGATTAGGTTTCAAAGAATTTTGGTTATAAACGATTAAACTTTATTAAAAACAGATGTTTAATACACGGGATCCCAAATCAGGGTTTAAATAACGTAAATACAAAATTCTTAATTACAAATAAATAACCGAGCCACTCTAATGGAAAAATATACGTTTTAGGTTCCCGTTCCTGTACAAATCCTTGACCGTGGTGGCCGAGCAGCTGACAATGTACACCTCGCCCCCAGAGCTCTCCAACCCATGGTCAACTTATCTTACCTACACCACGTAGAACCCGTGAGCCGAAGCCCAGCAAGAAAACATAATATCATAACATAACAGTATTAACAGCTATCAGTTCACAGAGCATAGTCCAATAACCACAAAATACTATTCGGTTCCATCAAGCCATAAAATTCATTCAAAGCAACACACGGATCAATAATCATTAATTCAGCTCCAGATACCCATTAAGTCACAGACAATAATCCACAATAACACATATCAAGCAATAACTAGGGTTAACGGCTGCAGGCCGCACCCTCTGTTTAACTCACTGCCTTTGGCTCACTTAGGCCAACTCCAGTGACATGCCCACTGACTCCGGCCAGCTTAACCAAGCTCAGTGAATAATAAGCTGTCCTCGGATACCAGTGTCCGAGCCGTGCCATGTGCGCAAGTGTTGATTTCGGCACCCTTAGGCCGCTTATCACATGTCCCAGTGGCATAATACCACCCCATGAAATTTATATTATTATTGGGAACTCTTAGTCCCAACATATTCTCACAGCAGTTCATATAATTATTGGGAACTCTTAGTCCCAACATATTCTCACAGCAATACAAACAAATATAGGGAACACTTAGTCCCGACCTATCCACCTACATATATGCAGTTTTCTTACCTTGGTTCCAAATGCTTTAATTAGAAAGGACGACCCCCGAGCACGATCCACTTCCCGAGCCCTAGCTTATCACCTAGTCACAATCAATATAATGGATTCCATTAATATTCAAATATAGGTTTTCGTACACAAAACTAGCTTCCAGGAAGTCGAATCCCACCAAGCACGGTGGTGAGATTGATCCCGAGCACCCTAGGCTCGATCCCCGTACTTTAAAACCATGAACGTTCAAGTATGCATCTAAGGGTTGTGGCCCCCAAAGCTTAGATGTGGCCCTACCCTTAAAACAGAACCAAGGCCCTCCCTGAAGGAAGACACGCACTGCGGCCCTTCCCTTCGAGCCCAGAATTTCCACCACTTCCAACCTCCAAACCTTACCCAAAATCATCCCAAAGCTCCCTATTTCAATATCAATCATTCCCAACACTTTTAAGACAACTTTAACATCATAATTCAACAGGAAACCCAGTCTAAGACTCATTGCAATCCATGTTTCAATCTCTGAAACTCAAGAATATCAAACACCAAAACCAACCATTCAAAACTAAGATTTAAACTTCTAAATCATAAATTAAAGTTTACCTTTTCAGCTGAGCCCCTTCTCTAAGCAGAATCCCAGCTAGTTCCCAAGTTTCTAGCTTTAATTCAACCTTAAACACCAAAATTATAATTATCTTATTACCCAGAAAAACTCAGAGCTTCTAACCTCAAAAACACAGTTTGATTCTCACCTTGGCTTTGATTAAATGTTCCTTGAATAATCCTTGAGCTAAGCTTTTAGATCCCCACTGAAACCCTTTGAAATCCTAGCCCAAATCCTCCAAGTTTCCTCTGTTTTCCTTGTGGTTTTTCCTAGTTCCCTTGAGAGAGAAGAGGGAGAGAAAATGAAAGTCGGTCTAATCTTCCTTCCACTAGCTTCTGTCTTAGCCAAGTCTATCCTTTATCCTGTTAAGTCAATCCCGAGCCTCGGGGTGCCGGAAACGTCCCCGAGGGCAAAATGGTAAAATTCCCCAACATTCCCACCTAGACTTCCTAACCTCGAATATATCTCCATATATTTATTTTCATAGCCCGATAGTCTAAATAGCTACCCGATACTTATAATACCCCTGACTTATCCAAAGTCAACTATTAAACTCCGTTGTGACTTTCCCGGTACTTGCTCCCTAGGATCGCCTCGTGCCGACAATTACAAATGTACACACATGTACACGCATGTATATATTTATCTATCTATCCAAATAATAATGTGGTCTCTACAATTTATCACACACATTCACATTTATGCCCTAACGGGCCAAAATTACGATTATGCCCTTACCAGCCAGATAGGGCCCACATACTTATCCAATACCCGTATTCATGATTTCTTGGCATTAATTCTCTTAACCTCCAATTATGCCCTCCCGGCACACTAATCAAGGTCCTTAAGCCTTATTAATAATTTTGGGTCGTTACAGATTCCCGCAGTAGTTGAGAATGATTTGGGTTGAAGCTGTTACTGAGGACATAGGCAAACACCTCTCGTCGGCAAAGCACACCTCTAGCACACTTCATGACACATTTCTGGTCTAGCAAAATGGACTGACTGGTCGGCCAAAACAGATGACTGGTCAGCCAAGCACCTGACTGGTCGGCCAAGCACCTGACTGGTCGAACAAACACCTGACTAGTCGGACAGGTACCTCACTGGTCGGTCATGACACTTGACTAGTCGGTCATGACACTTTATCACAACTCCGAAGAGCCAATACATTTATTGACTATTAATGTATCGTTTACGGACCATGTATTGCCACATCATCGAAGTCCAATTTTTTGGGATAACATTTGCCCCCCAAGTTTATTATATGATTTATTCATATGATAAACTTTTTCTCTAGCAAAATGTTGTTGAGGTCATCCAAAACCTTTCATCCATTCAGTAACCTTCATTTTTGTAGTAAACCCACAACTGAACTTTTCTTTTCATGCAAACGGTAGTTATCAATTTCCCATTTCCATTGCTCCTTCGGGTTCATGGGTATATGATGATCATTGATGTTATCTTGAAGCTTATTGAACCCTTGAAATTCAACTTGTTTTTTCGAACCTTATAGCCGATCGGTCACTATTTTTGGTAGATAGGCCTAGCTCCTCGGAAATAGCTTGTTGGAAAAAAAAATGTATATGGCCGATCGGTCATTTTCATCTAACCGCCTGGACACTCGGACATGCCCTCAAGCTGCTCGGATGCACGCCTAAGCCACTCGGTCATGCCCAATCCGCTCGGACACGCCTGACACCATCTGCTCAGACGCGCGCATGACTGCTTGGACACTCACGCCAGCCGCTCGGATGCAGCTCCATCCTGCTCGGACACGTACGCCACCCGCTCGGATGCAGCGCACACCCGCTCGGATGCAGCCCCACTGGTCGGACACTCACGCCAGCCGCTCAGATGCAGCTTCATCCGGCTCAGACATGCATGCCACCCACTAGGACGCAGCGCACACCCGCTCGGACGCAGCCCCACTACTCGGACACGCAGTTCCTCCAGCCGCTCGGCCATGCACCCCAACCGCTTGGGTATATGGCATAGCCACTTAAGCCTATGCTTAAAACTTATCCCTCAAAATGCCTTGTTCGAATCTCCAAAAAGTATTTTGAGAGATTGGTTTCTCTCAATCAATCTTGGGGAAAAATTGACTTCTCTTCTCAAAGACATTTTTTCACTATGTAGTATTTACTTTGCATGCATTTGTTCGTGTTTGTTTGATTCACTCCAGGGACTCATCGTTGTTAGTCATGCTCAATAATAGAGTTTCCCACTCGGCCAGTGATACATGCTCAGCTGACTAGGGAAGTTGTATCTGTTCTCCCGACCAGGAAAACTTTGCACCTGATCAGCTAGACTTTGTACCTGGCTAGTAGTTTACTCTTTTTTCTTGTGAAGACAATTGTTGCTTAGCAGCTTTGATATTTTTCTCGTACAGTCGAGATGTTGGCATTTATACTTTACTTTTCTTTGTCAACTTAAAACATACTAAGTCTTTTTAGACTTAAAAAGTTATAAGTTTTTTGTGAATAGTAGAGGCACTCTCATGTATGCCTTATATTTTCGCATGAGTACTTAGTTTTCTAACTTTGAAATTCTAGACATTTCATAAGTCCATACTAAGTATACTTTCTCACACTCTTATTGCTCTAACATTTTATGAGCATAATGGTTATTGTCACACGAATATCTACTTCTAACTTGAAATATAAAAAAAATTCCAAGTTACTTAAGCTTTGTTAAACAAGTTAGCTTAATGGCCTTTTTGGACTTCGAAAATTTACAAGTCAGCCTAAAAACAGATATCTTAACTCGTGCTCTTATTGCCTGTGTTAAATTATATACCAGCATACCCCATGTGCCCCCCAATCGATCGAGGGTTGAAAGATCCTAGTCACTTGCTACTTGACCGAATCTGTTCGAGCAGTTAATTGCTCGTGAAACACATCGAATATATTGAAAATATTCGAGCAGTTGAACACTGCATGAATGTATCGACCTGTTGAACACTGTCTGATTTTACCGACCAGTTGAACACTGTTTGAATAATTAACACACATGCACATTTGTAGCAAGAATCGACCACGCTGCACGTAATCTCTTTTATTACTCGTAAATTAAAAAAGGACAATACGTGTCTAATAACGAGTCTTAAACAACAAAAATTATTCAAAAATATATGACTGGTCAACAAATAACCAGCTCATAAACCAAAATTTAAATAACAAGTTAAACAACTTGAAATTAAACTACCACTCTGAAAGCAGTATTTAGAAATAATATATTCACAGACGCTCGCCGTTCCAGTGGCTCCTGATCCTAGCACTCCCGCTCAGCATACTTCTCCCTTGCTTCGTTGCTTTCCTCAGCCAAGTGTAGACCTCCACATAAAGTGTCTAAAGTAAAGTCCACAGGTCCGGGCTGCAAGGGTGGAGATCTTTGTCGTTTGAACCCAGGATTGCTGCTGCCTCCTTCTCCTTGGGGTGTCTCTACCCTGTACTTCCTCAACTTGCCCGACCGGAGAAGAAATTCTATCTCATCCTTGAGGTGATTGCATTCATTCGTGTCGTGACCATAATCTCCATGGAAACTACAAAACTTATTCACATCTTTCTTCCTCATCTCTTTCCTGATGGGTGGAGGTTTCTTGTAGGGAACCTCTTCATGACTAGTAAGATATATTTCTGCTTGGCTGGCCGAGAGAGTGGTGTAATTAGTGAACTGAGGCTCATACTTGGTTGGCTTTTCATTTGAACTCAACTTTTCTTTCTTTTCCTCATGGTGGTCAGACCCGTTATTTCCACGTTTCTTTCCACCATCCTTAGGAGGGTCCGTTGATCTGCCCGGATTGTTTATGTCATTCTCCTCTTTCTCGATTGCATCATCCAATTTCATATACTTGTCTGCTCGGTCAAGAAATTGTTGAAGTGTTGAAATTGGATTTCTATGTATGCTATCCCACAAAGGGCTCCGATAAGTTATCCCAGCGGATATTGCAACCATCTTCCCCTTGTCTCCTACAGTAGTTGCTCTATTGGCTTCTCTCATGAATCTTTGTATTTAGTTCTTTAAAGACTCATATTTTCCTTGTTTGATATCTGCAAAGTGGTTGGCATAAACTGGTGGAGTCTGGGCAGTGTTGAATTTTCGACAAAACTCCTCCCTGAATGCTTCCCAAGAGGTAATGGAGTTTGGCTTAAACTTCCAATACCATTCTTGGGCGGTATTTGACAAAGTAGTCGGGAAAAATCTACACCGATAATCGTCACTTACTCCAAGAAATTCCATCTGGTCCTCAAATTTCCCAACATGTCTGATGGGATCCGCCTTTTCTGTATATACTGGCAGAACCGGTGCTTTATATTTTGCCGGCGGCTGGGCTGCTCTAATCCGGGCCCAAAATCAGCTGCCATTCTGGTGGTCTATCGCATCTATCCTGGAAGGTCGTTTTGACAAACCTTGCACTGCAGCTGTTAGCACGTCAAGCTGGGCTTGGATGGCTGGTGTAACTGATGAAGTTCCAAAGTCTTGACCGCCTGGTCGGGCATTACCAACTGGTGCAGTGTCGTCAAGTATTTCTACTTGCCCTTCGACCGGGACGGTCCTCCTCTTGTTGGTGATAACGTCCCTCAGATCCTTCCGGGAAGCATGCTCTCCTGCCCGATCGAACACCGTACTTTTTGATTTTTTCAAAGGGCTTACTACGCGGGACTTATGCTCTCCCACTATGCTGTTGGCCGGGGTGCAGTGGAGGCCTTTCGGTACGCCCCGGGCAGTCTTTTCCTCCTTGTTGGTTGTTTCCGTCCTTTTCCTTTGACTGGTCGGTGTGATGACTATCAACCTCATCACGACCATGCCCATCTTTGAATTGTGAAGTCCTCTTATCTCTAGGAGTCTTGGTCTGATTCTGCCTGGGTGGAGTCTTTTTACTGCCTGATCGGTGACTCCCTAATCTAGAAGTTTCTGACCGGTGGCTCCTGGAGGGGGTTCTAGAGTGCTCCCTTTGTGTCGAGGCAGTTCTGGATCGGTCCCCATCATCTTCCCGACCAGGGGGGTTACTTCTGCTTCTGTTTGGTCCCTGAGAATTGGCTCTGTTAGTGGTCCTCTGACCAGCATTATTATTTCTTGCTCCCTGGGTGCCTGCTTGTGCCGCTGCTTGAGCATTGGCTTGGGCCAATTGGGTAGCAGCTTCTAGAGCAAGTGCTGCTTCACGATGTCTCCGGTCGACTTCCTCATGTCGTTGTCTGAGCTCTTCGCTTCTGGCCTCCATATCGCGCCTTTGCTGCTCTAACGCAGCTCTCTGCCTGGCCATCTCTTCAGCGAAAGACTCCTGCCAAGCATTGAATTGCACCATCTCCTCTTGGAAATCACCTATTGCTTCCTGGAGCTGTTCAACTTCTGGAGTGGTCTCCTTGAGAAAGACCCTGGGCTTAGTCTCTGGGTTTTGCGGTCAAGGACCTTCTGATCTAGCTGACTCTTTTGACGTGCCTGACTTTTTGGATGCCACACTAGTATTGTTTGGCACCATCTTGATATGATAGTCGTGTGTTTCTTCTCTCAATGAAAGCACCAAAATGTTGACCACGATTTTGGCCAACGACGAGTAGACGTCAAAACTACAATGAACCTTCAAGAGAAAAAATACGACACAGATAATTTTATAGTGGTTCAGCCCCAATTTGTTGGTAATAGCCTAATCCACTTGGAGTTGTGATATATTTAGCCTACACTTAAGATCAGATGAACTTGAGCCAACTGAGTTTCTTAAGTGCAAGTAGAAAAATATAGAGTTTCTCTCTCTAGAGAATACAAGTTTTTTCTCTCTAACCTCTCAGAAAATGCCCCAAGAATGCCCCAAGTAACAGTCCCAAAATATCAAAACGAGACAGTTTTCTCAGTCTAAAAAGATCAAATCCCTCCAAATGATGCCACGAGCCCTTTATTTATAGGCTCATGGATCGTACATAAATATCTCCCTTTTACCTGGTCATTTGTTCTTCCAACAGACTTTAATTAATAAAATATAAATAAATCTAATATTACAACAATATGGCTATTATTCCGGGATATCTGAGAGATTCCCGCGGCAGATGAGAATGATTCGGGTTGAAGCTGTTACTGAGGACATAGGCAAACACCTTTCGTCGGCAAAGCACACCTCTAGCACACTTCATGACACATTTCTGGTCTAGCAAAACGGACTGACTGGTCGGCCAAAACAGATGATTGCTCGGCCAAACACCTGACTGGTCAGCCAAGCACCTGACTGGTCGGCCAAGCACCTGACTGGTCAGACAAACACCTAACTGGTCGGATAGGTACCTCACTGGTCGGTCATGACACTTTATCACAACTCCGAAGAGCCAATACATTTATTGACTATTAATGTGTCGTTTACGGACCATGTATTGCCACTTGTCACTTCTGATTGCCACGTCATCGACTCCAATTTTTGGGGATAACACTTACTGAAATGAATAGGGAAGGGATTTTAAAAATTAAACTCTCTCAAATATAATGAGATGATAATTAAACTCTCTCAAATATTAATCGAAACATGGTTAATATTTATTTGAATATAAAGTTTTTCAAATTAAAAAGTATATAGTTAGCTAATCAATTAATTGATAATTATTCAATCACCCATAATTATCACATAATTATTTACTTGCCCTAGAATATTAATTCATTTGCAATTATGGTTGTTACTTTATAAGTGTTCCTTGTGCCATTCTTACCGTTGACAATGTATGACAAAGGCAACCTAGAGACCATGGACCTTAAGAGAAATGGTTACTCCACTATAAATATGGAATTACACTCTAAGTATTTATACAATTATATTTGTATAGTTTTCTCTTGTAGGCCATTCATATAATCAATAAGTGTAGTATTGTCCTCCATTTATTCGTTCATTCTCTATAGCAGTCAAATTTACCGTTTTACCTTTGTAATTACCTCTTGTTCCTTACGTTCCATTAATTCATTAACGAATACTTAATCTATAATCAAATTATAGATTTCAGGTCAGTAATTATTATGTCCTACATTCCATTAACTATTTATGGAATCAATATTCAACCCGTTAGGAAGACATGGATTTCGTTCTTGTAAAATAATGTTCCCAACCATTCATGATATTTTGGAAATAAGTAAGTTAATGAAAAAAATATATATTTTTGAATGACTTGTCCATACAAACTATCATCTATGTAAGAGACTTCTTCATATGATACACTACCCTTTTCCCATAAATCTTAATTGTATTTTAATAAGCACTTTATCCCCTCCTTCTATGTATAAAATATAATTAGATTACACGGTTTTATGGCATTTCTGTTATTTAGAATTGTAAAAAATAGATTAATAATGTGGCAATTGTTAGGCTAATTTTAACCTCGTTTAGAAAGAGTATTTGTGTTCGAATTAAGGTCGTTTTGGGTTGTTTTGGAGCAGTTTTATGCTTGATTTGCTTTGTTTCAGGTTCAAGCATGTTTAATAAGGATTGGAGTGGAATGTCAATAAATCATGCGAATCTGAGTGAAAAAATTTCATTTTGACAACTTCGGGAGTTAAAGATACTTGATGGATGTTGTAATGCCCTTATCTCCAGGGACTGTTACGGTGTGCATTTGAGTAGTGCTAAACTCACTAACCGAGTCATTTGGCCATAATCATGTAACTAAGCATGATTAGTGGTTTAGGATTATAAATTTTGGTTAAGATATAACGTTTCACTAAAATGTTTACCATATACATTGGGATCCCAAAAATATAATTTAAAGGTTAATTACAACAAAATATTTACAACCAGCCGACCTAAGTGGAAAAATAGGGTTTAACCCTAGTTCTCTTTCAACCCTCGGCCGCGGCGGTCAAGCAGCCGCATATGTACACATCATCACCTAAGCTCTCCAACTCAAGGATGGTCCAGCTTTCTTTTGCCTTTACATGCACCATATAGCACCCGTGAGCCGAAGCCCAGCAAGAAAACTCAATATGCTCATGAAAAAGAAATACATGTTACTAAGTCATTATAGGCATACCTAGCAGTAATAACCCTACTCATGCATGCAAGCAGGTACAAATAAATATTTGTGGAGTTCTGTGCTCTGAGTAGATGACTAATAAGTCTCTCTGAATAGTTGACTAATAAGTCACTCTCTAAATAGATGACTGATAAGTCTATCTCGATTAGATGACTGATAAGTCTATCTCGATTAAATGACTGATAAGTCTATCTCGGTCATATGACTGATAAGTCTATCTCGATCAGATGACTGATAAGTCTATCTCGATCAGATGACTGATAAGTCCATCTCGATGACATGACTGATAAGTCTATCTCGGTCAAACGACTGATAAGTCCATCTCGATGAGATGACTAATAAGTCTATCTCAGTCAGATGACTGATAAGTCCATCTCGGTCAGATGACTGATAAGTCCATCTCAGTCAGATGAATGATAAGTCTATCTCCGTTAGATGACTAATAAGCCGATCTTGATTAGATGACTGATAAGTCTATCTTGGTCAGATGACTGATAAGTCCATCTTGATTAGATGACTGATAAGTCTATCTCGGTTAGATGATTGATAAGTCCATCTAGATTAGATGACTGATAAGTCTATCTCGGTTAGATGACTGATAAGTCCATCTCGATTAGATGACTGAAAAGTCTATCTCAATTAGATGACTGATAAATCTATCTCGGTCAGATGACTGATAAGTCCATCTATGTGTAGATAAATGATAAGTCTATCTCTGAGGTCCCATACCCTCCTAGTCATGTGACGTGTAGGTCACCTTAGCCTTTCTGACTCTGGCTCTAAATAACTAGCCTTTAGACTAGACAAGCGTTTTTAGTTTTCATCGAACTTAAGGTCGGTCAAGCATTTCATGCTTATGATGAAAATTCTTATGTTGATTAAATCTAATATTTTTGGCTTGCGTTAAACACGTTAATATCTTTCTTGACTCATAAACTAATACCATACGACCAGTGCTCGGTACTACCGCCAAACTTGACTAGTAAGTCACAGCTTCATAGTTAATACTGACACCATTGCTGATTCTAACTAATAAGTCAGCGTCATTCACAAGTAAGCATGATTTGATAAGCATTTGATATGCAATCAATGTCCACATTTAAACACTCAACATGCATCATTAATAACAATGCATGTCACATATGGGGTGCAGTTTTCTTACCTTTGGTCCAAGCACAGGTTACCAATAAACAAGCCACAAGCACGATCCTGTTTCCAAGCCCCTAGCGATAACCTAGTCACAACCATAATATAAAACCTCATCAAAATGAGTAAATAAATACTTCCAGGCCCAACCCAAGCCTCCAAGACATCGAATCCCACTCAACTGGGTAGTAGGATCGATCCCAGGCCCTTAGAGTTAAGTTCCCATGACTAAAAACCAAATATGGGCAAAACTGCCCTCTAGTGTCGCGGCCCCACATCAGACTTGTGTCGCGGCCCGCCTCCAAATAGAGGCTGAACCTAATTCTTCCTATGCCTAGCATCGCGATGCGCCACCTTGCGCTGCAGCCCTAACTGCCCATCAGCAACCTTCACCTTCTTCATCAAGCCTGGGTCGCGGCACCCGAGAACAGGTTCACGGCCTAACCATGAACCTAGCTAAAAACCTTGTTTCCTTCCACTTAAAACCTTCCAAAAACCTATTCAAACCTATCCAAATAAAAAAATCAAAGTTCCAAAACATCCTAATTATCCAAAATCATTAAAACCTAAGTCTCAAATCATCTAAAAACTCATCAAAACATAAAATCCAATCGAAGCTTAAAAACTCAAGAACTTAAAACTTGGATTACCTTCGATTAAGTTGTTTCCCAGCTAAATCCTCCGGCTAATAAGCTTCTAATCTTCCCTAGAATCGCTATGCCTCGATCCTTGCTTGAATTTGAGTCCTAAAACTCAAGTTTCCTTCGAAAATGTGATCGAGAGACGAAAATGGAACTTTGAAGGAGAGAGAACGTTCTTTTTATTTCTTAACATGTTACTTCAAGCTTAAGTAGCCTCAAGAAAATCCTAATGCTCAGGGTCTCAAAAATTCCCCCGAGGTAAAATAGTCAAAACTCCCAGAATTCCCCCTGGTCTCACTAACTCCCAATTTATCATCAAATATTTATTATCATTACCCAATAACCTGGTAATGTGCTAAATACCCCCTCGACTCACTCCGAATCAAGTATAAATCTCGTGTGACTTTCCCACTAGCTTACCTCCTAGGATCATCTCGTGCTGAGTAACCCTAGCATAACCAAATAATAATGAAGCACCACACACACATGCCACATATATGCCAAATATGCCCAAAATGGCCAAAATATGAAAATCACCCAATTAATTAGAAATGGGTTCACATGCATATTTAATTCTCCTAAACATGCATATAATCATTTAATTGCATAATAAATCAATTATGGCCCTCCCAGCCTCCTAATGAAGGTCCTAAACCTTATTAGGAAATTGAGGTCATTACAGATGTTAATTGATTACTCGGCGTTGGTACAGGCTCAAAGTTGCAAGTTTTGACAAAAAATACAATTAGCGTTGCGACGCTCGAGTTTTGAATCGCGACGGTCGCACAGTTAAGGGTTTCAACAATGCAAAGTTCATAATGCAATTTTCAAGATGTAATTAGAGCCCCGACGCTTGAAGTAGGGCCGCAGCGCTGTATGTTTAACACCCGCTGTGGCTGGGGAGTTAGAGACAACAAAAATTATTGTAAAACCTAAAAGTATCATGGGGGGGGGGGGGGGGGGGGACATTTAGACTGGTTGGATCAAAAAATAGAAGGTGGAGGCTAGAGATTGAAGATTGGATTGGATCTAGAGTTCTTTTCATCTTTCTTCAATTATTTTTATGTTGAACTGTTAGTTTATGTGTTATTTTAGATCGACTATAAACAAATTTTATTATTAAGGTTTCTAATTGACTCTCTTGAAACTCTATTATGGTTTAGTGCATTTGTCTATTCCTTCTTCATCTAAATTTTACTCAATTTGTGTTTATTGTGTATGTGATTAATTGTGCACCATTTACATACGATTTATGAAGTTGAATCAAAATCTGAAAAGTGAGATTTGAATATGCTAAAATTGAGTAGACATATATTTTAATTTAGAACGAAAGTATCAAATTGTTCTATGTGATTTAGGGTTGTACTTATTGCTTCCTATTGTTTGAATTGACCATAGAAATATAGGGAATTCACATTAGGTCGAGTTTTCAATTTCTTAATCTAAATAGTTAATACTTTTGTATGCCTATCATTTTAATGAGAAAATTTTAAGTGGTAATTGCATTAAATCATAATAGGGTGGATAGTAGAGAAGACTAGAATTCCTAATTATTTTTAGTCCAAATTTAATCATTGTGTTCTTGTTATTATTTGATTTTGATTGTTGCAAGTTTCATTTATTTATGCGTTCTTGTTTTTAAATTTCACAATTTCAATTTTTGTTAGCCATATAGAAATTAAGAATTAATTATATGGTAATTGATAATTCAGTCCTTGTGGGACTATACTTGGTCTAGCCAATAAATATTACAAATTGCGATTGTGTGCACTTGCATAGCTCTAATTTTCGCAACAGCAGTAGACGATACACCAATAATATTTTTATTTGTAATATTACATGATAGTTTCTATTTAAATTTCCAAATAAATGAAACTATGTGGGGTACTACATTATTAGTTAAAATTGGTCAGTAATATAATTTTAGGCAATATAGGACATAATTATGTAAAGAACTATAAGAACTACTTGGTGTACCTAAAGAAGGCAACCAATAAAATGATGTAACAAAAATTATTTGTCACAAAAAGGTGCCAAAACATGAAAATAAATTTTAAAAAATCCCTAAATTTCTTATGTGTCTTCACTAACATATTTCGGTTTGGAATTTTTATTTTAAAATATTTTCAGAACATTAATTTAATAATAAAATAAGGGGTCACATATTTGTATATATTGAACTGGTTATAAATAACTAATATTTTCCACTTCATACAAATAATTTCCACACGCTTTCAACATATCAAGTTATACACTCCACTCATATTATTATATACCCAAATGTGTATATAATAAACAACCATATAAGTGAATATTTAAAATCCCTTCTAATTAGAACCACAAATGTGGTGCAACCCATACTTATATATTAAAGGATTTGAGATTAGGGCATATTAGTTTGGATAGAATTAACAGACTAGCAAAGGAAGTACCTTTAAGAGAATTAACTGTTGGTTCTCTTCCAGTCTATGAATCCTGTCTAGAAGGCAAGATAACCAAAAGATGTTCCTCTACAAAGGGTTCAAGAGCCATAGAACCACTCCAACTCGTATACACTGATGTGTGTGGACCGCTTAATGTGCAAGCTAGAGGAGGTTTAATATTTTGTCACCTTCATTGACAATTATTCTAGATATGGTTACCTATATTTGATGCAACAGAAATTTGAAACTTTTGGAAAAATTAAAGAATTCCAAGATGAAGTTGAAAAGAAATTAGGTAAATAACTAAAAGTTCTTCGATCTGATCGAGGAGGAGAGTACCTAGATTATAAATTCAAGGACCACCTGTGTGAGCATGGAATTCAATCCTAACTCACTGCACCAGGAACGCCACAAAAGAATGGTGTTTTTGAAAGAAGGAACATTATGTTATTAGACAGGTTAGATCAATGATGAGTTATTCATCATTGCCACGGTCACTCTGGGGCTATTCCATTCAATGTGCAATGTACATATTGAATGTCATTCCTTCCAATTATATCAAGAAGACACCATTGGAATTATGGAATGGTACTAAAACTAGTTTACACCATTTTCGTATATGGGGGTGTCTAGCACACATGCTGAAAGGAAAGATTGGAAAGTTGGAATCTCGCACTGGACTGTTCATGTTTGTGGGATATTCCAAAGAGACTAGAGAAGTTATATTTTATAGTCCTACAGAAAACAAAAATTTCTATCAACAAATGTTACTATTCTTGAATATGACTATATTATCAACTACAAACCTCGTAGTAAAGTTGTCTGGAGGAGATAGTCTCAGACCAAGTAATAAGATCACCAAATGTTTCCAATGAACAATGACAAGAGGAAACCACAAGTTCTAGTCAGAACAATAGATAACTTCATCGTAGTGGGAGGGTTGTTAGGTAGCCAACTCGCTATGAACATGAAGTTTATATGTTGTGTCTGACACAAACAAAGATGATCCATTGACATACAACGATGCAATGGAAGATTCAGACAAAGAAAAATGGCAAGATTCCATGAAATTGGAAATGAATTCAATGTATTTCAATTTTGTCTGGACTCATGAAGATTTTTCTGAAAATGTTAAACCTATTGGTTGCAAATGGATATTCAAGAGAAAAAGATGAGCAGATGGGAAAGTGAAAACTTTAAAAACTAGGCTTATAGCCTTGATTTACACTCAGAGAGAAGGGGTAGATTATGAAGAAACTTTTTCTCCTATAGCCATGCTTAAATCCATCTGCATACTCTTGTCCACAACTACTTGCATGGATTGTGAGATAAGGAAAATGGATTTTAAGACAACTTTTCTTAACGACTATCTTGACGAAACCATTTATATGTCTCAACCAGAAGGGTTCATAATAAAAGGTCAAGTGCAAAAAGTTTGCAAGCTTCTTAGGTCCATTTATGGACTCAAACAAGCTTCGAGATCTTGGAATCTGAGATTCGATGATACAATCAAAACGTATGGTTTTGAACAAAATGATGATGAGCCTTGTGTCTACAAACAAATCAAAGATGGCATCGTCGTATTCCTAGTTCTTTATGTTGATGATATCCTACTGATTAGGAATGACATGGGAACATTTACAAAAGTAAAGAAATGGCTAGCCGAGCCATTCCAAATGAAATATTTGAGAGATGCAAACTATGAACAAAGTTTTGGCTCTGTCTCAAGCTATTTATATAGATAAGGTACTGGAGAGGTTCGATGTGAAAAATTCCAAGAAGGGTGATATGCCAACCTGCGATGGAATATTCTTTCGAAAGAGCAGTGTCCTAAAAAACCTAAAGAAGAAAAGGATATGAGACAGTATCCCTATGCCTCTGTAGTAGGCAGTCTAATGTACACACTGATGTGTAGAAGACCTGACATTTGTTATAAAGTAGGGATATTGAGTCGTTATCAATCCAATCCTGGATTGAGTCATTGGATTGCAGTAAAGAATATTCTTAAGTAACTTCAGAAAACTAGAGAATATATGCTTGTATATTCTGGTGATGACCTGAACCCCACTAGGTACACTAATTCTGATTTTCAATCAGATAGAGATAGTCAGAAATTGACTTCTGGATCAGTGTTTACACTTAGTGGAGAAGCTGTGGTCTAGTGTAGTTAAACAAACTAATATAGTAGATTCTACCGTGGAAGCCGAGTACATAGCGGCTTATGAAGCAGCTAAGGAGGTTGTTTGGCTAAAGAAGTTCTATTTTGATATGGAACTTATTCCAGATATGAATAAGCCACTTGTTCTATAACATGAAAATAGTGGGGCAGTAGCTGACTCGATGGAACCGAGAAGTCACAAGAGGGGAAAACATATTGAAAGGAAATATCACTTGATCAAGGATATTGTTCACAGAGGAGATGTAGCAGTTATGAAGATAGCTTTCGAACATAACCTTGTCGATCCTTTTACTAAGACTTTGTCTACCAAGTCATTTAAAGATCATGTTAGCAATATGGGCTTGAGGGAGATGCCTCACTTGCTTTAGGGAAAGTGGGAGATTTTTGGGATTAGTGCCCTTTAAATCATATGTTCTGAGCAATGTTGTATGAAATAAATAATTGAAATGAATTTTTGCAAATTATATGAATATTCGAAAATTCTGAATTTCGTAATTGTGAGTACAATCATATATTGGTACAAGAGGATTAAGATTCTAAGGAATAAATTTAAATAGTTCGGAGTAAAACAAAGTTATATGGAATCTTTGGATTGAATAATGTAAGTACGGTTCACTAGTATTATGAATACATGTAATCTAGATATGGATTACTGATGTAGTAGGACATCTTAGTGGATGTACTTTGTATAAAGAGGTTATACACGAATGAGACTCAATATGTTATTAATACTTAATAATACCATGTACTTAATAAATATTAATTAAAAATATACATAAGATGATCGTATAAAAATTGATCTTAATCCTGAAGTTATTATGAACTCATGTTTATGTCATAAGAGTTCTTTGATTCACTCGTTATGGTTTGTCAGAATGATCAGGCTGAAAACTTTTGTTTTGGGAACATAATGATGTAAATGGCTGAGGACATAATATACACATATAGAATCTATTCCTTTACGAGAGGAGTTGAATAATGGTTCTCTTAAGGATTGACTTTTGGAACTGAAAGGTTATTGAGCTCAAATTTATAAATCAATTTATTAATTAACATTCACTAGTAAAGTTAATGGTATTTAAGAAAACAATATATAATTAAAGAGTTTAAACTGTGATTAATTCCTACTTTTTTATAAACTATTAATAGATTATTGAATTTTATGTAGTGATTAAATCGATGGACAATTTTTATATGTTTAAAAGTACTTAATAAATAAACGTCTAAAATTACAAGAGTACAATCTCATATTTTTAGTAGAATAATATTGAGATTAATAATTTAAGGTTATTATATTAAAGAATTTTAATTAATAATCAAAATGAATTGGAGCTTGAAATTATAGGTCCATAGGTCCCCGAGATGGCTCTCTCTATCAATATTATTCAAGGTAAGAGTTAAAATTGGGAAAAATCACGAAAATGACATATTTGGAAGAAATTTGTTCGTCAGGGTCGAATATGTAATTCAGACAAACTAATTAATTATATTTTTTGAAAAATTATTTTTTTAAATACAATGGTATTTAAATAATTAAGATAAATAATTTTGAATTAATTAGTTTTATTTATTTAAATAATGTGAAAAGATATTTATGATAATTCAAATTGGATTTTTCAATGAGATGAAGTTATCTCATAATAAGGAGATTATTGGATTAATTTTTTTTCAATTTCCTCAACAATCTCATAAAAAATCATATAATAAAAATTATACATTCCTATTCAATCTTATTCAATTCAATCCTATTATCCAAATTGTTCACCTGGGTTTTGGTCAACGACACTGAGTCAAATTGAAAGATAGTTAAGAATCTAAAAGAGTTGAATTCAAGTAAATGACACAAAAGAATTTATAGTGGTTCAGCTGCAAGAGTTGGTAATGACCTACGTCCACTTGCACTTTTATTAATCAAGAAGATCTCGGACTTAAGATCAAAAGAACAATATTCAACTTAGTTTCCTAGTGTGTAAAATGCACATGAGAGATAATGATTGTGAGAGATCTCTATTTATAGAGTCCCTTAATAAGCATGGGCCTTACAAGCATGGAATGGGCCCCACACGCCTAATGTGGATTTGTTACAACTGAATATATAATAAAAGAGTATAAAAAATACATTCAAATAACAGTTACATAAATATCTCGTAAGATTCAGCTTATTCTGGCTTATCAAGGTGTCTCTCAACCAAGCCGTCTTTCGAGCAACTTACATGATCTGAGTGTATTCGATCAGGTCCTTGCTATCAACCAGCAATCTTCAAGTAATGATATTTAATCTCTTATCTGATTCCGAGTTGGGTAGCTTCTTCTCTTTTGGTTAACTACAATCGACCAGCACAAGCAAATCGACCAATACAGACAAATTTAATAACTATTGCTGCCACTTGTCATTTTCATATGGCACATCATCATATCTAATTTTGGGTTAAACACAAATGTTACCTATAAGTATAATATGACATATTCATTAGATATATTGTTACATTTCATGAGGAAAAAAAGTATATTTCTATCTCTTGGGATAGATAAAATACACATAACTATTTGATTATTAATAAACAATAAACTATGAAGAAATAAATTAATATTATAAGAATATTATGTCTTGTTTATTATATATATGATATATATCATTTTAACTCTCTTTGTTTTATTTTTATATTAGTTTGGACACTCAGTTTCAAACAATTCTAATACCAAAATTATTTATTTTGTAAAAAAAAAAAAAGTAAAAGATCACTACAAAATAATTGGCCTAGTTCGTCATACCAATCTTAGTGGACTAGTGTGTGTCCACCGAGATTGGTATATTTTTTAAAAAAATATATTAGGTTTTGGCCCAGAAATTAGGCCTATCTTAGTGGGCTCATGAGGAACTTCCGAGAAAGGCCCAATTTTTGGGCGAAAATAGCACCCGACCCCATCCTCTCTTTCCCTCTCTTTCTTTCTCTTTTTTTCCCCTATTTTCTCTCCTTCCCCTATTTGGCCAGCCCCTAAACCAACCGCCATTATGCATTTTTTTTTTTGTAATTGAAGGTTTTTGGCTATTTTTCATCACCATCTTTCTCTAACATCAAGATGAACTTTGGGTGCTTAGTATTGGTAAGTAATTTGAAGTATTTTGCCCTAATTTTTATTTTTTTAAAGTTTGAGAAATTTGATAAATATGTTGTTTTATGGATGTTTGAGGTTGAAAATAGAGTGGGTAATCTTAATAGAAGACTAAAGGATCTTAAGACATGTTCACATATGTTATATTATGATATGGTCGCTTACGCATGTTCATGTGTATTAAATGTGCTTAAAGGCTCGCTTTTGTTAAAATAAGGCATTTTTGTAATTTTGACCCGTTGAGGGTATAATTGTAATTTTATATGAAATGTGCTTAAGGCCACATTATTATGTAGATATATTTGAGATATTCGGCATGAGTCGATGCTTTTGAGAAAATTGGCAGAAAATTCACATTGAGATAAATACCTGGCTTGGGGTGAGCCTAGGCTTATTTTGGTAATTTGGCAAACTACCAGAATTTATTGGTAACTGGAATTTATTGAGAGAATAATTGGGATTAGTGATTTAATTGGGAATTAGTGGTACAGTTTGAGGTTTAGTTGGGATTTAGGCAAAATGACTGTAATGTCATTGGCTTAGGTTTGAGGGAAAGGCAAAGCTAGAGGCAAAATGGTCATTTGACCATTAGTATAGTCAAGTTGGGGACCAAGTACTGAGCACTTGGCTCGTACACGTCCACAACTTCTCTAATCTTTCTTGGTTTCCTTCATTGAGAGGTTTTGAAGGCTTAGACCAAATAACCAAACCAAGTGGATTTTGAAGATTTCTTGAGGAGTGGTTGCATCTAAGAGGATTAGGAGTAGCTAAGGTCATTCCCAGCCTAGGGAAATTTAAAAATTCAGAGAGGTAAGCTCCTTCCCTTCTCTAATCTTCATGTTCTTGAGTGTTCTTGGTATTCATAGGTGTTCTTGAAACAATTTGAGTTTTTATTTAAATTCTGAGTTTTGAAGTTGTTGGATTGTGTTTATGGGTAGGTTTAGCTTGGGGATAAGTTTAGAAACTAATTTGTAGATTCTTTTTCCTGTGATTATCATGGTTTTGGAAGTTAATTTTTGGATTGGGGAAGAGTTTGAGTTTGAAAAACTCAAAGTGATGATTCTTGGCATTTTTGTGTTTATGAATGTTCTAATGATGTTTTTGTGTTCTTTGGCACTTGGGTAACTTATATTTGGGTCAAAATGGCTTGGAAATCTGGTTGGAAACTTGATTTGATGATTTTTGGAGGTCTTAGGTCGGTTCTGGGCGGATTTTGGTCAGAGAAATCGCAGAAAAAAAAAACCCAGAATTATGGATTTGCGTTGTGGCGCCCATGCGCTAGAGGTGGGTACCCCTATGCTGAAGCAAGGGAGTTGAGGGTGCCTCTGTTACTTCAGAGCGTAGCAGCGTTAGGGGGTGGTGCCCCTGCGCTAGCACCATTTTTTAATGTAATCTTTTTTCAAGTTTGGGGAAAAGCTCGGGGGACGGTTCCATCACCCGGATTGGTGGAGTTAGAAGTCCCAAGAGCTAGGGAATATTCCTGGAATTTGTATACAGGGTTAGTTCTTAATGAGGATATTGTTTATGTTGTGACTAGGATTACCGCAATGCTTGAGAAAGGGATCATGCTCGAAGTCGTATCAATACTTGCACAGGACTTGAGGTAAGAAAATCAGCACTTACACCATGCTTAGGGTATTGGTCTCGACCTGTGAATGTGGTTATGATCGTGTACTGTATACGATTGAACTTTTATCTATATTTGTGTTTAATGCATCTATTGTAGTATGCTTATTTGTGAATGACCGACACGGGCTGGATTTGGTGATAATCACGCATAGTGTAGGTCATGATGGCTGGGCCATTATAAGGGTGCGGCATGCACACTCTCGGCACGTTCTGCGTAAATGAGTTAAATGATTGCATGAGTTAGTTTTAACTATGAAGCATGTTAACTATGATTTACATGTTATTGAATATCTATTTTTGTTAAACTGGGTTTTCTTACTAGGCCTCGGCTCACGGGTGCTTTGTGGTGCAGGTAAGGGCAAGGGTAAGCTGGATAAGACATGAGTTGGAGAGCTCTGGGATGGTACCTACATACTCAGTCTACTTGACCGCCATGACTGGGATTACTTTTAAGGGACTAGGGTTAGAGTCCCACTTTTGCCACTTAAGTCGGCTATTTTTGTAACTTTGAACATGATGTATTTCACTTGTAAATTCTTTTTGGGATCCCTGTACACATTTAAACTCTTAAATGAAAAGTTTAATTCTTTCGACCAAAATTTTAATACCTAAATTGTTTTTTATCTTTAATTACACGTTTAAAGTCCAAATGACTCATTTAACGAGTTAAGCACTATTTTAAACACACAGTGTAACGGTCCTAGATTAGTAGGTTGTTACACAGTGGCTCAGTGTGATAAAGAAGGCTAAAAGTTTGGAGGTTAAAGTAGGAGAACTTGAAGAAGAAAGGAGAATCTTGCTAGGAAAAGTTGAATTTCTCACTTTGGATATTGAAAAAAAAAAGTTGCTCTAGAAGAAATGCAAGTGACGTTAGACTATGCCAATAAGACCATTGAGACATGCACTGTTGGTTAGGATTTGTTTGATAACATGAATGGAATTGATAAGTTTGCTAGAGAAAAACATGGTGTCGGTTTTCAATCAGCCATTGGTTATCAAAAAGAAAGATCTTCCAAGTTCATCTCAAGAAGTCTATCTCATTCACCCTTCTCAACTTGTTGCTCCTACAAAACCTCCAACTACAAGAAAATTCATTCCCATCTGCCATTTCTGTGGAAAGAAGGGTCATATTCATCCAAGATGCTACAAGTTAAATTTCTACTTGTCTCAACTTATAAAAACATCTAAAGACAAGCCACACGTCACTCTTGTAGGAAGAAAACTATGGAAGCCAAAGAATGCTCAAACTAATGTTCTTGTGGTTCATACTTCTCTACTAGCATGTAATAGTGACCAATGGTACTTTGACAGTGGGTGTTCTCGCCAAAAGATGGAAAACAAACATCTTCTCACTAATCGATTGTCTCTTGTTAAGGGATATTTTACTTTTGGTGATGGAAGCAAAGGAAGTATTATGGGAAGAGGAAATTTGTGTTTACATGGTCTGCCTCCTCTAGAAAATGTTCTCTATGTTGAAGGTCTGAAGGATAACTTGATAAGTGTTTGTCAAATCTGTGAGGGTGCATGGTTCTATTCTCTAAGACTGATTGTAGTGTTTTTTCAACATCTGGAACACATGTCTTAACAGGGATGAGATCTATTAAAAATTTCTATCTCTTAAGCATTAGCTTAGTGTGCAATGCTACAAAGACGGATGATATTAAATTGTGGCACTACAAGTTAGGTCATCTGAACTATAAAGATCTCAAAAAACTTGTAAAATTGAAAGCGGTTAGAGGTGTTCCAAATTTTTCCTCTTTGAAAGACAAAGTGTGTGGTCCTTGTCAACTCGGAAAACAAGTCAAAAGCAGCCACCCTCCTTTAAAATTTTTAGTTACTTCCCAAGTTCTGGAATTTCTACATGTTAATTTGATGGGACCTATGCAAACAATTAATTCTTAGTAGCAAAAGATATGTTATGGTGTATGTGGATGATTATTCTTGATTTTCTTGGACAGATTTCTTAGAGAAAAATCTAACTCTTTTGAAAATTTCAAGGGATTGTGTCTTTCTTTGCAAGCTGAAAAGGGTGAAAAAGTCAAGAAAGTGATTCGTCTTCGAAGTGATCATGGAAAGAAATTTGAGAATAAAATCTTTGCTAATTTTTGCAATCAAGAAGAGATAGCACATGAGTTTTCAGTGCCCAAAACTCCTCAACAAAATGGAGTCGTGGAAATGAAAAATCGAACTCTCCAAGAGATGGCTCGTGCTATGCTGAATGCAAAGAAATTATCAAAGAGACTTTGGGCTGAAGTGGTGAACATGGCCTGTTACATTAGCAATAGGGTGCATATTCATCCTCACACTAAACAAAACTCATATGAGTTGTGGAAAGGGAGAACGCCAAATTTGGATTATCTTCATGTGTTCGGTTGTAAGTGCTACATTCTTGATGATAGAGAAAATCTTGGCAAGTTTGACACCAAGAATGATGAAGGAGTGTTCTTGGGGTACTCTACCAACATTCGTGCTTACAGAGTCTGCAACATGAGAACACAAGTAGTTATGGAATCCATAAATGTTGTGTTTGGTGACTTGGAAGACTTTGCAAGTTACTAAGAAGAAGAAGAAATCTACACTCTTTTCGACACATCAATTTTGCATGTTACATCACAAACTGCAGATGAACCAAGCAAATCTAAAATCGAGGAAATTGATGCTACCACGATAACTTTTGAAGGTTTTGATGTGTCTTCCTTTCCAGAAAATATTATCCCTACTGATATTTGAATTCATGAGAAAAAGAGACCGCCCACATGGATTCCCAAAGTTCATCCTCTATCCTATATTGTTGGAAATCCAAATGAGGTAATGGTAACTTAAAAGAAACTGGCTAATGAGATTGCTAATGCTTGTTTTCTTTATTCGGTGGAGCCAAAATCAGTCAAGGACGAACGTAAAGATGAGCATTGGATTGCTTCCATGCAAGATGAGCTTCAAAAATTTGAAAGAAATGAAGCATGGACTCTTGTTCCTCGTCCTTTTGGTGCCAACATAATTGGTACTAAGTGGATATTCAGAAATAAGACTGATGAAGTGGGAAATATTGTGCGCAATAAGGCAAGACTAATAACTCAGGGGTATATATACTTAGATTGAGAGAGTGGATTTTGAGGAAACATTTGCTCCGGTTTCTAGATTGGAATCCATAAGAGTTTTTTTGGTTGTGGCGTGTTTCATGAAGTTCATGTTGTACCAAATAAATGTCAAGATTGCATTTTTGAATGGGATTCATGTGGAAGAGGCGTATGTATCTCAACCTCCTGGGTTTAAGGACCCTCATCATGGAGACCATGTCTACAAACAGAACAAGACATTGTATGGGCTCAAGCAAGCTCATCGTACATGGTATGATCGTCTCACCACCTATTCGCTTGAAAATAGGTATAACAGAGGTAATGTTGACCAAACATTGTTTATTAAACCTTTGAATCCTGGTATTGTTTGTGCCCAAATTTATGTTGATGACATAGTATTTGGATACACTTGTGATGCACACACTCACTACTTTCTTGGTGAACTAAGCATGAGTGATAACATGTGGCATTCGAAAATAAGCAATATCGTTTGAGATTTCATCTCCCAACTTGACTATTTGCATATGTGAGTCTTTCTTCTTACAGTCATATGTCTTGAAGTGGTGTAAGCTTGTTGTTGCTCTCTTGTAGTCTTACTTGATACATGAATTCACATTCTTGGTAATTTCATTGAATTGTCTCCCCTATTAGAGTGACTTTATTATATAGTGTGAAAACTACCATTGGGACACTTTGCTTTGTGTAGTTTGCTGCTTCACTTAGGACTGTGTGCCTTTGGAGAGGGCTACCTATGTGCTTAGCCTACAAGCTATAATTGGTAATTGCTGAGGGGTTTTATGGAAAAAAACAACAACAACAAAAAAAAAGAAACAAATTTTTTTTTTTTAGGGATAGTTTGCATGGTTCTTCAATAGCACACAACTCATGTGGATAGTTCACACACTTACGAAGATTTACTTTCTTTGCTTTTACCTTGATGAGATTTTGTCTTGTTCCTTGTTAGGCCTCAATTTTGCATCTGTGAGGTCTATGTTACAACATGATATATGCCTGTGTTAACAATGTGTAGAAAGTCTTTCATTTTGCTTTGTGTCTCTTGGTTTGATGCTTATCTCTTTCCTTATTGTTTTTAATTTCATGCTATCTGCATTAGCTTAAATATCCTTAATCTTGTGTGTTCTCTTGTGTTAAAAAGAAATAAATGATTAAAAAAATGTTTACTTTGTCTATATTTTTATTGTTGTTGTTGTTTTTTTTGTCTTGTCTGTCTTTTTCTTTTTATCAAAAAAAAAATATCAAATTAGTAAGTTTTGTTTAAATTTTTTTCCTTTTCTTTTTCTTTCTAAGTTTTATTTGGTTTCCATCTCAAACTCACTCACTCTCTCTCTCTCTCTCTCTCTCTCTCGTACCCTTTCTCTCTCTTCTTTGATGTCGACTCCCAATGCCACCCACCTCTATGCCTTTCGGCGTCGAAATAACTTCCCACCCCTTCCCCAGAAACATTCGACACCACCATCCCCTGACAACCTTCCGCCTCCAAACACCTCCACTGACCCAGATCACAAACCACCACCTCCCGACCCTACCCCTTCTCCGCCTCTCAAACCCACTCCGCCTCCACCACCACCCAGAGAACCCACTCTGCCACCACCACCTAAAGAACCCTCTATGCCTCCTCGTGAACCCAGTCCCGAACTTCTCCCAACTCGTGCATCCTCTCCTCTTCCACCACTGCCTCTGTTTCAAGGAATTGCCTCACAAACTCTCACCAAACGCCTCGCTGCCCTTGCCCCTACTACCTCAGTTCCTTCGTTCAATGTCAAGGCAGTGGACCGAAAATGTAAGTCGTCCCCTATTTCTGTTGATGAGTCTGAGTCGACTCTGGAATTTCCTCGTCTACCTTGTCTTGCCAAGAAGCCCAAGGTGGTGCCCCCACCTACACCCTCCACCTCTTGGTTTGACAAGGGCAAGGTCCCTGCCTCATCTTCTTCTAGAGGTACTCTATTTTTTAATAGGTCTTGTAAGGATAGATTTATTGCTTGTATTTCCTTGTGAAAATAGTGACTGAGAGGTTACTGGATTATGAGGAATTTGATCATTTGGGTTTGTATAAATTAATTGCTTTCATGGTTGGAAAGAATCTGTCACCGCTCTCCATGTTCCTGTTAGTCCTTGGTGCATGAGTTTTATTCCAATTTGTCTGTTGATGTGGTTGACCCTACTAATGCGAATTTTGGGAAGGTTTATTTACGTGGCAATTGGATTCCTTTTACTCCAGAGATTATTGTAGAATGTTTCCATCTACCTTTGATTGTTTCCCTTGATTACTGTGTGGGGTTTAGTCCGTATATGGATGAGGTTTCATGAACTCTCACTGAAAAATCCTCATCGACTTGGCCTGCGTTAAATGCCATTCTTGATGCTCACCTCCCTCCGCTATACCACATTTTGCATGTCATTTTCACTTATAATTGGCAGCCCACATCTCACAAGTCCACAGTTCGGGCAAACTTGGCTCATTTCTTATATGCAGTGGGTTCCCGCAAGTCTATTAGTCTTCCTCCTTGTCTCTTTCAGGTCATTTTGGATGTCGCTTTTTGGCCAAGGGTCTCTTGGATATTGCCCCTGCCTTGTTTGATGCAGACTTTGACTCACCTCTTCTCAGTTGTTCCCTCTAAGAGTTTGGACACTCGCATCAACCTTAAGGCCATCAACTTGGCATCCACTCGGTCCAAAGCTCTTAAGAAGGGTCCTTTTGTCAAAGACCCTATGGCTCTACTTTGGGTGTCAAACAATCATCCTAGAAGTATTGGTTGTTTGAATGGGTTCATACCCTTAGTGATGAGTTTCACTCTTTTCAGTCTGAGTTTCGGCTAGCTCATGCGCAAAATCAAGCATTTCAGGTTGTTGTCCTTCACCATCTTAGTCTGCCCCTATCTACGCCATCCATTATTGTTGATGTCTCCCTTGAGGAGATGCCACCATCTTAGGGGGAGCATGTCCCCAGTTCAGCTGCTGCTACGTCTATGCCCACATCCTCTGAGCCCGAATCCTCTGTCATTGCCACGGGTCTTTCTATTGCTGCCCAACCATCTGTCCCAGCAACTCAGGGGGAGTTTATTGTGCCTCTGGGCACCGAGAAGCTCTCCAAGAAGAAGAAGAATTCTTTTACCAAGTAGTTGGGTTTCTCTATTGGCATGCCCTCTGAATACTTTGGGGGAGTTCTTTAAGATTATCTTATGTTATCTGACTTTGTTCCATGCTCTTTAGTCTCTAAACTTTTGTCCTGCTGTCTTTGACTATTTTTATGTTGATAGCTTATTGTATTTTTAGTAGGTGGACTTCATATTTGTTACTTTTGTTTTAGCACTCTAATCAATATTTTTACTTGATGTGTTCTTGTCTGTTTCTTACTATCTTTATCTGTAGTGTATGCTAAATTTTAAATCACAGGTTCATTGTTCATATGCATGCCAAAGTGGAGTTTGTAAGTGTAAATATTTGTCATGCTTTGAACTTCATGTTTAAACATTGTTTTCATGTTATAACATTGAAAACCCAGTAGCCGTGATTTCTAATTCACCACATGTTTTGCTGAGCTAGCTTTCCTCTTTTGTGCCCTAGTATATATATTTGTTTGGTCTGTGTTTACCCTACCTTTTTAGCAGCTAAAATGTGATTTCATCATGAAACATTCTCTGCAAAGGTATGAAGCATTCCTTGTTTCATTGTCCATTGGCCCATGGCATTTTGGTGAAACTTCACCATTCATATCGTGTTTTCTGGTTTGAAGCTTGAAGGGAGTTCAAGCTGAGTCTCAAGGGGAGCTTGAGCAGAAGCTAGAGGGAGTCCAACAGCTGGAGGGAATCCAACAAACCACAATACCAGCGGGAGGCTGGTTGCTTGAAGACTTTCACAAAAATAGGGAGTTGATTGCTTGTGTTGTAAAGAAATTTGTAAGAGAGTTTTAAATTGTGTTTACTACATTGTATCTTGTAATAACTCTAAGAATTTTTAGTGGATTTGCTTCACATCTGGACAAGGTCCCATAGAGTAGGTTGTGAGAAATCATGGTTGAACCATGTAAAAATTGATGTGTCATTTTTATTTTTGAACATTACTTGAATCAAATCTGATTTTGTTTGTTAATCTAAGTGGGTAAATGATTAGCATGGTAGTTAATCAACTTTCAAAAACAAAAACCAAAGTTCTAACTAAATAATAATATAAAACTAAATTGAAAGAATTTTTAACTTTTTTTGTTTCTCTTTTATATTGTTTGGTTTTAATTTTTTTTAATAAATAAAATTATTTTATATTGTTTAATATTTTTATTTTTAATTAGGCCTTTAATTTATTTTACCTTATCTAATTTATAAAGCTAAGGTATTTTTTATTTTATTCAAAATTAAGTTGACCAAAATCTAGTTTAAACTACTTTTTACATTTTTACAAAACAAAAGTTTTTGTTTGTAATTGCATGAAACTAATTGTGAGTTTTAAACTGGTATAAAAATAAAACAGTGAGAGCTTATAAACTCAAAATATGATTTTGTAATTCAAAACTATTTCAAATCTTGGGACTGAAACATATTATTTCAGATTGGATAGATTGATGATTGAATTAATATCTCTCTGATTTACAATCTAACCCGTATTATATTTTTCAAACCTCGACTGTTTTTTGTTATATGTTATAAGTAAATTTCAAAGTGAAGAGAATAATATACAACTAATACAATCATTCCTGATAATTCCAAGCTATTTTAAAGGAAATGATTATACTAATAACTACTTATTTAATTAGTAATGTTTAACAATAAGACATGCATGTTGTATTATCAAATTTCTTTTACGAGTGAAATAGTACTGGAAAGGAATCAAATTAACCCTCTCCTTTTAAGTAAACATATATAGAAACATGTATGTATATAAACTTATAGTTCGATTCGTGTACGATAGTGAACATATATAGGGCTTAATTTAGAAGTCTCCTTTCAAATGTGCCGACCCCATTGCATGGCCATCATATGGCTCATGCATGCATACATCTATAATAAGGAATATAGCCATTTTTATATTATTATCTGAACCTTAATTGGTCTATTGCATTTGTCGCTTTGTTTTCGTATTGATACTAATAATAACTATAATAATGCTCATCACAGTCTTCGATTGAGGCCAAAAACGAAAAAGGAGATAAAGAGTCACTGAAAACCAATAAAATTCTTAAACTAGAGTCGTAGTAGTTCACATTCTATTGCATTGGCCACACTTTTACAAGCGGTCATACAAAAGTGATTGATATACAAATCAAAGAACTTTTTTCTGCAAAAGCTAGCTAAACTAATGGCGTACTAACTATTTTAACAAAAATAAAAATAAAAACTTTCCGCTCAGTTTCTACGGTGCTGTACTTTGACTAAGTATAGCATTTGTTACTGCTATTGGGAAAATTTGTTGACGTCTCAGTTGGACATGGCGACGAAGAGTCCCAGAGCAAGCTCGGCTTCCATGGATCCGTCATAGCCGTATTCAAAGGTGGCAACGGTAAACTATTATATGGATTAAAACCAAGGGATCGAACAGCCTCCCACGTCTGATCTTGATCATCATGATTCTTGACCATTGAACTTTGATCTGTACTAGTAGTAGTAGTACTACTACTAACCATGTTGCCAAGAATATTCCCTTGAAAAAGCTCATATGGAAACCCCATTGAGAAGCCATTAACATCGTTAGTACATTGGTCCTGTGATATTCCACAGATCAAATCAACACCCTGATGATCATGAGAGGCCTTAGAGCCAAAATGATCATGCCTATGATCTCCAAGCACCGAAGACGTGTTTAGTAACATGGAAGGAGATATATTATCTGGAGGGGCTGAAAAGAGGAAGCTAGCTGGGGAAAATTGATCTCCACAGCTTGAAATGTTAATATTGGAGTTATGATAGGCTTTGAAAGAAGCAAAGTCAACGGGAGGGTAAGTCAAACTTGTGCTACTAGTATTGGTAGAGGAGTTTTGTATGTCATTTCTATTAGTACTAGTACAACAAAACTGGATCGGTGAACTAGTTTTTGTCACTAGTGACATATTATTATTGCTCGTCAGATCTGAACTAAACTGAGTAGTACAGCTTGGTTGATCTGGTAAGTGAGAAACCCAAGACTGAGAGAGAGCTCTTTGAGCTGATGAGTTGGTTTTCTTGAATATTCTACATATTGCCCAAGAATCCTGCAAGTACAGAAAAATCCAACGAAAAATAGTTAATACAAAGTGTTTTTTTTTTTTGTTACATGATAAATAATGTCAATATCAAAAGAATATATATATATGAGAACTTTTTTGTATTTGAAATTAGTCATGCACTTTACATTAGCAGGGAAATTTTTGTAGTCCAATCTCTTTGATGGCACAACTGAGTGATCGGTGAGAGTCGGTAGGCGAAACTCATGCATCATCCAGTCAGTTTTGACGCCCTTAGCAGCTCTGCCTTTGTAGAAAACAAGAGATTTCTTCAAGCCAATACATTTGGTGCCCTCCGACGAGTAAATGGGGCGGTCGGTCCCTGTGGCTTTCCAAAACCCCGCTCTGGTCACCCGGTTGGGTCTGGTGCTGTTCCTGTACTTCCTATCCCTAGGGCAGTAGAAATACCACTCTTTCTCTCCGGTGCTCGCCAACTCTACACGATCACGCCAACAGCAAAACTTGTCAGATCAATATACCCAAGATATTTGGTATAGTAAGGGAACTATATTGGATATATATATATGTACACATACATGTCATGCTTATAAGAGATAATAATGATATATATATATATATATATCTTACTAGGGAGATCCCAAGGATCATATTTATAGATGTCAAGTTGCTTGATGAGCTCAATCGAGAGAGGGCGCTGTTGAATCTTTCTCTTTAGATAAAACCCAACAAGCTCCTCGTCAGTTGGGTGAAATCTAAAACCAGGCAGCATCACTTCCTCCAATTTATCTCCTTCACTTCTCTCATGATCCATAATTAATATACTTTATAAAACCCAACAAAAAGAAAAGAAGGCTTAGAGATTTTAAATATGATAAAGGGTATTTTTCCTTTTGACTGAAATAGAACAACCACTAAGACATCACAAGTACTCCTCTAGTGAAGAGTAAAACAAAGTACTGAAACTTGTTTGAGTATCTTACAAGTCATGAGCTGATCAAAGCTATCTAAGTGAAACCCTAAAAATATGTAGTATAGTAGTAGTGGTAGTAGGATTAGTAGTAGTAATACTAGTAGTATGTGAAAAAACCCTAAATTTGAAGGGCAATATGGTTCCCGAGAAAGGGGTCTAGCTCCGAAGGTTCAGCCGACTTTTGTGGTGACTTTAAGGACTATGTTAAAGAGAAAGAAGCTAATAATATTGGCCAAATCAAGCTCTTAAAAGATCACAACTACAACTACCAAGAAAGCCCTCAAGTCAACAAAAAATATTGGGTTTCTAGAGAGCTATAGGAGAGTCTTATTTATGATCATTTGTACCTGAAAATGAAATAGGCCCCCATTTGGGTTTGTTTAATCCAAATGGAGGAATCTCAATAAGCTATTAAATCAACACCTTCATGGGGATTTGAGTCCATATTTAATTAAGTCCTCCAATTATCACATCAAATTAATAGTATATAATCAAATTATTTAAAGCTTTGATCTCTAAGACTATCCACTATGACAATCAAGACAAAGAAAGCATTCAAAAATATATTAAAATATTATGTGTTAATTAAACTTGTATTAGTAATAAGGTTTGATTATTTGGAAACGTGGGCCAGAACTTGTTGCTTTCAACACAAAACTCAAATTAAATAGCTGGGGTAAGACTAATTTAAGGATTATTTTAAGTGATACAAGTTTCTCAAAATCCGAAAATCCCGTTTCTATTCCATTCCCCAGAGCTTCTATTCCACTGACTTTGTCGGCTTATATCAATATAATTTTAGGGTCAGAGATACATACAGCCAAAAAGATTAATACGTGTGATATATGTAAAATCTAATAATTATATCTATTTATATATAGCTAATAAGATAAAAGGATCTCACTTGAATATTTAACATGTTAAAATTATATGTTTGACCCACTACATACCTATATTTTAATTATATTACATATAATCATATCTCTCTCACTCTTTCATGTGTGTAACTCTATAGATATAATCTCCCTCGGTCCTCACTAATTACTATTAATTACCTTTTCATAAGTACAAATCAAATGAGATCAAATTCGTCTCTTGCTCTTTTCATTGTATTTTATATCTCTTGGTCGGTGAAATGTGCAATTATAATGACTTTCTGGCCTCATGGGCCATGGCCAAGGGGGAGAAATTAACTTGTTAAATTTTATTTAAATAACATTTACGTTGTACATCTATCTGCATGTTATTGTATATATGAGAGTATTTTATATGTATATATATAGGAAACTCCACATATTAACCTATATTTACCTCATTATTGTAATCATATATCTCTTTTAAACTTTTTCACAAAAGTAGTCTCATACCCGCTGAAAAAGTCCTAAATACCCTTAGCACAAACTAAGGTTCTCTCTTTCTCTTCTCCCATCTCTTTCTCTTCTCCTCTTATCTCTCACGATCTTGCAACCACAACCATCAATTTTTATTTTTTTTCTTCCTCACCTTATTACTCACGAATTGCAGCTATCATCTTCATCTATATCGAATTTTTGTTCTCACTCTTCCAAAGTCATCATCTCGCTATATTTTTTTCATTTAAAAGCTACCAAAAGTTGAAGGAAGAAAGAGTTTAAGATAATGGATAAGTACTATTGTTGTTTATAGGTTATGAGTGTGTTACATAATAGTTTATAGTTGTTTTTCACTACAAGAAATTGACCATACAGCGACTGTCACAACCCGAGCCCTAGGCTGTGGCAGAATTGTAATATCCATAACTTGGGTGGTCAAAGGTCAAACTTTGACCCTTGGTGGAAAATAGTCTTTATAAATGATCTTTTAATTTATTTGAAATATTACCATAATTATAAGTCAAGACAATGGAATAATTCCTATAATTATATATGAAAATATTACGGATAAAAGTAGGATTATTTATCTTAATACATATAACAATAATATCCCCACAGTTATGTAATCACCAAACAGTTAAAATTTAATAAGTCATAAAACACCAAAATAATACTTAGCATCCACCATTCATCATTTCTAACTATTACATAGCTAACTTAGATATACAGACCGATAGGTTCCAAATTAAATACATAATATTCAAAAGATAGGACTAGGGCGCTAAACACATTAGCTTCAGCGATAATTCACCTTATCCACATTTTGCGTCACTAGGATCCTGGAATGGGAGAGATATAGGGGGTGAGCTTATAAAGCCCAGTAGGAAAGCAACCAATAACATAGGACTCAAAAGTTCAATAAAAACCCATGCACGGTTAGCTTTTTAAAACAAAACATACATCATCATGTATAAACCAAAATAGAGAGAAACCATAAATAATCATAAGAGCATAGCTACCAGTGCACATCACACCGTCCACTAGACCCCTAGTTCCCGTTACCCACCATAGAAAATTCGACATCCTAAACCGGGTAGCCAGACCTGATAACCACCACAATGGGGAGGCTCAAAACACTTCCTGTATACAGATGCTAGGTCTTTACACCTACAGGTGAGTGGACACCTGATCTACCTATGATGACACAGAGACTAGGTCGTGAAACAACAACATGCACAAATCATGATCACTATGGCTCTCATCGATATAACCAAATGCAGGTAAACATGAAAAGAAAGAAACATATTCCCTTTTTATTTTAGAAAATTGGGCAACATAACAGCTGCATTTCTATAAAACCCAAAAATCATAACCTGCATAATTAAGTTAACAAAATAATATATTTGGCACTCAGTGCCCTCAGAACAGAACAGAAAACATGCAGATTAAGTTTTCCATTTCTCAAACATTTTATCAATATCAAAATTGGAATATGTTAATGCAATTCAATAAGAGTACAACAAGTCCAATAGTCAAGTTGAGTCCCTACCTCTTAAGAATTTTCAGTCCGAGCCCCAAGCGACACTCCCAAGCTTAACGATTATCCTAGAGTGAATTAAATTGGATCTATATATCACGATTTTCCTACGAGCATCAAATGAGCAAACGATTATCATTATTGAATTCCTTATTCAAAATCGTGTCCAACGACATATAATATGACCATATTTAAAAATTCAAGTTCCGAAACCTCACCCAAGCGGTGCACACTAGCAGTTGATAGCGGTACCGGGAACGTAGACGAATATATGCATGGCATATATCAAAACGATCCTCTCGAGTAGTACATCACGGAAGTACAGCCCCTTTGCCCAACTAACCTCCGGTGTCGCCGGAAAATGCCTCCAAAGGGGCAGAGATACCCACAATTTCGCCGGAGAAAAACGGTGAGTTGACTTAAATAACTTAGTGGGCGACGTTCCTCCCTTCACACTGGTTCCAACGGTGCCACCCACTCACCGAACGGAGGTCTGGGTTCGCCGGAAAGTGCGGTCAAAGTTTTGACGACGAAACTTTGACTGCTCCGTTCGTGTGCGTCTTAAGTCCGATGGCCTTGAGGTTTTGGGGATGAGGTTGTTGCCGACCACTGGTGCTCCAACTCCAGCGCGTGGCGGCAAAAGAGAACTCCGACAACAACTGTGTGATACCCCAACGTGGGTTGTTGCAGAGAGAAGAAGAAGAAGGAGAAGTGCTCGAGCGAAACAGGAAAATGAAAGAAAAAGAAAAGAAAGGAAAGAAAAAGAAAAGAAATCTGACAAATAATAAAGTAAGTGGGCCCCACCACTATAAAAAAAAAATTTGAGTCTTCACAGCGACGACTTCTATTGCGACGACAATGATGTCGTCGCAATAGAACACATAAAACCATAAAATTTGGATTTTTTTATTTTTATTAAAGACCTACAGGGAGGACATGTCGTCGCAATAGACGTCGTCACTATAGTTTCAAAATATCTTGACCTATAGAGATGACATATTGTCGCAATAGGTCTCTAAAATTTTTGGATGGAATATACAACACCAAAATTATTTATTATTTATTATTAATTTTTTATTTTTTGAAAATGACCTATAGCAATGACAAATGTCGTCGCTGTAGAGAATTTCAGAACACATAAAACCACGAAATTTTGATTTTTTTTTTATTTTTTATTAAATACCTACAGGGAGCACATGTCGTTGCAATAGACGTCGTCCTGTAGGTTCAAAATATCTGGACCTATAAAGACGTCATGTCGTCGCAATAAGTCTCTAAAATTTTTGGAGGGAATATACAACGCCAAAATTATTTATTATTTATTATTAATGTTTTATTTTCCTTGAAATAACCTATAGCGACAACAAATGTCTTCGCACTAATACAAAAAAGACTTTTTAGGACTAGCATTGCGAGTCCTTTATTTGAGAGCCTTAAAAACTAAGGTTTTTTAGGACTCGCAAAAAATATTTTTAGGACTCACATTGAGAGTCCTAAAAGAATGTTTAACTCTCATTGAGCGCCTTTAAGTAAGTTTTTAGGACTCGCAACGCAAGTCTTAAAAAATCGGGTTGAGTGCCTTTAAGTAATTTTTTAGGACTCGCAATGTGAGTCCTAAAATATCTCGCTGAGTGTCTTTAAATTAAGATTTCAGGACTCACTTTACATGCCCTTAAAAGTAAAAAAAAAAAAAATTTAAATAGAGCTACAATTTTCATTTTGATTTTAAAAAAATATATATCCATTTGAGAGTCCAAAATGTATTATATATGTTAGATTTCTAAATTTTCCAAAAGAAAATACAAAAAAATAATTTTTTATTAATTACTCAAAAAAATTTATTAATTGCTTAGAAACAATCAATCCATATCATAAAAATCATATCTACCAATGAAATTGTATACATTTAAGTTCTTTGCAATATCAAGCAAATAATAAGATTTCAGCCACCACCACCCCCTCCTCCCATGCCTCCAAAGGGGCTCAAAAACCCGAAAAACTCTGCAAAAATGTCATTGGGGTTCCTGGGGTTGAATCTAAACACATTTGGACCATCCCCAGTTTGAAAGAAAGTAGCACCACCACCAGGGAATCCCCTTGCTGCATCAGGGGATGGCACTTGTCCTTTGAGACCTTCTTCACCATATTGATCGTATATTGCTCTCTTCTAAGGATCACTTAAAACCTACAACAAAAACCACAAAAAGAATCATATCAACAAAACCAGAAAACTCATAACAAAGCATAAGATACAGAGACAAACATATACCAATACCTTTCAATACAAATACAAGTTTTGATCTAATAGTTCTAAAACAAAATATCTTTCACTCATTTAGTTCTGGGTTTTCAATTACACACTCAAACAAACCACCATTAAAACTAAACTAAAAAGCACATGAACAATATGATGATTAAAACAAAAAAAAACAGTTCTTTTTCAGATGAACTTTCCAATTAAACATCTGTTTTCTTATCCTTTTTTCTAATGAAAGAAAGTTCTTTTTCTTTTTGTTCTAAAAAAACATGTCAGCCACTAGTTAACCTCTCAAGATGCACGACAAACATAGCTAAATTATCACATCATTATGAATAGTTTCTAAGTGTTAGCAACTGTTCTTGAACATAGCTTTTTAACATATGGATACTTATTCAAACCCTCATTTACTTCTGGCCTAATGATTGAGATTACATCTATACAAAATAAAAAATACTAATTATATGCTCAAACCAAGAAACAAGTAAAATAGAAAATTATCCAACTGTTAATTCTTAATATTCAAACATCATATTCTAATTTCAATCTTGAGATAAGGTCTGCTTTTTTTTTTTTTTACTTTTATCTTGGTCATTAACTTAATTATATGGACAGAATATTTCAAGTACTGATAATTAAGATCATTACAGCCACTAAATTTCTATCTTCCAAACTCACTTCACAACCTGTGTGGACAAAGCTATATTGTTCTGACTACTAAAATATGAACCACCAATAGATAGCATTAAATTTTGCATGTGGGACCAATTAGTGGTTGAATGGTTTGATGAATAATAAGAAAAAAGAATGTTTAATAATTTGTTGTCTGGCTATCTGCACGAGTGAAAAACTCATGTTTTTTAGTACTATGTAATAATCTTGCGTATGTGTGCACATACACATATACAGACATATGTATTTTTATCTCCCTTTTCTTATTTAATTAAATAAAATCTGATTTAATGTCAACTATTGCTTATTTTTTTCAAATATTTTCAACATGAATTTTAAAAAATAGAAACACCAATATTATTAGTGAAATTTTAAACCTCTAAAAGCCAACTCAGATTTGGGTTAGAAAAATTCAAACAAAGGATAAAAATAAGGATAAGGGGGTTCAATTAACAAACAAAAATTTAATAATTAGTACAGCCACTACTGTTGAAGTTGTGCCACTAATTTCCAGCTCATATATAGTTTGATGGTAAAGAGACAGACAAAAAGAGAGGTTGTAACACTAGTTTTACAAGAATGTATAGAGAGGCTTTGGAAGGTTTTTCTCATTGTATTTTATAGGGGTTAAGTGAAGTAAGATTGCTTGTTTTTTTTCCTGGGATTGATTTTTAAGTGTCTTCAAACTCAACATTTCCACAATTTCTTATTTAGATAACTATTGATAAGCATGACTTGTATATATTATTTATGTCTTAATAATACAATTGCTTCAGTTTTATCATGTTTTTACTCTTTCTTGTTAACTAAAGTTTAGATGAGCTACATGTACCACAAGAATAAGACTAAAAAAATAAGACCACAAAAAAAAATCAATAAATAACAAGAACAAATAATGAGAAGTAAGAAAGATGCATGGCTAATGGATTTAGAATATCATCCTTATAGATCTATTTTTTATGAAAATTAATAGGAACTTTTAAGGAAACTTACTCAAGCAACAAATACAACCAACAAGAAATTAAAAGTCAGTACAACTCTAATTCAAAACAATCAATTTCTCACCACCATCACTACATATCAACTGAAAAATTTAAGGAGATAACTAAGTACGTTCTCATATCAATTTCTCACCACCATCACTCATATTTATAGAATACAGCCACGAGCCCAGAAATCAAAAATGAGATAACAAATACCAAATATCAGTAAGAGATAATAAGAACACAGCAGTAACAACAATAGTCAGGCATCATATTGCAATTAAGTATAAAAGACACCATTATCCACAGTTGATGATGATTAATTTGAACAAGATCAACTAAAATCCTGATACTTTAAATTTGTGTATAAACTTTAAATTTTGCTCCACAAAGCAAAGCATATTATTTTTAAAACAACAATGACATCAAAACCACCACAAGCCAAAATGAACAAAATACATATATACATTTACCTGTAAACAAATAAAAGCAAGTTCAGATTAAATAAAATACCAAAGACTATAATAATTACAAAAATAAAAGTAAGTGAAATATGCAATATTAGCAAGACAAACAATTAAACAATTTATGAACTACACTCCAAAACAATTCTTAAAAAACAGAGTATTGACAAGATAAGACTTCACTAAATTTTGACTTGCAAAAACAAATATTCCACGACTGTTTTATATTATACCATTGGACGGAAACAATAAACCTCTAAAAGCCAACTCAGATTTGGGTTAGCAAAAATCAAACAATGATAAAAATAAGGAGGAGGGGTTCAATTAACAAAATCAAACAGCATATCCCCTAATTTACTAGCCTAGCAAACTGTCATAATCAACACAAACAAATCAAACAACACATGTTTTCATTCATATATCACTGTAGCACACAAAATTCTCAGAACCTACTTCACTAAGACATGCAAGTTTTCAACCTTCCGTTATCACCGCAACACACAAAATTCTCAGAACCTACTTCACTACGGATGAATATCTAAGATATCTAAACTCCACTAAAGTTATACAATTTATATTCAAAATAAATTGAGAGATGGAGGGCACTACGGATCAAATCTAGCTTTATTTAATAAAAATTACATATATATAAAAAAAAATCAAATAATATATTGTGAGATGAAGATGAAAGATCAGCTGGCATATAATTTTATTTAATAAAACAAAGTTAAAAGGATGAACCCATGGTTGTCCAACCAAAGTAATGGTGGTTGGCTCATGTGTTTATATGTGTGAAGTTTGTATAAAGTTATTAAATACAAATGTATAAAAATTTAAAGAAAAAAAAAAACATAGTTAGTTTCATATATATTGGACCATACCATGGCCATATTATCGCTAGAACAAAACCAGTGAGACGATAAATACATGTCTTTCATTATTAGTTGTGTAAGCATTAGGCTCGTGTAAGTTACATATATATATATATATATATTGTATCCAAATATGAGTTTAATGAATATTGGTAGTTCTTAGACACAGTAAGAATGACTATCCATGTGCTATAGTATTGAAAAATACAGAATATACATATTGTTGAAAAGATTAATGTCTGGAAGCCAGCTAAGGCAAATAAATGTGCAAGCAAAACCATATAAAATTTGAGAATGACCATATTGCTAGAGACCCTCTAATTAATTAAGGTAGTTTTAGTGTGAGAAAAGAGGAAAACCACCCAACCCAATACAACGGGATTGAGAAAAGAGGTAGTTTTTGTAGCTGGTAAGCTTGAGAATAACAGGATTAAGAGATGGAGGGCAGTGAGATTGAGAGGTCCTTTTTCACCAAATCAAAAGAAAGAAAGAAAAAAATAGAAAAGAAATTAAAATATAATATAAAAAATCAATCTCCATACCTGAGTGACGGAGAGAGGGAATGGACTGAGAAAATTCCCAACCCCTGCACCGTCGAGCCCAAACACGATACCCCCCCACTCGCCGTCGGGCCCAGCCCGTCGAGCCCAGCCCCAAGCCCCCTGCCGCCGTATAGCCCGACCCCGACCCCCCTGCCACCATCGACCACCATCCCTCGAGCCCTTTGTCGCTGTACAGCCCGACCCCTAACCCCCTGCCGTCGTCGACCACCATTCCCGAGCCCTTGCCGTCGTACAACCTTCTCCTTTTCTTCTTGTGGTTTTTTGCGACTGAGAAAAGATAATGAAACCTAGGGTTGTGTCTATTATGATAAGCTATTTGTAAAATAAAATTGGGATAACTGTATAAATATTTTTATATTCGTTAATTGTTCAATAAGATGTATTGGTGTAGTGTTAAAAAGTACTTAACTTAATTTGGAGAATAGTAGTTCGAGACTGGCTAACTCCATTATACATTTTTTTTTTAAATTAAAATTGTAAATATTATGGGTGTGTTTGGTAAAATTTTTGTTTTAAATTTTTAAACACAAAAATAGAAATATTATTTTTATTTTTGTTTCTTTATTTTTAAAAAATAAAAATATGTTTGGTAACTATTTTTTTTATAAAAAAAAAAGAATAAACTTGTGTGACTTAAATAAATTCCCAAATGTGTATTTTGACCTTATATTTTCGAAAAAAAATTAGTGTTTTTTATGCTTTTTTGCTTAACAATTTTAAGGACTTTTTTTTGGAGTCCTTAATACTCTTTTAGGACTCGCAAATCGAGTCCTTAAAAGTCACAATTCCTAATTTTTCAGCTCAGGTTTTTTTGCAAGTCCTTAAAAAGTATTAAGGACTCCCAAAGCAAGTCCTTAAAATTGTTAAGTAAAACACTCATTTTTTAACCCAGATTATTTTAGGACTTGCATATGTTTTTAGGACACTCACTGCGAGTCCTACATTGTGTTTTTTCAGGACTCTCAATGAGTGTCCTAAAAACTTCATAAATATTTTTAAGGACTTGCATTTAGGTGCGTGTCCTAAAAATGTGTCCCGTAATGGGTATTTTGTAGTAGTGTCGCTGTAGAGGTCTGAAAAAAAAAATTGTGGGAAACTTTCTCCCAAAAAAATTTAGCACCGAAAATTGAATTTTGGGAACTCTCTATAGTGATATGTTATTTTCATTAATGAAAATTGTGCATTTCATCTACTGAGACGAAATTTGTTTGCTCTATTGCGACGACATGGGTCGTCTTCTTCCCTCATTTTCTCTCAAATTTCATAGACGAAAAAACGTCCCCTTCATGATTTTCAGCAAAAGACCTCAGCCTAGGTCCCCTCCACCTCATCCTTGAGCCTCCGATGTCTCCCCAATGCATGTAATCGTCTTTCGCCATTGAAAAAGTAAGGTTTTTTTTATTTTTTTCAGAATTTTTTATTTAAGAAAAGTGGGTTTTTATTTTTTCAGATTTTTTGCTCAAGGTATTGTCTGTGTAATGACTTATCTCCACTGATTTCTTCAGGTATTGTTTTTATTTTTTAGTTGTAAATATTTATTTTATGATAATGTTTGTATTATATTTGATTTTGTGTTTGTTTTAGATTTTTTAATTGAACTTTTTGAATCTTTCGTTCTCTCTTCTCAGTATTGTTGGATCTCCATTGGGTGTTGATATTTTTCTTAATTTTCAAATGTATAAATTTATTTTATAATAGTGTTAGTATTATGTTTGATATTTAATAATTTGTGGTTTTGTTAATTTTATAAATTGTATATTGTTTTTTTCAAATTTGTGTATCTTTGTGAAATAGATGAATGTATGTGTTCTAGGTTAGAAAATTAATTTCATGTTAAAAAGTTTAATAATTATTTAATTTTAGATTGTATGTAAGTTAGAAATTTTAGATGATAAAAAATTTAAATTCGTATTAGTTAGGTTGTTAATTTTAGATGATAAGATTTTTGAATTGGTATCATACACTACAACAAAAAAAGTCATTTGCGTCGGTTTCTAACTGCCGCAATTGAGTTTTTGCGTCAGTTTTATATATGACGCGGAATCTTATGTCGCAAAACAGGCTGGCGTTTGCATCTGTGGGGCACTGCCACAAATGTTAAAACGAGTATTTTTTGCGTCGGTTGGGAACTGTCACATAAAGTATTAACCAGGGAAATTGCAAATGTTTATGCCAATTTCCCTGACCTATTTTGATAAAAAAAAAAACAGCAACAGGAACAGGAACAGAAAAACAAATTATAAATTTTTTAAACATATTTATCTAAAGTTAACATTTGTGATCAAAAGCAATTCACATTTCAAAGTTAATCTATGTATATAGGTACTCTTGTGTTCTAAATTTCTAAGTATTAAACCTACTTAAACTAAAATGTCATCACCCGCTCTTTTGCTAACTGAGATACGCCATAATTGATTCAGTCCACTCATCACGTATCTCGTTGATTTCGTGAGCCGAATATGGTGTCGTATTCGTAAACTAATTAGAAAATATTTAAAATAATAAGTTAGAAATCATCCAAATAAATCATTAATGATAGTTTAAATTAAAATTAAAAGGTAAAACAATACCTCATTTTTCAAGTAGGTCTTTAGTCTAGGCTGTGAAATCCACTCTCTAGCAAACTTTATAATGTAAAAGCCACACTCGGTTGGCCCAGTTTGGTTTCGACACTATTACAACATAGTTATCCAAATTTAAGTATTATATTTAGCAAGTTATTATAATAAAAATATGTCAAAAACTTTAATATGATAAGTAATATATTTTACTTACCTTAGGAACACAAACTTTTAGATTGATTGACTCTTTTTGTCTTCGGTGTGTATCATATTGATCAAATGCCCTGCACAAAATATTAATATTTACCCAGATATGAGTTTGAAATGAAATCATAAATTAATTAAGTAATATGTATAACTTACATGACAATTATCTCCTTGATTTCTGGACGAAAATGTGAGTTTACAGGATCCAAAAAAGTTACCGAATGTCTGTGTGACTAAATTAATACTAACATCCAATAATAGCTACAATAAAAAAAACTTGTGTAAGATATTTATCAATAAACAAAATATATGAATATAAAATCAAATTGACTTACTTGTTGTTCCAAGGACAAATTAGAAACTGTGTCTCTAGCTCCATCTGTAGAAACCGATTGAAGAGATTTTTAGCACGTATTTCCTTGGTTCCTGCATTAATGGACACTAAAGCGGGATGCATGAAAGTGTACATGTCGTTCAACCCCTTCATTTGAACTAAATCATCGTGAAAGCTACATATAATTAAAAAAACTCAATAAACTATTAAATTTCAAGTTACACTAAATAAACTAAAAGATTATAAACACCATTGTACCTCATATATAATGCTAGCTTAGTCTATCTGATCATCTCATAGTGGCAAAAGTGGAGGATATCATCTTTCCCTGACAGAGCGATAGTTTGGAATCCAAATACCCTTTCTACAATTAGAATTTCTACCACACGTTCAACTTTCCATTTATTAATAAACTTCACCAAATACTTCAACATTCTTTTCATAGGCACTTCTGTAGGCTCCTGTGTCAATGTCTCTATTCTTTTCTTTGATTGTCTTGGTTGTTGAGGAAAGGGCGCAAGTAACTCTTTTGTTTGTTGATTAGTAAGGACCCAATGTTGTGGCCATCCAACATCGTACTCGACTGTTTGTCCAACCAATGTATAACTTTCCATTATAAGCGGATATGGTAAACTAGCATTCTCTTGAATGGCTACCTCAACTCTCACACGATAATTTCCAGGAGGCAGTTGAACGCTATGTATTTCTGTGCAACAAGTACTTAAAAGTTTCCCCTCTGCAATTATATTTTGTGTCGAACCAAGACAAAACTTACAATTAATCTGTTAGATTTTTCGATAAACTAGTTTATTCTTACTTTATCAAATATATGTAATAATGAGTTAAAAAGAAACTATTACCTCATCAGGAAAATTTGACTGTGGTGGTGGGGGAGCACATGGTGCCTATGTCGGTGGTGGAGGAGCATATGGTACCTGTGAGGGTGGTCGATGAGCATATGATGTCCATGTCGGTGGTGGAGGAGCATATGGTGCCTGTGTCGGTGGTGGAGGGGCATATGGTGCGTGTGGTGTGTTTGAGGCTCCTCCTACACGCTAACCAGATGCATTTGATGGTCCAAATGCATCACTCTGTTGAGATGCAATATGCGCCATCAACTGGTTTAACTTTTCCTCCTGTTGACGTGCCATTTCTTCATATTGACGCCATTTCTCTTCAAGGTTTTTACAATGAGCATCTTCCACACCTTTTTGTTTATGATTAAATATTCTTGGCGGCTAACATGAAAAAATTGATGGGGAGCGACATGTACATCGATCCCCCTAACACGTCCCCCATGCTCTGGAGTGCCTAATGCCATTGTTAGTATATCATTTGAACCTTCCTCTACCAACTTTCCTTCTGCTACTTCTTGCATGTATTCAGCCTATATACATAGTTAGTAAATCAATTAGAATTTAACACACACATTAATCATTAAAATTATTTTAAAAAATCGAAAAATACTTACAATCTTTTTCACCACCTCTCGAGCTTCTTCATCAATAACTTCTCCTTTCTTGTTCATTCATGCCCATGTCCACATCTCAGCTCTATCATATTCGGTCAACTCATGACCCAATTCATGTTCCATTTGTTGCTCTAGCAGTGCATAACCACCACGCCCTGAGTGATGTGGATACTTGTTCTGAGTCCGAGTATCTTGTTTTTTTATTCCTCATCTCTTCCCAATATGAGGTTAGTCTTTTCGCAATAAATTTTTTCCAATCTACTATATCATAATACTCGATGTAGTCTGATGGCGGCTTGGCAAGAAGCTCAGGAGCTACATTCTTATATACGTAAATAAGATCTTTTGTTAGTCTTATTTTCCAGTTTCTCCCTGTTGTCCTACTTCTTTAAGGATGTCTGTTTTAGAAGAATTTGGAAGTTTGAACGTAGTTTGCACAAACGAACCCAAAAATATTAAACTTTTTCAATAGATTAATTTGTTAGGATAAATTTAATAGTTAATGTTATAGCTTACATGTATTTGACCCCATAAAGTCTCATTTTTATCCTTTGGCATTTGCTTCAAATTGTCGACATTTAAAGGAAGGATTGTGTGTGATAGAAGACCAATGGTGTTGTTCATCTTGATCCCCCCTTTCCCATTGCTCGACCAAAACGATTGTACTCGACCTCATAATTGCGACCCTCACTTCTTGCTTTGAATACATCACTACAAGTCAATTTGCCCCTATACTTCTTATCTTGTGTATTTTTTGGTGCGGTAGGATTAATCCCCTCTAGACAATTACCATCATCATCAACAAAAAAATTGCCCTCATCATCATATGATGGATCCATAATCAATAAATCTGTAATTAAATAAACAAAAATATTATCTGGTATAAAATTCACAAAATACATAAAAACAAAATCACAAAATTAATATATACCTAAATTTATCTACCCACAACCCTTCACTATTCTCGCGTATATAGTCATCATCATTATCAATAGTGATATCAATAGGCGGTGAAGCAATTGTAAATGTTTTTTGTTCAAGTATATTATCATCGCTCCCAGACTCTTTGATCAGATAATCTTTCGGTTGACTTGTTAGGACAACTGACCATCGAGCATCTACTGGATCACTCACATAAAATACGTGCTTGGCTTGTGACACCATTATAAAGCATTCAGATTTATGTCTCATTCGGTTTAAGTACACCCTATAAAATATCATATCACATTGTATGAGATTTTTATCTTTGGAACTAGATATTTGAAAAGTCTGGGCGATAATAGTAACACCACTATTTTGTGTCTTTCTAATATTATCACGTTCAATGGTGTTGAATTGAGTATCGTGAATATAATAGTATTGATACTTAATTACACTCATTGAAGGACCTTGTGCTATCCATTTTAGTGTTTCAGACATTTTGTTTGGGGTGTTATTCAGAACCTAGAATACAATAAAATAGAGCAAAGTATATTAAATCCTAACAAGCTAAAATGCAATAACACTCAAACAAGAACAACACAAATATTTTACCTCATTCTCGAACCAAGTACTGAAATTTCAATAATGTTCATCTTGTATCAATTTTTTATTCCGAGACTTATTAGGATAAGTGGTCTTGATCCAATTAAAATGTTATCTTCAAGAAAAATCATTTATATCAACAAACTACATTCATTGCCAATATAATGAAAGAGAAAAATAAGATTGACCATGCATATGTATAGAAACTTACTCGATGTATGGTTGAACATCATCAATATTTAGTAAGACTAGGCGATGTGTTTCATCTCTATCAAATGTATTTACTTCAGAAACAAAACCACCTCTAACGCCTTTACTTATTTCAAAATCACTTTTAGAAAAACATAGTCCAATGCTCACAACACCTGATAAGTATTATGAGCAGAACTCCCTTGCTTCTTCAACGATGTAGGATTCAATTATGCAACCCTCATGTCTACTTCTATTTCTAACATAATCTTTTAAAACCTTCATATAAGGTTCAAATGGGTACATCCATCTCAAGTATACTGGTCCACACAAATTTACCTATCTCACCAAATGAACTATTAAATGAACCATTATGTCAAAAAATGAAGGTGGGACATACTGCTCCAACTCACACATAGTTATCACGAGATTTGTTTGAAGATTGTCCAAACTTTACAACAAATAGATTTAAAGAAGAAGCATAGTTTGGTAATTGCATATCGAACTTTTTTGGGTAACACAGAACGGATAGCTACCGATAGAAGATGTTCAAGTAGTGTCTGATGGTCATGAGACTTCATTCCAACTAAATTCAAAATTTTCATATCTACCAGAGAAGAAATATTTGAAGAATAACCTTCTGGTTCTTTCACATTCGACAAAGAATGACATACAATTTGTTTTTCTTCTTTAGATAGTGTATAACATGCAGGTGGTAAATAGATTCGTCTCTCACCAACCTCTGGTTGTAACTTACTGCATATGCACATTACTTTTAAATCCAATCGAGCTTTAATTCCATCCTTAATCCGACCAGGAATATTCAACAATTTACTAATTAAGTTACCCGACATGTTTTTCTCAATGTGCATCGCATCCAAGTTATGCCACAAAACCAAATGCTCCCAGTATTCAAGCAAAAAAAAAAAAGATTTCTTCTTCCAACAACTTGTCGCACCATCTACAACCTCCTTTGTTTTTTCACGTCTAACATTTTTTCTCTTATTTGTATAATTTCTAGACTTGCAGAACTTACATTGGACTTTGTTCAACTTTATTAACAATTGTCCTCCAAGTAAAGGTGGTGGAGCCTTTCCAAATTCAGGTTTACCATTGAAGGCATCTGTCCAACTTTGAAACTTATGTTCTTCGGATAAGAACTTTCGGTGTCCCATATAACAAATTTTTCTAGAATGTTTTAAATATTCAGAATGAGTCCCTTCTTCACAAATGAGACATGCCTTGTACCATTTCACACTAAATCGAGAAAGATTACCTAAGGCTGGAAAATCATTAATAGTCCACAACAACACTGCTTTAAGATTAAAATTTTTGTTCTTATAAGAATCATAAGCATTAACCCCCTCATACCACAATGTGCTCAAATCATCAATTAAAAGAGCTAGGTATACATCAATATTATTTCCAGGTTGTTTAGGACCAGATATCAACAAGGTCAACATGGTAAACTTCATCTTCATACACAACCATGGCGGTAGATTATAGATGACTAGCATTACAGGCCAACAAATATATTTACTACTAAGGGAAGTGTGTGGATTAATTCAGTTAGCAGAAAGACTCAAACGAATATTCCTCGGTTCATTGTCAAATTCAGGTCATTTAACATCTACTGTTTTCCAAGCTGACAAGTCAATTGGATGTCTTAGCTTACCATCCTTTACTCTATCTTTGGCATGCCAAATTAAATTTTTAGCATGATCATAATTTCGGTACAACCGAACCAAACGAGGTATCGGTGGTAGATACCATAATACATTTGCAGGGACACCTTTTCTAACTGCATCTGAATTTTTTTTCTTTTGCCATCTAGACTCGCCACACATCTAACATGAAATTGTATCAACAAATCTCTTTCGATATAAGATGCAATAGTTAGGACAAGCATGTATTTTTTTCATATTGCATGCCTAACGAAGGCAATGTCTTCTTTGCTTCATAAAATGAAGAAGACATTTCATTACCTTCTAGTAATAATTCTCCTAAAAATGTTAACAACTCTGTCATTCTCTTATCACTCCACCCATGTTTGGCTTTTAAGTTATACAACCGATAATTTAGGGAAAATAAGTTTCTCAGCATCTTCTAAGATTGACTGAAATTTAATTGGATCCACATGTGATTCATATTGTGCATCATCAATCATTTCTGCAATATCATCAACTTCATAATCCACGTCAAAATATTTATTATTCTTAGATGTTCCCTATCATTGACTTTCATTCTTTCTCCGTGCAAAAACCATACTTTATAACTTTTGTATATTCCATTCTTAAATAAGTGATCTTTTATTTTAAAAATTGGTATCCTGACAACGTTACCACACTTAACACAAAGACAATGAATACTATTAGGAGATTGAGTATTTCTTGCACAAAATTGCAAGAAAAACTCAATTCCATTCTTTTATTTCACAGATAACCTATCCGCTGACATCCAATCTTTATCCATTGTCAAACTTCACAGAAAAAAAAATAAACAAAGCAACAAACATTAACAATTAGGTTCATGGATTACCTAACTGACAAGTAAATAAAGGAAACAATATGTCTAAAAACAATTGGGCAGCATTTCCCCTGTTTCTATCACTACATTTCCCAAATTTAGAATGTGCACGTATACAACACATGGTATACACATAAATATTCAACAAAACAATCAAACATACATAATTCTCATATTACTAAATCTTAAAAAAAAATTGGGCAGCATTTCCTCTATTTTTATCACATTTCCCAAAATTTAAATGAGCATATATTCATCACATAAACACAACAAACCAATTAATCAATCAAACATGCATAATTACAGCTTTATATCACCGAAGCACAGAGTCCCAGAATTTATCTCCACTATTTTATATTTCATACATTCCACTAAGTTCAATATCTTAATTATACTTTAAGGTTTAAAATATTACCTCTAATATAAAATCCTCCAAAGCTTGATCACACCAACAAAGTTGTCAACAAAATACCTATTCAAATACAACAATAAACAAAAAAATAATTAAAAAATTGACAAAATATATTAAAGTTATATTGTAACTAAATAAACAATAAAGTGCTTAAAGAAAACAAACAATTTATTATATGTACTCATTTAAATACTTAAACCCGAAATGAAATATATATATTTTTTTAAAAGTTAAGAAATCACATAAAGAAAAATCTACTATAAATACCATAAGTAAATCAATAATAAAATATAACTTAAAGAAAACAAACAATTTAATATATACATATTTAAACAATTAAACCCAAAATTTAAAAATAAATTTAAAAAGTTAATAAAATATAAACAAAAATTTACTCAAAATATTCAAACTAAATAATTAATATATACATTAATATATATACTCATTTACATAAGTAAATTCAAAATTAAATTAAATTTTTTTAAAAAAAATTGAAAAGGTTAACAAAAAATAAAAAAATTATAATAAAAAACTTCTACAAAATAAAATATTAAAATGAAAAGTTTAAACCTAAACACAACTACATAATCATTAATATAAAACTATCCAAAAATGAAAAAAAATCCAAAATATAGTCAATTTATAAAAAAAAAATATCAGAAAAATTAAATTTACATCATAAAAATTAATAAAATTGCACTTACTTGTGGCAATTGAGCAATGTGAGTTCTTGAAGTAGAAATCCCCAAAAAACTAAGAAATTTTATGGGTTTTCAAACAATAATCTTTAAAAATACAAAATCTATACAAATTTTTTTTTAAAAAAAAAACTATGTCATATATATATCATCATTTTTACATTAAAATTGAAAAAAAAAAAGATAAAAACTTACCAAAATGAGGGAACACGCAAAGGGGCGCCACTGGAATTTCTTCAGTTTTTTTCTGACATTTAGGTCAATGTGGTTGATCTCGGGGACGAAAGGGGGCTTAATTCAGTTAACCGGTTGTTTGCGTCAGTGGCCCACTGATGGTAACGACCCTTTTGTGTCAGTGGGGCACTGATGCAAACGATCCCGTTCAATGCCGTCAGTGTACGTACTGACACAAATGCTCTCGCATTTGTGGCAGTGTTCAACTGCCACAAATGTTAATTCTTGGTCAGTTGACTGACGCGTTTGACTAACACAATTGTATTTTTTTGTAGTAGTGGTAGATTATAGTTTATATGTGTTTGAGCACGTGTTTTATAGATGTATTGAAAAAACTTTAATATTTTTGTATTGTTTTTTAGCATGTGTTTATAGAATCTTAGTATACATTTTTATAATTTTAGTGTTTTTTTTAAACAAAAAGTGTGTTTGATTGTGTAAAATTGTATATTGTTAGTTTTAGATAAAGTTATAAATTAATTGTAAATGTGATTTGTTAATTGGAAATATTTGTCATATGTTTATTATTTATTTTAATTTATGTATGTATATTAGTATATTTATGTTATTTAATAATATTTTACTTGTGTTGCTCCAAGTTTGATGTCAATAGATTTAATGCATTCATATGCTAGAAAGGATCATCGTGGAATTGTTAATGCATGTTAAGGTATTTTCTCTTTTCTACATAACTATTTTACTTGTTTATAAATTTATATAAATTTAGCATAGATAGTGTACTTTGTTTTTATTGTTGATTAGATTGTAATTTATATGAAAGATTATACGTATGTGTGGTATATGATTGATATTGAATATATGTTGGTTAAATGTGTTTGTTTTGTTTTCAAATAAGTGTGGATTTATATATGTGATGGTATGTAATATGTCTTTTAATGTTAGTTTTAAAATTTTATTTGGATTTATATATGTGTTGGTGTATATGGTTTACTTTGTTTGATGTTAGAAATTAATATATATTTTTTCTAATTATTTATGAGTGTTGAAAATATTAAGCTAATAAGTATGTGTTAATATAATATGATTTGGTTAGATTTATAATTTCATTTAGAAAATAAAAAAATTTGCTGATTTTTTTTTTAATTTCGAAAAAGACCTACAGAGACGACATGTCATCGCTGTAGGTCCCAAAATTCAATTATTTTTTTAATTCTAAAAAAACCTACACGTCGTATGTCGTCTCTGTAGGTCCAAAATTCAAAAAAAAAAATTTGGAAAATTACCTACAAAGACAACATGTCGTCACAATAGGGTCCAATTTTTTTAAAAAAAATAAGAAAAGAGTTTTGTGAGTGTCCTACTGCGATGTCGTGGTCGTCGCAGTAAATAAACTTTACTGTCGTCGTTGTAGGTCCCTACACATACGAAGCTACTACGACGACATTTTTGCAACGACATGATGTCCTTAAAACCCTACAGCAAAGACTTTGTGACCTACAACAACGACTTCTTGTTTTTTTGTAGTGTTTTCAAACTATTGTATGCTGAAAAAATTTCCAAAAAATGAATTTTATGTTAAAATGATGACTTTTATGTGATTTTTACGATTTAAGGTTTTTATGTTCAGACAAAGTTCGGACATGATTCAGACCTAGTTCGGACCAAATTCGGACTAAGTTTGGATCATGTCAGAACAAGGTCCGAACTAGGTTTGAATTTGATCTAAACCATGTCCGAACTAGGTTTGAACCATGTTTGAACAAGGTCTGAATTAGGTTCGAACTATGTTTGAACGAGGTCCAATCCATGTCTGAATCATGTCTGAAAAAGGTCTGAACCATGTCCGAACTAGGTGCGAACAAAAAAAACCCTAAATTGCGGATTTCAAACAAAAATTCACAATCACAACATAAAATTAATTTTTTTTGGTTGGTTTCTAAGCCCAGAATAGTGTGAAAAACACACATAATTTATTTTATAACACCCTCATAACTTATAAATAACAAAAAAACTTACTAATTATCAATTGCTTCAAATAATTATTTATCCTTCATCTTTGGGAATTTTTCTAAAGAATGATGTTAAAACTCTCTCTTTGATCTTTTGTGATTTAGATTTTTTTATGATGATTTATAGAAGAGATGAGTAGAAGAAGATATAGTTGCTGCAATATACTTCTTATCTTGATCGTGGGAGGCTTAATGTTAGTTAAGGGCATTTAAGTCATTTTAAGTGGGTATAAGGTTATTTTTGTTAAAAAAACATTATGAGGGGTATGTGGTTATAATACTGGGATACAAAAAGGTTATTTAGTGGAGTTTCCCTATATATGTAGTGAACAAAAATAAGTATACTAACATCTATATAATAACATATATTGGTATGCTATTGTATAACTAATTAAGACACGAGTATATATATAGTGAAGAAAAATAAGTATCAACATCTATAATAACATATGTTTTTCCTTCAAAGGAAAAATGATATCATATATGCTTTCTAATTTCAGATTTGATGGAACTAAAACAGTAGCTCTTCCTTAGACCAATTTATTTCCATCTTGGTATAAGTTATAAGTTCTCATATTAATTGTTGTGCGTGTAGTCTTGTTTTTTTGGCTTGAAAAATGTATTAATGTGGGTTGATTTATTATAGAGATGGGTGATTTAGGTCGTTTTCAGAAGCGCAAGTCAAGGTTTCTCTGAATTTGTGGGCCTTGGAATTCCCTGGTGTATAGGAGTCCTCAATTTCTTGCTTTTAGGAAAACCAAAAAGGGATACAAAGAACGAAACTAGAAGTAAAAAGTTTGAACTCCTTCAAAATTTAAGTAATTAATTAACTTGACATTATAATTATATATATAGTCAAAATTGTTGTACTTTGAGTTTGGTAATTAAACATGTTTATGGGAAGTATATCAAAGTAAGTAGAGTGTATTAAATGGAGAAGTGACACTGAGTCAAATGGCAAAGTTGGGACTCCAAATTCAGTGAAACTCCCCAAATCTAGCCCTCGGTTGGGACCCTCCTTGTCTGTTCCTTGACCTAGGGTTTGCTTCCCAAGCGTGCAATCAAATTTTTAAAATATAAGGATCGATTGTGGAGTCAAACTCTTCCAAGCCCAAGCATCTATTCCTCTTTCTATGTGAACATTAACCCTCTTTTTATTCATACTTCATCACAATAATAATCAATCACGTCCACTCCACTACACCACTCACACTGCTTCTTAATTTACTAGTACGCACAGCAGCAGAAGCATCTTTAGTCAATACCATTCATGGTTTATTTTATTTTTAGACTGAACCAGTTTTTTCCTATTCGTTTGAACTCAAATTTTTCTTTCTTACACTTTGTACTACCCATAAATTTTATACGCACTACTTTATTAAAAAAAAAAAAAAAAGTCACTACCATATATTTAAATTTTTTATAAAACTAGAAACTTAGGGGACGAAATTATTGAATGGACTAAAAAATAGACCATAGATCCGCTGAAATATTATTATAGTGCAAGAATCTAAGTGCATACTAGAGTTTTAATTAGACTCACACAGTTCATGAAACAATGATAAGTTAACTTTAACGTAATAGTGACACTGGATTGCATGTTTTGCTTTCTTTCTTTTTTTTTTCTTTTTCATTATGTCTTCTAAAATCATGCCGCGTTATAATAGTTTGTCCATTAGAAGAAAAGTTGTACATTCATCTCAATTTAGAAGAAAGAACAAGAAAGCAAAAAGCAGTAAAATCTTTGCCACAGAAAGAGGCTTAAAAAGCGGTAATAATATCATGTATTAATCTTCAACATTGCTTTCGAAATACAAGAAGAAAATATGTATATTTATATAATATATATCTCTTCTATATAAAAGTGTGTAAATAGTGAAATTTTTTTATTTTATAAGTATAAAATATTTTAATTATTTAACAGAATATACTTTTAAAACCAAATAAAAATACAAATTTATTAATTATATTAATATAAATTTAAATATTATCAAATATCATTTGATATTTATTAATTACATTAATATAAATTCAAATGTTATAAAATATTACTAATAATTCAAATATTATAAAATATCATTAATTATAAATTCAAATGTTATAAAATATTATTATTATTATAATAATATTTAATACTATATTAGATATTTTATTAATTACTAGGTAGATTCTACTACAAGAAAAAACAGTTTTAGAGGCGGAAAAATTAGAGGCGAACTTGGTCTGCTGGTAATGTATGGGTTATTACCGGCGGACTTCTAGGTCCGCCGCTAATAATGTGGAAATTAATTAAAAATATTAATTTTTTTATTAGCGGTGGACTTACCAATTATTAGCGGCGGGTAGTCTGCCGCTAATACAATGCGTGGGAAACGAAGAGGTGCGCAGTTTCAAATTTATTAGCGACGGGTATTTTCCCTAATTACTGGTGGACTATCCGTCGCTAATAATATTAGCAAAGGGTATATATCTGCCGGTAATAAGACTATTACCGGCGGGTTATATTAATAGCAGCGGGTCCCGCCGCTAATAGTTTATTACCGGCGGGGTAATATTAATAGCGGCGGGTACTCGCCGGTAATAACGTTACATATTGAAATTTTGGGACATTGTTTCATCCGTCCCTATCATTTCTCCTCTCCTTCTCTGTCCGAGCACCACCGCCCTTCTCTCAGTCCGCCCCTCTATCCGAGCACCACCACTGCCCCCACGCCGGACTATATATGATTTCTAGGCTCACTCAGTTCGGCTCTCCATTTCAAATAAATCTGAGTATTATTCTCAGTGCTCTGTTCATACAAGGTATATATATATACATTGTGTTTATCTAATATATGTTTTGATTTTCTAATATACAATACATTTATGTAAACCGAAAGGAGTATATGTATATATTTATGCATATGTTTAATTTTTTTCTGCTTTATTTTATATATAGACATATAATCATCTCTGAAGAAAGCCTCCTAAAACATATTTCTCTCCCAAGGTAACTAGTTTTGATTCATATTTGAATACAAAATTTTACAATGTAGGGTCTTGATAGGTTGGTTTTGGAAAAGAACAAAGTAATATACTTTTTTTTTAAAAAAGTATATATTTATTTAGGCTGATAAGGAATTGGGCTCAAGTGGAAAATCTGTTGAGAAATTGAGGGCAGCTGGTTCTTTCTTTATGAAAGTCTTTAGTGTCCTTGCTGTATGTTTATCTTGTGATAATGTTGATTCTAAAACTAATCAAAACCAAGAATTAAGTAAATACATGAAATTTTTTGTCTATGATAATGATGAAGTAAATTAATCATTATATGGAAACTAACATTGTATTCTTAAAATGCTATTGCTATTGAGTCAATATGGTGTTGTTTTGCAGCTCTTTACGTGTTGGAGCATTATACGTGACTTGCCAGCAAGTTTACTTCAAGGTAAAATTTTCAATAAAAATTATACATCTTATACTAATTTTTTTTGGATTTTCTGAGTACAGGATTTTAAAATTTTTGAAATGATCATATTAAACTGTTATGCTGTCAATTTTTTTGTGAAATTTTATTAACTAAAGTAGTTTTAATTTATTTTTTTGTTATATGTTATGTCAACATAATAAGAATTGTAATGAATTTTATTTAATTTAGTTAATTAGTATTATTATAATTATTGAAAATTATTAAAAAAATTAATTAGTATTTAATTAGAAGTTAATTTATTTTTTCTGTTCTGGTATGCTTGTGATTGATGGTTGTTGACTACAACCATCAATTACAGGGATATCGGCACAAAAATGATAAGTTTAAAATATTAATAATAAAGTAATGAATGAAAATTATTAATAAAATTTATCTAATTATTTAAAAAAAAAATTAAATTAGTGTAAAAGTTAAATAATAATTCATTTGTAAATTTATTATTAAATAAATAATAAAAGTTTGAAAATTTAGTAATAAATAATAAACTATTTTAAGAAAAATTATTAATTTGTTTATTAAATAGTACTATCTAATATTAACTAGTATTAAATTATTTGAATATAGAAATTGATAATTTTATTTATTAAAAATTTTAAAAATTAATAATGATTAATTAAATAAATAATAAATTTTTTTAATTTGTTTATTAAATATTATTAACTAATATTAACTAGTATTAAATTATTTTAATATAGAAATTGATAATTTTATTTAATAAAAGCTTTTAAAATTAATAATGAATAATTAAAAAAACTATACACCTTATAATAATTATTTAATTATTTTCAATTAATTTAATTAATTAAATAATAAAAGTTTGATATAACATTATCTAATTAAATAATTTAATTTAATATTTTTATTAAATAACTATATATCTTAAATCATTTAATTTAATTTAATACAAGTTTGAAAAATTAGTAATAAATAATAAATTATTTTAACAAAAATTATTAATTTGTTTATTAAATATTATTATCTAATATTAACTAGTATTAAATTATTTGAATATAGAAATTGATAATTTTATTTAATAAAAGTTTACAAAATTAATAATGATTAATTTAATAAGAATTGTAATGAATATTATTTAATTTAGTTAATTAGTATTATTATAATTAATTGAAACTTATTAAAAAAATTAATTAGTATCTAATTAGAAGTTAATTTATTTTTTCTGTCCCGGTATGCTTGTGATTGATGGTTGTTGACTACAACATCAATTACAGGGATATCGACACAGAAATGATAAGTTTAAAATGTTAATAATAAAATAATGAATGAAATTTTTTTAATTAGAATAATACTATTTAATAAAACATCATAAAATAAAATAAGATATTATAATATTGCATAAGATTTCAAAAATGATAACAAAATTTTTTTGTTATCCATTCCTATTGACATTACTAAAACTCATAGACTCTTATAACACTTTAGATGGCGATTAACAAGACTTACACAACATTGAGAAATCGTGCTTGTCAAGAATATTGGAATGGTTTACAATCTTTTTTGACGATGGCCTCGGAACATAAGGATTCTGATGAAAGAATTAGGTGTCTGTGTGTCAAATGCATAAATAATAGGCTGGAAATTTTACCTATTGTCGAAGCACATGTATTCGATAAGGGTTTTTATCAAGGTTATGAGAGGTGGATTTATCATGGGGAAGCGGAACTAGATGTTGTTGATGAAGTGGTTGATGAGGATGAAGTTGACGAGATGATTCCCATAGTGGAGGATTTCCTCTTACTGACAACTAAGCAAGTAGACAATAATTACGGCGCGAGTCAGTATTACGACGAGTTGTTTGAGGAGATTGAAGCTGAGTTGTATCCTGGATGTGATTGGATTTCTTCCCTTAACTTTTTAGCTAAGCTAATACATTTGAAAGTTAGATGGAAGATTCCTAACAACATATTCGATGAATTATTGAAGTTGTTAAAGCTTTCCTTTCCGAAGGGAAATAAAATTCCATCAACGTACTACGAGGCTAAAAAGAGATTGAAGAAATTAGGGTTGGGATATGATTAGATTCATGTGTGCCAATATGATTGCTGCTTATTTTACAAAGAGCATGCAAATAAAGAGGAATGTCCAGTTTGGGGAAGTAGTTGATGGGTTACTTTTGAAAAAACTAAAGGAAAAAAGGTGCCACATAAGGTGATGCGTTATTTTTCATTGACACCCCGGTTGAAAAGACTATACATCTTAAGGCTTACAGCGAAGGACATGCTATGGCACCACACTGGGAAATCGAAAGATGATGGGGTGATGCGACACCCGGTGGATGGGACGGCATGGAAGAACTTTGATGTCAATCATCCTGCTTTTGCAGCTTGAAGTAGTTTGTCTGGATGGAGTGGTCAGGGATACAAAGTTGTTCCCACGTGTAATGAAGACACATCTTCCATTCGAGTGATCGGTAAGACATCTTATGTTGGTCATAGAAGGTTCTTGCCCAGTACACATCGAATGAGAAGGGACGCTGAGTTCAACGGCCAAATTGAGGGAAGACGTCCTCCGAGACGATTTAGGGTGGATCGATATTTATGAAGTGGATGTATCCTTTTGAAAGGTACATGAAAAAATTGAAGAATTACGTGGGAAATAAAGCTCGTCCTTAAGGGTCGATAGCTTAAGGCTATGTTGCTGATGAGGCTTTGACATTTTTGTTCGATGTATTTCAAAGGGGTTGAAACAAAATTTAACCGTCTTGATCGCAATGAAGATGAGGTGTATGTCCCACGACACATTTCTGTGTTTCAATCTCAATGTTGTCCCCTGACAAAGGGAACTCTCAAGCCTCTCGGCCTTGCGACTCGTGAAATGGCTGAATGGTTCATACTTGACAATTCTCCCGAAATTCAGGATTACTTAGAGTAAGTTTGTTCCCTTTAAAGTAAAATTTAGGTACATTCCAAATTTTTTTATCTAATATAGTCAAATCATTCAAATTTATAGCGAACACCTAGAAGAGATCAAACTGAAATACCCAGATGGTGATCATAATTTTTTACACAAGAAAAATTTTCGCCCGTGGTTTTATAAGAAGGTAAAAGTGAGATTATTTTTAAACCTTCATTGTTGTAATGATATTTTTGTCATTTTAATATAGGTTTATTAATTTATTTAGATATATGACTTGCACAAGCTTGGATCTTTAGAGAATGGTGATGAGTTGCTAGCTTTAGCATCTGGGTCAGATCACTTAGCAACCTACTACGATGGTTGTATGGTGAACGGTGTTTGATTTATCGCTTACGACCGGAATCAAAAGCGCACCACACAAAATAGTGGAGTGTTTGTTGCGAGAACTGAAGGTTTTAACTATTATGGCACGCTTCAAGAAATACTGGTGTTATCTTTCACTGGTGCATATTAAGTTGCATTATTTCGGTGCAAATGGTTTAACATTGATCCAAGGAAGAAGAAACACAATCACTGAAAATAATATCACCAGTATAAACACCAGTAGCGAATGGTACAAAGATGAGCCGTATATACTTGCTAGCCAAGCTAAGCAAGTATTCTATCTCGATGATCTACTTAGAGGTCGACACTGGAAAATTGTTGAGGATGTCAATCATCGTCAAATTTGGGACATCGAGGACGATGAAGCTGATGCTGATGTTGATGTTGTACTTGACACAAGCTCATCAAATTTTGTGTTGACAGTGGATCTCGATCAGTTGGTTATGGAATCTCATCAACCTGCAACATATATTAGCACTATACAAAATTCACCTGCTGATCAATTGGATGATAATTTCATAAATGACGAGTTAGGCGAAGAAGAAGTCGATGAAGAAGATGAATTGCTAGTTGATATTTGTGAAGATGATGTTAATTATGTGTCTCCGATTGATGTTAATTTAATTAATGATGAAAGTGATAGTGATTATTCTACATAGTTTTTATATTTTTGTAATAAAGACAATCATTTAAAATATAATAGATGAGACTTGTAATCATTTTTTTAATTTCCATTGGTGATATTTGATACTAACTAATAACTTTTGTTCCTAAGTACAATGTCAGCTGATATAGCCACCTCTCACGGAGGAGATGGTGGCGGTCTAGACCCGCCAGATCCTAGTAGAGTACCCTCTTCCTGCGAGACAGGTTAATAATAATTTTCAAATTTTTTTCATAGCTTGAAAGTCAAGCTCAACAAATGTTTAATATATATTAATATTTCAATTTTTGGTGATTGTTGAAAATGTGGATAGCTGAGCTGCCGAGAAGAAAGGGTTGTGGCCTAGCTAATAACATACCAGTTGAAATTCGAAGGCGGAATGCCGGGAAACCACTAGATCTTCAACTTGATCCTAGGACGGACAAAGTGGTTGGCTTGGAGGACCAAGCTTTTGTCCGCGAGATAGGCCTCCAAGTCACCTTGTTGTTGCCAGGACATTACTTGGATTTTGCTGATGTACCTCAACAATTTAAGGAGCAAGTCGTACAAAAGATGAAGGTAAAAAATTAGAACAAGTCTTATGGTATAATTTTTTTTATTAAAATCATTTACAAACTAAACTAACGTGTTATTTTTCTAATGTAGCATTTTTATAATGTTGATGGTCATCCAGAACCTGAGAGAGTTATTAAAACTATCTACATAGAGATGCGCAAAAGATATTCTAAGAGAAATAACATCAGACATACTTCAAAAAATATTACTCTAAGCCGGAATATTTGGAGAGTGTTCTCATTGCCCCACCTGACCATTGCACCAAGGAGAATTGGAAAGATATTATTCAGTAGTTTTTTAGCCCAAAATTTATTGCATGATCCAACCAAAACAAGAAAAATATAAAAGAAATGAAGTATACATCGATGCAATGCACAAAATCGTTGGCAGCTAAACGTCACCAATTTGTAAGTAAAAATATTAATTTAATTTAACAAAATTATACGTTCTAACATACTATCTCTACATTTGTATAGGCAAACCCTGATGAACATGTTATTGATACTTGGAAAGATTGCCATTTAAGAAAATCGACAAAAAAATTTGTCAACGACGCAGCTCGAGAAACTTTTGTAAGTTTAAACTTTTGTGTTATTATTTTCATTAAACTATGTTACTATTGTGTTTCTAACACTTTTTTATGAACTGGAAAAAATGACGGAAGAGCTTGAGAGGGCACGACTTCAAAGCCAGTCTCAAGGACCGACAGAGGGATCTGAAACTGGATCTACTGTTGATTCCTCGTTGATCGATCAGTACGAGATTATGAGTAAAGTACTTGGGGAGAGGTCTGACTTTCAAAGAGGAGTGGGCTACAGCACAGGGAAAGGGAAAAAATCAGCTTCCAGCTCCACAAGTCAAAGTCAGTCACAAGCCCAACCTATTCATACGTCTCAAGAAGACATGGCTACTATGGCGGAGATGATGAAGTCAATGCGTGAAGAGATCCGGATGTTGAGATCTCAACAAGGTCCATCTGGTAATCATCAGCATACCAGTTCAGAAACTGAGTCGCGGTTTGACAGCCTTCTGCAACGGTATTTACCATCACAACCTAAAGGTGGTATATCTTCTCAAAGTCCACCTCCTTGGTCGATGCCACAACAACAACAACACTTTCATCCACCTCAACATAATTCTCCTAACATGTATGGAGGTACATCACAACAATTTCAGTACATGTATGGACACTCCTCCCAGTCCCCTCCCTTTTATTACCTTGACGTCCCTGCAGGATCTCAGACGTCACATCCTAGGCATCGTGACTTTGGGGATTCATCGCAGCAGCAGCAACCGTAGCAGAGGTATGGTCAGTTTGAGAGTTTATTGCATCAGTCTCCCTCGGCGCGACCACATACTCAACAATTTGGATCATCTTCGCAGCAGCAGTCTCCACAAGCTTATTACCCTTCATAACCAACACTATAGTTTCCTTCACCACCATTGTCGCGCCCTAACATTGGTATTCAAGATATTGACCTGAATGTTAATGAATATTTTACACCTAGTTGGCCCGATCCTAACAATAATAATTAGTTTACGTTTTTTAATTAAATTAAGACAATTGATATTTTATTATGTTTATTTTATAATTAGTTTATATGTAATTAACTTAAGACAATTGATATTTTTATTATGTTAATTTTATGATTAATAATAATGCTAAATTTTTTTATGAATATTAATTGTGTTATTAATTTTAATTTATGTTAAATATTATTATCTTTAAATAAGTATTATATGTATATTTATTATTAAATCAAATGAAACGAATTATTATATTTTAATATTATTAATTTATTACCGGCGGATTAATAGAGGCGGGACCCGCTAGTATTAAATGAGTCAAATGAGGTTGACTATTCTTTTACACCGACGAAGTCCCGCCCCTATTAATCCGTCGGTATTAATAGAATACCAACGAAGTGTCAGTCCACCGGTAATACCACTAATTACCGACCGAGTATTACCGGCGGACCCCCGCCGGTATTATACATTACCGGCGGAATAGCCTATTATTATTGGCAGAAGCCTCCGCCGATAATACTACCTTTTGTTGTAGTGTGCAATGTGCAATGCACGTTTGCTTAATTTTAAAGTTGTAAACATGCTTATTCAAACATGTATTTATTTTTATTAAATTTTTAAATTATCATATAAATTTTAAATAAATAAGCAATATCATACAAATAAATAAAAGATGTTTAATATAAAGTATAAATGTATAAAAAAAATTAGGGTAAAATATTGTCTATAATTTTAATAAAAATTGGTTCACTTTTAAAAAAAAAAATATATATATATATATAGTTCTATAGATATTTATATCAATAATCTCTATATGACATCTAAATACAATATTGATATATATTTATATGGCTATATAACACATATATAAATTACAATAATATTTTTAAAAAAATTAATAATAGAATAAAATAAGAATAGAAAAAGTCATAGTGTAGAGTAGTACATGCATAAACTATTTTTAGCTTCTAATGTATCTTGCAACATCATTTGGTGAATTTGATGAAGAAAAAAAGTTTCAATCACTTGATAAAATACAGACTATCATACAAATTTATAAGATAAAAAAAATGATACAACCACACTTGGTTCCACTAAATTTTTCAAACCCTCGAAACCAAAAAAAGAAGGCGTAGTAGTAGTAGCTAGAAGAAGAAAGATGCATATTTTCGTTCAAACCCTCACTGTTAGTAAGATCATCACTCTCGAGGTCGAGAGTAGTGACACCATCGACAATGTCGAGGCCAAGATCCAGGTACCATTTTGCTTCATTTTTATAATTATATACATATTTATATATGTTTATGTAGAATAGGGTATTTCGATTGATGGATATTTCTTGTTTTTGCGTTTTATATATTAGAGAAAGTTGAGTGATTTATGTAATTTGTCGTATTGAGTTGGCTTTATTATTTTTAAACAAATATTATTTAATTATTTAAATTATCATAAAATATCTTAAAATATCATATTTTAATTAATTAATTTTTGTTTAAATTTATGTTTGTTATAGTTTTTGAATTTTGCAGTGGCAACAAGATATTATATATTATATGTTTAATATAATATTAATATTATAAGTAGATTTTAAATTTAAGGTATTTGCTAGTTGATAGTAGATTATATATGTGATAATGTTTAATATGATATTATTCTAATAAGTGAAATTTAAGTTTAACTAAATTTTATTTAAGTTATAAAACGTATGGTTTTATTATTTTTAAGTAATTATTATAGTAAAATATTTTAAAAATACCTTATTTTAATTTGTTTAATTATTTATTTATTTAAGGTTTATGTCATGTTTATTTATTTATAAGAATATTCATTTAAATATAAGAATATTCCGTTAAAGCTAACGGAAAAAAAATAAAAAACCGTTAAAACCAAGAATTTTCGTTATCTACACATTTTTTTTATATAGAAGAGATATCCATATAAATTCAAATGTTATAAATTATTATTATTATTATTATAATAATATATAACATATAATATATAGTCTTAATTTTTATAAAATTTTGCTAGAGTAATTATATTAATATAAATTAAAATATTATCAAATATTGTTATTATAATAATATTTAATACAAAACTAAATATTTAATAATTATATTAATATAAATTCACATGTTATAAAACTAGATATTTGTTATTACAATAATATATAATACATAATAAATACATTATATATAAGTGTCATGTATATATAAATAATATGACTGTGTAATTAAATAAAAAATTATAACAACATTTATCTTCTATAAAAAATAAATAAGTTTTTTTCTCCAATTATTAAGGTGTGATTTGAATAATATTATCATTAATATTCGTACCTTAAATAGGATAGTTTGTGATCTAAAATGTTATTGTATTATTTTTTATTAAAAAAAATCATAAATAATATTTTAGTTTAATTTTTCTTTTAATATGTTTATGTCATTCTTTTATATATAATATTATTTATTTATTTAAATTTTATATTATGACAATCATACAAACTTACTAAAAATAATTAATAAATTTTCTAAATAAAATGAAACTAACGTTAATTGCACATCATAAAAATGCCTCCAATACAATTGTTTTTTCGCCGTTGTAATAAGTGAAAACTTGGATTGTGCATATTATGTATAGTACACGCAATTGTCAATGGATTTGGGTTACGTTTTTCAAACCAACCCCCTTCATACACCCTCTACTCTCGAGTCTCGACTCCCTTAATATAGATACCCCTTTTCAGTAATTATTACGTTTAAGGCACTATAACCCTTTCTCTAAAATAATACTAAAACACATCATGTATGGACACTTCATTGGAAGACAGCTGCTAACCCAACATCCACTTTAACTTCAAACCACTAGTACGCACTCGTCAATTATTATGCTTAATCCACACTTAACCCATTTAATAACCAGCTCAACTTAACTAATACTGGTTATCTCAACGTTATAAATATAGACTATATGCCCACATGGCAGCATCCCATGTATTATATATAGGACCTACACCCTTGTTTGGCTCTTCTTTATTATTGTTTAAAAACAAAAAGAGATTTTCATCCCTAATTAGAATGGCTCACGTGGAGATCAGATAGATATTTATATATCTAAGGAAAGGTGAAATCACAAGAACTTAAATTATTTAAACAATAATGCCCGGAACCAGGTCAGTTGTAATAAAAGACAAAGCAAAGAAAAATTGTCATTGACGATCATAAATAGTATAAAACCATAGTCCAATCAATATATAAATAGTTTAATACAATTGGCTAGTTGTCACGGTGAACAGACTAAATAGTAATGCAATCATGTTTCAAAACTTCATTAGTTTTGTTAATTTTTACATTGAATAGCTCCAACCTATATTCACTCGATCTAAACATCTTATCCAAGAAATAAATTATCCAGGTCTGTAATAACTAATCCAATGAAACATATGCTCTGCTTTATAATATTAAAAGATCATCAGGTAGCCTGCAACAATTCCTTGATATCATATCCTTGAAGCTACATAAACAATCAACAAGAAAAAGAGGTCTAAGCACTTGATACAAAACCCGGAAATGAAAAGCAATCAAGTTCATTGAGCACAAAAGTAGGTGGGCTCCCTGGTGGGACAAAGTTATAGAACAGAAATTAGGCTTATACCTGGAGAAAGGTGAGAACCAATATTACTCCTGAGTTCCAGAAAGCATGTATGGTGATAGGAGTCAGAAGATTGCGAGTTTGAGCATATGAAAATCCCATAGCAGCGCCTGCAAAGATGATGAATGTAGAAGATCAATACAGCTTTAAGTAATCCAGGAAACCAACAAACAATAATGTGATAAGGAACGTTTTTGTTACCAGCTTTCCAGAAAAATCTAGTTGACAATGTACAAAAAATTGGTGTTCAGATTAAACTTAATTACCAAGCACAAAAAGCTGTGGAAACTCTCCAGGAGTTAGATGCGCCAGCGCAAAAACAGCTGCACTAATAACAACAGCAACAGGTGTAGGTAACCTGTGGGGAAAAAAACTAATGGATATTAGTTAATGGGTGGCAATAATTGAAAAATATAAGCCAGTTTAACCAAGTGGTTGAAGGCTTTTCTAGTGAGATTACAAAGCAACTGGTACAGGTAAATAATTTATGGGAATGATGTGTTAGCGAGTGTTAAACAGTAATTAATTAAGTGATATAATTGTATCTCTTTTACTTATTTTGTGCTGATGAGTCACCTATTATTAGTAAAGGTGACCTCTATTGTATGGCTATATAGCCTTTGTACCGTGTACTGTTTTGCTTAAGGAAAAGGAATACGACTTTTGCTTTCCTTCTGTCATGGTATCACAGCCATAACGGCTCCCCATGGACTCAGCTGTCAGTACGGCCTCAACACCTCACATGGAGGGTGCTCTGTCCTCCTCAGTTTGCCGATTCAAACTCCTCCCAAATCAATCCAATGTTCACGGCATGGCACCGATACAACAGGCTTCTCATGAGTTGGCTTTATGCCTCAATCTCCGATTCTATGCTGGGACAGATTGTGACCTTCTCCACTGCCTCAGAGATCTGGGTCTCTCTGGAACGTACCTACACTGCTGCCTCTTTTGCTCGGAGCTCAGACATTCGCACTACCTTGCAGTCTCTCAAAAAGGTCTCAAAAAGGACGGTCTCACAGCCTCTGCTTACATTCAAAAACTGAAGTCCCTCTGCAATACTCTTGCTTCTGTGGGTGAACCCATTTCTCATCAAGATCATTTGGTCTATCTCCTAAATGGTTTGGGTCCGGAGTATAACGCATTTGTCACCCCGATTTTAGCTCGTCCTGTCAAGCCAACTATTGAGGAAGTTCATGCTCTTCTTCTTAGTTATGAAGCTCGGCTAGATCGTCAAACAGCAGCCGCCTCTATCAGCTCCCTTCAAGCCAACTTTGCCAACTTACCTTTTCCTAGACAGCGCCCCAAAGCTCCACTTCCACCATCTCAGTCTTCTCCCCGACATCCCAATGCCAACCATGCTTCCTCTCATTCACCTCGCCCATCTCTTCCTTCCTTCCAACACCCTCGCCCACCATATACTCATTCCCATCACTCTCGCTCCTTTGCCCCTTGGATTCCCTCTGCCTCTCGTCCACAGTCTAGACCACCCAAATGTCAAATTTGCTTCAAAATGGGTCATACAGCTTCCTCATGTTACCATCGCACTAACCTTCAGTATCACCCATCTTCACCACCTCCCCGTCCGTTTCATGCTTATTTCACTCAACAACTACCATCCTCCAACCCTCCTCTGCTACCCACTCCTTCATCCTCCAATGTTGTTACTGACCCAGCTTGGTATATGGACTCCGGAGCTTCTCATCACTTCACTCCGGACTTGAATCTCTTGGACTCAGCCACCCCATATCATGGTTCTGATCAAATTTTAATGGGCAATGGTAAGTTGGCTTCTATCTCTCATGTGGGCTCTGCCTCTTTACCATCTTCTACTTCCCCCACCATCAAACTTTGTCAGGTTTATCATTCACCTACATTATCTAAAAATTTGCTCAGTGTTTCTCAATTATGTCTGGATAATAATGTCTATGTTGAATTTCATCCAACTCATTTCTTTGTCAAACATCAGGACAACCACAGAATCCTCCTCAAAGGCCTGCTTGACCACGGCATTTATCGGGTCTCGCCGTCTTCCCCTGTTTCTGCCTCTTCCTCACCTCACCTGTTGTTGTCATCCAAGTCTTCTGTTGATGTCTGGCACTCTCGCTTGGGTCATCCGTCTCAAGATGTTGTTTCTCGTGTTTCCTCTGTTTGTAATTTTTCTTTTCCAAAAAGAGATAGCCTAACTTTTTGTACTGCTTGTCAATTAGGCAAATCTCACAGACTTGTTTTTCCTAATTCTGTATCCCGGGCTTCCAAGCCTTTTGAATTAATACATTCTGATATTTGGGGTCCGGCTCCTGTCACAGCTATCACTGGTGTTAAATATTTTCTTTTGTTTATTGATGATTTTACACGTTTTTCTTGGTTCTATTTGCTTACCACCAAAGATGAAGCCTTCCAAACTTTTGTCAACTTTAAAAATTTGGTCTCTACTCAATTTCAAAGTAACATTCAAGCTGTTCGCACTGATTGGGGTGGTGAATTCCGTACTCTGTCCACATTTTTCACGCAACATGGCATTCGTCATGATCTCTCCTGCCCTTACACTTCCCAACAGAATGGTCGTGTTGAACGCAAAAATCGTCATGTTGTTGAGACTGGTCTCACTCTTTTAGCTCATGCCCAAATGCCTCTTCCTTTTTGGCCCTACGCCTTCTCTACTGCCATCTATTTAATTAATCGTCTCCCTACTCGCATTCTTAGCTATTCCAGCCCCTATCAACTACTCTATCACAAGTCTCCCAACTATTCTTTACTTCGGGTGTTTGGCTGCCAATGTTTTCCTTTCCTTCGACCTTACAATAGTCACAAACTTGAATTTCGTTCTTCTCCTTGTACTTTCATCGGTTACAGCAGTAAACACAAGGGTTATCTCTGTCTTCATTCTTCCTCTGGTCGCATTTTTGTTACTCGCCATGTCATTTTCAATGAGTCTTGCTTTCCTTTCTCCCTCCCTCCTGCGATTTCCCCTCCACCAACCAAACCTCACTGTGTTCTTACTGCCTTACCCTTCTCTTTTCCTCCTCCTCTTCCCACCACTCGTGTTCCTCCTATCTTAACTCCCTCTCCTTCCCCTAGTCATACTCCTTCTCCAGTACATATCTCTCCTTCTACTGCTACCTCTCGGCTTCCCTCTTCCCCTAGTCTCCCTACACCATCCACCCCTCATACCACTCCTTCTAGTCCTTCATCTACTTCCTTCCCCACCACCACTCCTTTGATGTTAATTTGCACGGTCCACATGAACCTACCCCTGCCCATTTTAATTTGCATCCGATGATTACGAGAGCTAAATTGGGCATTCACAAGCCCCGTTTGTTTTATAGTGTGGCTACAGGTACTCCAGTTGAACCAACCAATTTTAAAGAAGCTAGTACCGATCCCCAATGGACCGCTGCCATGAATACTGAGATTACTGCCTTGTCCAAGCAACAGACTTGGGTTCTTGTTCCGCCTCCTTCTAACTGTAAGGTGATTGGTTGCAAATGGGTCTACCGTATCAAACTTACAGGCCGTGGTACCGTTGACCGCTACAAGGCTCGTCTTGTTGCTAAGGGCTTTCACCAAACTCCCGGTCTGGATTATCATGAGACTTTCAGCCCCGTCATTAAACCCAACTCTATTCGTTTGGTTCTCTCTTTGGCTGTATCTTATGACTGGCATATCAAGCAACTTGACATCCAAAATGCCTTCCTTCATGGTGATCTCACTGAAACTGTCTACATGACTCAACCAGAAGGCTTTGTTGATCCATCTCATCCCCATCATGTGTGTAAGTTAACAAAATCTCTTTATGGTTTAAAGCAATCCCCTCGGGCTTGGTTCCTTAAGTTAAGTAGTGCTCTTCTGGATTGGGGTTTTGTTGGTTCCAAAGCGGATACTTCTCTCTTCATATATCGGTCTTCTACAGCTGTTATCTTTTTGCTTATATATGTGGATGATATCATCGTCACCGGATCTTCATCTTCATCCATTAATTCTCTGCTCACCTATCTCAACACAAAGTTTGCCGTCAAAGATCTCGGTCCTCTACACTTCTTTCTTGGAATCCAAGTTCATCGGTCATCCTCTGGTCTTCATTTGTCACAAACCAAATATATCAGAGATTTGCTTACCAAGACCGCCCTCCTGGACTCCAAACCCGTATCCACACCAATCTCTCTTACACCATTGTCACTTTATGATGGGGATCCTCTTGAGGATGTCACTGCCTACCGAAGCCTCGTTGGAGCTTTACAATATTGCACCCTTACTCGGCCAGACATTGCTTTTACAGTGAATAAACTTTGCCAATTTCTTCATTCACCCACCACGGTTCACCATCAGGCTGCTAAGCGTGTTCTTCGCTACCTCAAAGGCACTGCCAATCTCGGTATTCTTCTCCAACCCGATCCCAATCTTGTTCTCCATTGCTTTACTGATGCCGACTGGGCCGCATGTCCTGATGATCGTCGCAGCACTAGTGCCTATTGTGTTTTCTTGGGTCTGAATCTTATCTCGTGGTCATCCTCCAAACAAAAAGTGGTCTCCCGCTCCAGCACTGAATCGGAATATCGAGCCATGGCGAATGGAGCCTCTGAAGTATCCTGGCTTCTTTCTCTCCTTTGGGAACTTGGTTTTTCTCTCACTGCTCCTCCAACACTTCACTGTGATAACATGAGCACCATTCACTTGGCTTCAAACCCGGTCCTACACGCTCGCACTAAACATGTTGAGATTGACTATCACTTTGTTCGGGAACGCGTGAACCGTGGCACTCTCTCTCTCTCATTCACTCCTTCGACGGACCAGGTTGCTGATTGTTTAACTAAGCCTCTTGTGGCATCTCGTTTTCAGGAATTACGGAACAAACTCACGGTGCTTCCTAGCCCCCTGAGTTTGAGGGGGGATGTTAAACAGTAATTAATTAAGTGATATAATTGTATCTCTTTTACTTATTTTGTGCTGATGAGTCACCTATTATTAGTAAAGGTGACCTCTATTGTATGGCTATATAGCCTTTGTACCGTGTACTGTTTTGCTTAAGGAAAAGGAATACGACTTTTGCTTTCCTTCTGTCAGCGAGGACTTATTATACTTCCTAGTTGAATACAGTACAATAATGTAAAATTAACTTTCTGTAATTCCTTTTTCATTCTATAAAAGTGTCTCCTATAAAAAAAATAATAAATAGAATAATGGAGAACTAACAAATTAGAGATGGGAAACAACTATACCACTTAGTCAGGGACACCATAAAAAACCCTCGAAACACGTTCTCCTCAAGAATTGGAGCAAGAACTCCTGTGATGCCTACCAAGCAAGCAGTGCTACAATAAAAATCAATAGACTTAAATCAATTTCTTAATCCTAAAGCTTCATATGTGATAATGTTTAACTCATTGAATCAACATGATTCTGCCTTAAGATGGGAATGTCTCACTGTTGACCTCCCTCACGAAGTACCTGATACTCGAAGAACCAATCAACGGAAGCAAGCGAACTAAGGCATCAGTCTGAAACAAGATTAAAGGGTTTAGCATAGAAAGAGGCCCTGCACATTTTTCTCAAAAACTTGTTTCATCATATTAGAATAGATAGTTCCACAAATAGTCAATCAAATCTTTAACTATTACTGTGTCAGCACCTAAAGTGAAATAAAGAAACTAAAAACTAAGCTTCAGAAGCTCCTAACCTCTCGTTGTGGGCTATCGCCACTAAAAAAAGATACAGCAACACCTGTTAATGAAATAGCAGCTATAGCACCAGCAAGACCAATCCCTGCCCACAAAAGCCACCCTTTCTGTAGATTGAAAGGATTCCTCCAATCTGAATCAATAAGGTACTTGATATCAGTTTAATGGAATAATTTACACTGCTGGACCACATGATATGTGGCAACATGAGCTACATGCATAAACACATCAAATGTTTCTGCATGAAGTTGTAAAGGGAAACTTAATAAAACATGCACACATTTTCAGGTGAAAATCATGTAATTAAAACAAATAGAAAAATGACAGCAGAAAAGGGAAAAAAAATCACCAACAAATAAAAACAATTCAGAAAACCTGTACGCTGAATAAAAAGAATGAAAGTGCTTGCAAAGATCAATACCATAGCGGTACATGTCCTCAGGTAGTGGTTGGAAGGAGTTAGCAACGCCATATAAAACTGCAAGTACAACTGCAGTAGTAATGCTGCCAAAACAGCAAGTCAATCAGCTCACACTCTTTAATTTAATGGGCTTCTGGAGCAATAATTCAAGCATAGCATATTCAATACCGCCAATTATCTGGGGAGTTTTTTTAAGCGATAGTAACATATGACCATGACCTCAAATATAAGAAGCAGTTCATAATTGGCAGGTACGCTTTCTTGAACTCTACCAAAATCTTAGAAGAAAGAGACTGAAAATTCACACTGAATCAAAGCAAAAGTATGCATACCCTTGATCGAGAAACAAAATCTCTGCCTTCTCATCTAAACTCAACTCATCACTACGAAGTCCTAGGTAGGCTATAGCTGCTGCCTCTACTAATCCTGTCAAAACAAAACTGCCTGGGAAAATATAAATTTCATTCTACATCGAAAACTAGAACCAACTAATAACACTGCTTTTTTTTTTCTTTCAAAAAAGATGGAAAAGAAGCCGAAAAAAACATGGCACCTTAGTCCACACGCCAAGGAGGTCAAGGACGCTGTTTGCCAACCCCAAGGCACCTCCCACCGCTCCAGAATAGGCCAGTCTAATCCAGTTTCCTGACAATTTTGTCAAGGTAAGCGTTATTGCCAAAATCTTTAATGCTTAACAATTTACATTCAGAAAAACCATAGCATATAAGACCCCCAAGAGACCATGACCAACTTCCTTAACATATATACAAATGTAACTCATGTAAAATGTCAAGTTGCAAACTTGCAAATGTCCCAGAACCCAATATCGAATTTAACTCGATAAAACGTTACCTTCACTTGGAGACCATCTTTGGATTTATCTCCATCATTAAAGAAGCGAATAGAACTTAACCGTTTGAGCTTGGGTTCAGGGAGCCATGGAACTCGATTGGGGCGTTTAATGGTAAAACCGAAGCTCCTGTGGTCGGTGGAGAAAAGGGCATGAGTCTGTTTGCCGGATATTTTGGACGAACTTAGCTTGGGCGAATCAGAGAAGCAGTAAAGGGCAGACTGAGCTGCAAACGCAAATGTCCTCGAAACCATTTTTGGTCACAAAGTCGTAATGGGTTTTCGTAACTCAATTGAATTGATCGAACTCTCAAAACGGAGGGAGAGCGAGTGACAAGGAGTAGTAGTGGATAAGGCACTGCAGTGCAGCCTATATGAGGAAATGCGATTATACTAAGCACACAAATCCAATATAACGACAAGTCGTTGGAGTGAAAAATATAGTAATAATAATAAAAAACTGTTATAAATATTATAATATATAAATGGATGTCCATACTAATAGATAATCTTCTTAGAAAATCTTCTTAGTTATCATAAATTCTTGATTGTATTTATATTTATTTCAGTGATTTTCCCAGATTTAGATTATCATAGTGAAATCATATTTTTTTTTGTATGTAAGGTTCATCCCACTGAAATAACACTACTACAAAACTATGCTATCCCGACTTGACTGTCGTAAATGCTTAGTGGGACTCTACGGCGACAGTTAAAAACTGTAGGCATAGAGACCAATACCGACAGTTAATAACTGTCACCGTTGCTTTTGACTGTCGCTATTGACCCCAACGCCAACAGTTAATTCGAGACCAATACCGACAGTTAAAAGGTGTCACTATTGACCCCAACGCCGATAGTTAATTCGAGACCAATGCTGACAGTTAAAAAGTGTCGCTATTGACCCCAACGTCGACATTCATAAAATGTTGCCAAAATTCAAATAAAAAATCTAAAATTATAATTAATGAATAGTCTAATTTTAAAAATATACTAAATTATGTAAATATATATTTATAAAAATGATGTATTTATTAAAAGCTTTTAAAACTATATGTTTTTTGTTTCTAAATTTTTCATATTATTAACTTTTGTATTTATAATAATTTTTATATCAAAATTTAAATTTATTATTCTTTAACATATTGATAAAATTAACTATATTATTAACTATATTATTCTTTAACATATTTATAAAATTTGTACATTATAATTTTAAAAATAAAATAAATTATGTAAATATATATTTATAAAAATTATGTATTTATTACAAACTTTTAAAACTAGATTTTTTTGTTTCTAAATTTTTCATATTATTAATTTTTGTATTTATAATAATTTTTATAATTTTTATATAAAAATTTAAATTTATTATTCTTTAACATATTTATAAAATTTGTATTAGTTAAAAAAGAGTTGTTTTATTAATTGGAAAAATATTGCAAAAAGATTAATGAATAGTATAATTTTAAAAATAAACTAAATTATATAAATATATATTTATAAAAATTATCTATTTATTAAAAACTTTTAAAACTAGATTTTTTTTTCTTTCTAAAATTTTGATATTATTTGTTGACCGCGTTTTTGGCCAACGACGTGAGAACGTTAAAAACGACAAACCTTCAAGAGAATTCAAACGACACAGACAGTTTAATAAAGAAAATAAAGAACACACAATTTTTATAGTGGTTCAGCCCCAATATCTTGGTAATAGCCTAATCCACTTAGAGATTTGATTATTTTATCTACACTCAAGATCAGATGAACCTTAGTCAACTGAGTTTCTTCAGTGTAAATTCTCAGAATACAAAAGAGTTCTCTCTCAAGAAAAAGCACTTTCTCTCTCTAGAAAACTCAGACCAAAACTTCAAATTGCAAAAAGTCCTCTTATGATCTCATCAGCCATCTATTTATAGGCTTAGGATCATACATTGATATCCCCTAGGATCGGGATATTTTATTATTCGTATTATATTTAAATTACAAAAAATATTCAAAATGCAACTGAATCCCTAATTTGTGTGAAGAATGAGAGATTCCCGCGTATGCCCAGACCGATTCTTGTTGAAGCCGTTTATGGGAATCTTGACGTAGTCTGCTCTATCTGGTTGATGAATATCACCTTCGGGTTGGCCATAGCACTCTGGTCTAGCATGCCACTTCTCTATTTGGATAGTCATGCACTTGCTGGACATATGCATAAGGACCATGCCTTTGTCTCTCCTCGAACATGCGTCCGACCAGGCCTTTTGTCTCTCCTCGATCATGCGTCCAACCAGACCTTTTATCTCTCCTCGGACATGCGTTCGACCAGGCACACCCCTAGCCCAAGTACACGCCTACTTGGATGCATGCGGCTGGCCATCATCTCTTCGGGCCTAAGGTGTCCGGCCGGACACGCTCAACCTGCACCATGCCAAACATGGTCCGTTCGGACCAACCCATGCCTCATCGCGGACACAAGGCATGCACTCTCCTCGGATGAGTGTCCGACCGGATGCCTCTCCTCTAGCATAGAGTGTCTGACCGGACACTTGGGTTGCTTCTCGGACGCATGGTGTCTGACCAGACACGCATCGGGCTCCTCGGGTGCACTTGGCTCGGACATGCCAGTGCTGGACAACAAAGTCACTCCTAGTCGGATGCAACTTACCCGGTCGGTCATGACACCTCTCAAGCAGTCAAAACTCTTCATTGATGTACTGGGCTGCTGCTAAGCCAGATCACCCAACCATTCCTTGACACTTGTCATTCCTATTGCCACATCATCATTTTCAAATTTTGGGGATAACATTTGCCCCCCAAGTTTATTATATGATACTTCACATAATAAACTTTTTTCCTCCACAATTGACGGCATTATAAGAAATAACTGTTCATCTTCCCGCCATGCAGCAGACCACAACTTACAGACCACGATCATTGCAAATAACTGTCTAAGATCGTGGGGAGAAAAAATAGCCTAAGAATTCCAAGGGTCCAAAAATAAGTGGTAACTCCCACTTTTTTTTCCTTTAAATAACCCCTACACTTACACATTCTTTCTTACACAAGAAAATCACATTTTAAAAACCCTTCTCCTTCTTTCTTCTCTCTTGGCCGAAACCCTAAAGCTTCTCCTTCTCTTGGCCGAAACTCCAAGGAACTCCAAGAAGAAGTTCTTCATTCCTTCAAGCAATCTCCAAGCAACTCAAGGGTTCTCCAAAGTTGGGTAAGTCTCCTCTTTTATGCTTTCATATTGTTGTTATTTTTTTTTCAAAAATTTTCATGAAAAAAGCATGTTGTGGCCGAAACCCCATTGAGAGTTTTTTCTTGAATTTTCTCATGAATCACATAGATATAATGTGTTGGGTGACTATTTTGATGATGTTTGTGCTATGGGTAACCCAACATTATCCTCAATTTCATAAGAATCTCAAGAAAATAAGTCAATTTAGCATAAACTATGATTGTGGGTTTTGGGGTTTTTGATGGCATAGAGGGTTTCAAGAACATTGATGAACTTTTCAACTTCTCTATTTTGATCTTGTGTTTGTGTGTTTGGATGAGGAAACATGTTTATGCTAGGGAGTTTAAGCTTTTATTTTCGGCTCAAGGAATATAGGGGTTTTTTGGTGAAGTTCGGGTATGAAAAATGGGGTAGTTTTAGAGATATGGCCGATCGGCCACTATTTTTTCTGGGCAAACATGTGGTCCGATCGGACCACATGTGCACTCCTCAGATTGCATAGGCACTCTTCAGACCATGTGGAACCCATCTCCTCGGATCCTTGATGTCCGATCGGAGTCCTCGGGTTGTTGGCGCTGGCTCCTCGGAGGTGCATGGCTTGGACACAGGCCTGGCACGGTCTTTCGACACTCCTCGGACAGGAGCATGGCAGCGCAGCTGCTCGGATGGACAGACCCAGATGCGTGGCTACTCGGACGCCACTCCGCTAGGACACGAACCTTGCTGTTCGGACATCTCAGCCCTTCGCATGCCTGGAGCTGCTGCTGGTCGGATGCTTCGGCGCCAGCACTCGGACATTCATGCGCACCCGCTCGGACTCACACGCCCAAGGCATTAGACGCACCACTTGGATGTTAGGCACCCCTTGGCTCCTCGGAAGCATCTCCTAGGGTGTCTAGGCACCCGACCGGACCAAGCATGGCATTCTTCATGCCATATTTTTTAAACATTTCTTAGGCACCTTTAAGCACAAAAAATCTTTTTTCCATGCATGCTATATTTTTACCACTTAGATAAATTTTTCTAACTATAAAAATAAATTTTGTTCTTGTTGAATTTTATCTGTATGGTTACTCACCTCCCCATTTTTATTTACTTTTGTAGATGAATCGCTTCGAATATAGGGGAGGTGACAACCATACGGACTCCGATACATCTATCCCGCAGTCAATCGAGACTCCTCAAAACAGCGATTCCTCATCAAAATCTTCCACCAGTCGTACTCCCGAGGATCGCCTTCGTCGCTTCAAGCGGATCCTTCCCCGTTCAGCCCTGTATTTCCTCCACGAGGAACAGTTTCTTCAACAAGCTGCACAGTCGACGATGAGGGTGAAGAAATCTAATAGACTCCCCCAGGACCAAGATCCACAAGTTGCCCGTAGAGCGGTGCAAAAGGTGGTGGAACGCGGCGAGGCCCGCACTGCAACTTCTTTAGGATCACCTTCTCAGGAGTTTTCCACCGAGGTCCAGAACTTGGCCATTCAAAAGCCATGGAAGGGGAGAGAAGAAGTACCTTCCTGGTTCACTGCCCAGCCTTCAAAACTCAATCCCAAGACGTTCCACAAACACATCCAAGCTTTGGGTTTGAGTGGGGTGAACGTGACATGCCCGGGCCCTCATCAGAGAGCCAATAGGCCCGGCGGAGCATACTGTGCCTGGTCCAGGCACCATATCCACGCAGGAGCGACACTCCCACTACACCCCTATTTCCGGTCTATAGCGGATTATTTCAACGTCTCCCTATTCCAGATCGCACCGAATGGGATCCAGGCACTGTCCGCGCTGTATATTCTCTACTTTCTGCGAAGTTAGGACGAGCCCACTCCTCATGAGGTACACTATTTGTTCGACTTCAGGACTAACCCCAGCCACAAGAACACGAGCTTCTTTCACCTCTATCACAGGCAAAAGGGGATTACATACCTTAGCGGTATCGCACACAAGTCGAACCCCGGGAAATATTACAGAGAATATTTCCTCACATCAGACATCAAGGCCAACAACTTGGCTTTTACACATGTGGGTCCGTTCCAGCGACCCTTGCCTACTCAAGGGATGTTCAATCGAGCGGAGGCGTTGGCTAACATGAGTACCGAGGAGAAAGACGTGAAAAGTTTGGTCACTGTAGATTACCTTCAGATGGTGGGCCTGATACCGTGTGACAAAAATATGACAGTGGAAAGTACCACTGGGGAGAACAACACGACTGATCAGTCCAATGCGGGCACGGAGGTAGTGACTGACCAGTTTTCTCCTGGGCCATCTCCGCTTTCTCATAGACCTGGCGACCTTGTCATTAGGGAGCCTCAGTCTGAGCCTCAGCACAGATCTGCTATTCCCGCTCGATCCGGGAAAGGAAATGCCATCCAGATTGAGCGAGAACTTAGCTCATCTTCGGACGACGAGGATGACTTCATTGATCAGATTCTCAACTCAGGTCTAGTAGTCATAGGAATATGTTTAATAACTTGGTGATTCGAGACTAATCAAATTGTAGTAATAATATACTTATCTACATTTTATTATATATATTTTTTTTTCTAACGAATCTCATGTTTTCCTCTTTTGCAGAATCAGAGATGTTCAGGCACTGCATCGTTCCTCCTGCTCCAAAGAGGAAATCTGGCGAAGGAAGTGGTCTCACTCCCCCGAGGAAGGTCCCGAGGGCAATGCCACCGAGCCAAGGGAGACAACCTGAGGGGTCAGTCACAATCCCGCAGTTGACACCTTCCTCACTTCCTCCATCAACGAGCCTAACTCCCCCAGGCCCGTCCGGCCCGAGCGAGGCACTCCGAGCTGCTGACACCAAACTTAGGGGGGCAGCTGATCAGACCCTCCATGATGCATCAATGATTCAAGGCTTTGAATCTTTTCCTTGACTCAGTGTTGATGTTGTCTTAGATAAAGGGATTGCTCAGCTGACAAATGTAAGTGCTCGACCACAAGATAGATTGTTACTTACGTTAATGCTTTGTAGTAACTTTTTGTTTTTCATGCAGACGCTTATGACCTTCTGTCACGCCTAGCAGCGATTAGTCGATTACAAGGAGTTGATCAAGGTCCTAAATGATCAACTCGTGGAGGCTCGAGCGAAAACGAACGCTCTTCAGTCCAAGCTGGAACAAGCGGAGAAGACTGTAACTGAGCAAAAGGAGTCTCTCAAGGGGTTGGCTGATGGGAATGATCAGCTAACCCAAGCCAAAAAGTCCTTGACTGGTCGCCTGGACCGACTGACTCGTGAGAACGAGGGATTAGCTCGCTAGAATGAGGGATTAATTAGCGAGAATGAAGAGCTGAAGCAAGAGAAGGAGGCCGATCTAACCCGCTACCAGGAGACTTGCTTCAACTGCTTCTACTAGGTGTGGAAGCTAAATAAACCCCTCAAGCTCAACTTTCTCACCGATGAGATCAAGGCAGAGGAGCTCGCCAGATGTGAGGCCAGGGCTACTGAGGAAGCTGCTAATCCTACCGGCCCTACACCCGCCTCCTCTACACTATCATTCCGAGCAAGAGGAGCAGTTGATGCCGAGGAGGGGGTTGATCAGCCTACCAGAGCAGCACACCAGTGACTCCTCATCCTATCAGAGAGCTCCTGCACGACCAGTTGTAGTCCTACGAGTCTTTTATCATAGTATTTTTTTTTTATACTTTTGCTCGTATGATTGAGCTGTTTGGCACTTGCACTTTACTTTTTTTTTTTGCTAGCTTGAAACTTTTAAGTCTTTTTACACTTAAGACATTACAAGTTTATTGTGAATAGTAAAGTTTCTATATGCCTTAAACTTTCACATGAGTATTTAGTTTTCTAACTTAGAAATTCTAAACATTTCATAAGTCCATACTAAATATACTTCCTCATGCTCTTATTGCTCTAACATTTTATGAGCATAACTTTTATTATCACACGAATATCTATTTCTAACTTAAAATTTTAAAAATTCCAAGTTACTTAAGCTTTGTCAAACAAGTTAGCTTAATGGCCTTTTTAGACTTCCAAATTTACAAGTCAGCCCAAAAACAGATATCTTTGCTCATGCTCTTATTGCCTGTGTTGAAGTGCACGCCAGTATTCCTTATGTGCATGCCAGTATACTCTATGTGCCCCCTAAGTGATTGAGGGTTAAAAAATCCTTGATCACTTGCTACTTGACCGAATTTGTCCGAGCAGTTATTACTCGTGAAACACATAGAATATACAAACATATTTCAGCAGTTAACCACTACAAAACACATGCAACTATTTAAACGTTGGTCATTCATCTCCTGATACCGACCAGTTGAACACTGTCCGGTATATATGTATATTTAGTCTTAGAAGACCTGTTTTGTTTAAATCATAATGACAGTTGAACACTGCCAAGCAAGAATAATCAACACATATGCAAAATTTGTAGCAAGATTTGACCACGCTGCGCATGATCTCTTTTATTACTTGTAATAATAAATGACAAAACATGTCTAACAACGAGTTTGAAACAAAATAATATTGTTCAAAATAACATGACTGGTTAGCAAATAGCCAGTTCACAAACAAAAAACTTAAATAACAAGTTAAGCACTTGATACAAAGCTACTACTCTGTAAGCAGTATTTATTGATAATATTTCCTCAAGTGATCGCCATTCCAGTAATTCCTGATCAACTCTCCATTTAACCAAGCAAGCTTGTAGGTGCCGGGTGGCAAGACTTGCTCAATTTGATATGGTCCTTCTCAGTTTGGTCCTAGCACACCAGCTGCTGGGTCTCTGACAAACACCTTTCTGAGGACCAAATCTCCGACCTGGAACTTTTGATCTCGGACTTTGGAATTGAGGTAGCGCGCCACTTTTTGCTGGTGAGCAGCAACTCTCAGGTTTGCCTCCTCTCTTCTCTCCTCGAGGAAGTCCAAGGATTCTGCTAGCAATTGATGATTCTCCTCTTGGTTGTACATGGTCCTTCTATGAGATGGTGGGTCTATCTCCACAGGTAACATGGCTTCATACCCATATGCCAAAGAAAATGGGGTATGTCCAGTTGCTGTCCGGGCAGTAGTCCTGTATGACCAAAGGACTTCTGGTAATTCTTCTGCCCAAGCACCCTTAGCTCGCTCCAGGCGCTTTTTCAGAATGTCCTTCAGTGTCTTATTTACCGCTTCAACCTGCCCATTGGCTTGTGGATGGGCTACCGAGGAGAAACTTTTTGTGATGCCATGCCGAGTGCAAAAATCGGTAAATATGTCGCTGTCAAATTGGGTGCCGTTGTCAGACACTGTCTTCTTAGGCAGACCATAGCGACATATTATGTTCTTAACCACAAAGTCCAACACTTTCTTCGATGTGATCGTGGCTAATGGTTCGGCCTCAGTCCACTTAGTGAAATAATCTACTGCAACCACTGCAAATTGCACTCCTCCTTTCCCTTTGGGCAATTTCCCGATTAGATCAATACCCCACACTGCAAAAGGCCATGGACTTTGCATTTGCTTCAAGACATTTGGGGGCGCTCTGGGCACTTTAGAAAATCTTTGGCATTTGTCACACCTCTTCACATATTCCATAGAGTCCTCGTTCATGGTAGGCCAGAAAAATCCTTGTCGCAAGATCTTTTTAGATAGACTCTGCCCCCCAGCATGATCTCCACAGAACCCTTCATGCACTTCAGCTAATAAATTCTTTGACTAGTCGGGTGTTATGCACCTGAGTAGAGGTAGGGAATACCCTCTTCTATACAACACCCCATCCATCATGGTGTACCTAGCAGCTTGCCTCATAATCTTCCTTGCTTCATTACGATCATCTGGGAGGGTCCCTTGCTCAAGATAAGCAATGATGGGAGTCATTCAGGTGTCAGCTATCGTGATCGGCATGGCCTCTTGTTCATCAATGCTCGGCTCCGCCAAGTATTCTACCGGTACTATATTCAAAGTTTCGGCATCTTTTGCACTAGCTAGCTTTGCTAGAGCATCTGCATTAGAGTTCTGCTCTCGTGGTACTAGCTTGATGGTATACTCCTCGAACTGTGCTAGCAGATCTTTGGTCTTATTTAAGTATGCCACCATGCGTAGACCCCTTGCCTGGTATTCCCCCAAGACTTGGTAGACCACCAATTGGGAATCGCTATTTACTTCCACCGACCGGGCACGTACATCTCTGGCCAGTCGCAAGCCTGCTAGGAGGGCTTCATACTCCGCCTCATTGTTAGAAGCATTGAATCCGAATCTCAGTGCACAATGAATTCGGTGCTTCTCTGGTGTGACTAATATAATTCCAGCTCCTGAATGATGCTCATTTGACGACCCATCAACAAAAAGTTGCCAAGCAGGAAGTTCATCTTTCTGCCCAGTGACATTCTCTTGCTGGTCGGGAACATCAGCGATCCCGGCACATTCAGCGATGAAATCTGCCAAAGCTTGACCCTTAATAGCAGTCCTCGACTGGTACTTGATTTCGAATTGGCCTAACTCAACTGCCCATTTAAGTAGCCGACCAGATGACTCCGGCTTCTGTAAGACTTGGCGTAGAGGCTGGTCATTAAGGACCTTAATGGGGTGTGCTTGGAAGTACGGCCACAATTTTTGTGATGCGAGTACCAAGCAGTAAGCCAACTTTTTGATCACGAGATACCGGGATTCTGCTCCTATCAATCGCGTGCTAACATAGTACACCGAGTGCTGCACTCTATCTTCCTCTCGTACTAAGGCAGCACTAACAGCATGCTCCGTGACTGCTAGGTACAAAAATAGGTCTTCTCCATCAACTGGCTTAGAAAGAATAGGAGGTTGGGCCAAATGCTCCTTTATGGCCTGGAAAGCTTGTTCACATTCTGCCGTCCACTCAACCTTCTTGCCTCCTCTAAGCAGGTTAAAAAACGGGACGCACTTGTTCGTTGATTTTGAAACGAACCTGCTTAGAGCTGCAATCCGCCCAGTCAAGCTTTGTACATCCTTTATTCTAGCTGGAGACTTCATTTCTATGAGAGCCTTTATCTTTTCTGGGTTTGCCTCTATTCCTCGGGAGTTCACAATAAACCCAAGAAATTTTCCAGAACCCACTCCAAATGATCACTTGAGGGGGTTTAACTTCATGCTGTACTTTCTCAGTATTGCGAAGCACTCCTCTAAGTCTCGCACATGCCCTTCAGCTTCCTTTGACTTCACCAACATATCGTCTACATACACCTCCATGCTCTTGCCGATTAAGTCGAGAAACATACCATTCACCAAACGCTGATAGGTAGCTCCTGCATTCTTCAGTCCGAAGGGCATGAACCTATAGTAGTATAGCCCTATATCTGTTCGGAAGCTGGTATGCTCTTCATCAGGAGGATGCATGCTGATCTGGTTGTACCCCGAATATGCATCCATGAAGGACAATGTCTCATGACCAGAGGTTGCATCTACCAACTGGTCTATTCTTGGTAAAGGAAAGCAATCCTTTGGGCATGCTTTGTTTAGATCAGTAAAGTCTACACAAGTCCTCCACTTTCCATTGGGTTTGGGCACCAACACTGGGTTTGAAACCCAGGCAGGGTAGTATGCTTCCCTGATAAACCCATTCTCCTTTAACCGCTCTACCTCCTCCTTAAGAGCTTTTGCTCGATCCTTGTCAAGCAATCTCCTCTTCTGCTGCACGTGGCTGATCACAGTTGGTGAGATACCCACCATATCTTTGTGAGACCAGGCAAAGACATCTTGATTCCTTCGCAAGAATTCTATCAGCTGTGCTCTCACCTCCGCTTTCAACTTTTTTCCAATTTTGACCCCTCTCGTCGAGTCATTCTTATCTATAAGGGCCTCCTCTAACTCCTCGGACGGTCCCACATCACTTTCATAATCCCCAAAGCGAGGATCAAAGTCCCTTCCCTCACTTTGGGTAACGCCCTATTTGGTGACTTCATCACCGGATGGGGTCTTTGGCTCTTTTAAACCAAGAGTGCTCTCTTGGCCAAACTCCTCTAACATCTCTTTCGATTACAACTGCAAGACTTCGGTCGATGTCCATCTCGTCCACCTCCTCTCTCTCAACACATACAATCATGTTGCTCTCCTTGGCCACCTTCCTTGCCTTAGCTACTGAGGCATTATAGCACTCCCTAGCCTCCCTCTGGTCTCCTTGGACACATCCTATGCCAGCACTGGTCGGGAACTTCATGGAAAGGTGCCAGATTGAAATTACCGCATGTAAGTTTGTGAGCCGTGGTCGTCCAATAACCACATTGTAGGCGGACGGGCAGTCAACAATCAAAAACTCGGTCATTACGGTTTCATGTTTGGGAGCTTCCCCTGTCGTGACTGGCAACTTGATTGTCCCAGCTGGTGACAATCCTTCTCCAGTAAACCCATAAATGACTTGAGAGCACGGCTTCAAGTCACTGATAGATAGCTTCATCTTCTCAAAGGATGACTTATAAATAATGTTCACAGAGCTCCCTGTATCGACCAGACATCTCTTCACTTTCATATTAGCAATTTGGACTGTCACAACAAGAGGTTCATTGTGAGGGTACCTCACGTGTCGAGCATCTTCTTCAGTGAAAGTGAGGGACTCACTTTCATATCTTGGGTTCTTTAGCGGTCGCTCCTCCACTGTCATAATTTCGGAGGTGGATGCCACACCCAATTCGTGACGAAGGGTGCGAGCATACCTCTCCCTCGCCTTGTTGCTATCTCCAGCAAGATGTGGCCCTCCACATATAGTATCTAGTGTGAAGTCCACAGGTTCAGGTTGCAAAGATGGGGATCGTTGCCGCTTGAACCCAGGATTGTTGTTGCTCCCCTCTCCTTAGGCCTTCTCTGCTCGATACTTTTTTAGCTTCCCCGATCGGAGGAGAAACTCTATCTCATCTTTGAGATGATTACACTCATTCGTGTCGTGACCATAGTCTCCATGGAAGTGATAGAACTTGTTCATATCTCTCTTACTCATATCCTTCTTGATTGGTGGGGGTTTCCGGTAAGAGACCTCTTGATGACTGGCCAAATAGATCTCCGCTCAGCTCGCCGAAAGAGTGGTGTAGTTGGTGAATTGAGGTTCATACTTAGTTGGCTTGTCGTTTGGTCCCGACTTAGCCTTCTTCTCATTGTGGCGGTCAGACCCGTTATTCCCACGTTTCTTACCACCACCTTGATCATGTCCGCCATTTTTGGGAGAATCAGTCGATCCACTTGGTTTGTTCAACCCATTCTCTCCCTTCTCAATTGCATCATCCAACTTCATGTATTTGTCCGCCCGGTCTAAAAAATGTTGTAGTGTTGAAATTGGATGGCGATGGATGCTGTCCCACAAAGGAATTCGGTAGATAATGCCGGAAGAAATTGCCACCATCTTCCCCTCATCTCCAACCGCATTAGCTCGGTTAGCTTCTCTCATGAACCTTTGTATGTAATTCTTGAGAGACTCATCTTTCCCTTGCTTTATATCTGCCAAGTGATTGGCATAAACAGGAGGGGTTCGAGCAGCACTAAACTGCCTGCAAAACTCCTTTCTAAAACTTTCCCAAGAAGTGATGGAGTTAGGCTTGAACTTCCAATACCACTCTTGGGCAGTGTCAGACAATGTGGTGGGGAAGACTCTGCAGCGATAGTCATCACTCACCTCGAGTAGCTCCATCTGATCTTCGAACTTCCCAACATGCCTAATCGGGTCTGCCTTTTCTGTATAAACTGGTAGCACAGGTGCTTTGAATTTTGCTGGTGGTTGAGCTGCTCGAATTCGAGCACAAAAAGGGCTGCCACTCCTGTGGTCCACTGGATCAATCGCTGGTTGTTTTGACAGACTCTGGACTGCTGCCATTAAAGCATCAAGCTGGGCTTGGATGCCTGGGGCCACTACTGGGGACTCACTTTCGGGACCGCCCGGTCAGGTGTTCCTATCCGGAAAACCATCATCGAGTATTTCTACTTGACTGGTAGGACGGATTGGCTCTTGCCCTTCGACCGGGACGGTCCTCCTTCTATCATCAATGACGTCCCTCAAGTCCTTCTGAGCAGTGTGCTTTCCCAACCTATCGAACACCGTACTCCGAGTCTTCTCGGAAGGTTTGCTGGGTGGAATGTGCTCCTCGCCACTACGCTGGTTGGGATGCCATGGTGGCCTTCCTGTCTGAGCTGGTCGATCCTCTCCTCCTCGATGGTTATTATTATTCTTCTCCTTTGAATGGTTAGTGTGATGAGTGTCAGCTTCATCACGCCCATGCCCATCTTTGAAGTGGGAAGTCTCATTGCCACGAGGAGCTCTATTGCGCTCCTGCTCAGGAGGTGTTTTCTTGCTGCCTAACTTGTGACTCCCTGATCTGGAAGTCTCTGATCGGTGGCTCCTTGAGGGGGTTTTGGAGTTCCCCCTTTGAGTTGAGGCAGTGCGCGATCAGACTCCATCCTCCTCATGACCAGGTGGGTTACTACCACCCCTGCCTGGTCTATCAGTTTTCTTGTGACCAGCTTCTGTGGTCCTTGCCCCTGGGGTGGCTGCCACTCCAGGTGCAGCCTGGGCATTGGCTCGGGTCAACTGCGTAGCTGCCTCCAGAGCGAGTGCAGCTTCGCGATGTCGCCTGTCGGCCTCCTCCTGCTGTCGACGGATCTCCTCACTCCTGGCGTCCATTTCCCGTTTCTGCTGCTCGAATGCAGCATTCTACCTAGCCATTTCCTCAGTGAACGCCTCCTGCCTGGCATTGAACTGAGCCATCTCCTCCTGGAAGGCGCTCATGGCTTCCGGGAGCTCTTCAACTTCTGGAGCTACGTCCTCGAGCACGACTCTAGGCTCAGTTTCACGATCTTGAACGCTAGGACCCTCTAATCTAGCATGCTCTTTAAAGGAGCCCGTCTTCTTGGAGGCTGCATTGGTGTTCTTAGGCGCCATATTGCTCTAGGGACCGTCTGTTTTTCTCTTCAGGCTCTCAATGAAAGCACCAAAATGTTGACCGCATTTTTGGCCAATGACGTGAGAACGTCAAAAACGACAAACCTTCAAGAGAATTCAAACGACACAGACGGTTTAATAAAGAAAATAAAGAACACACGCAATTTTTATAGTGGTTCAGCCCCAATATCTTGGTAATAGCCTAATCCACTTAGAGATTTGATTATTTTATCTACACTCAAGATCAGATGAACCTTAGTGAACTGAGTTTCTTCAGTGTAAATTCTCAGAATACAAAAGAGTTCTCTCTCAAGAAAAAGCACTTTCTCTCTCTAGAAAACTCAGACCAAAACTTCAAATTGCAAAAAGTCCTCTTCTGATCTCATCAGCCATCTATTTATAGGCTTAGGATCATACATTGATATCCCCTAGGATCGGGATATTTTATTATTCGTATTATATTTAAATTATAAAAAATATTCAAAATTCAACTGAATCCCTAATTTGTGTGAAGAATGAGAGATTCTCGCGTATGCCAAGACCGGTTCTTGTTGAAGCCGTTTCTGGGAATCTTGACGTAGTCTGCTCTATCTGGTTGATGAATATCACCTTCGGGTTGGCCATAGCACTCTGGTCTAGCATGCCACTTCTCTATTTGGACAGTTATGCACTTGCTGGACATATGCATAAGGACCAGGCCTTTGTCTCTCCTCGGACATGCGTCCGACCAGGCACACCCCTAGCCCAAGTACACGCCTACTTGGATGCATGCGGCTGGCCATCATCTCTTCGGGCCTAAGGTGTCCGACCGGACATGCTCAACCTGCACCATGCCAAACATGGTCCGTTCGGACCAACCCATGCCTCATCGCGGACACAAGGCATGAACTCTCCTCGGATGAGTGTCCGACCGGATGCCTCTCCTCTAGCATAGAGTGTTCGACTGGACACTTGGGTTGCTTCTCGGATGCATGGTGTCCAACCGGACACGCATCGGGCTCCTCGGGTGCACTTGGCTCGGACATGCCAGTGCTAGACAGCAAAGTCACTCCTGGTCGGATGCAACTTACCCGGTCGGTCATGACACCTCTCAAGCAGTCAAAACTCTTCATTGATGTACTGGGCTGCTGCTAAGCCAGATCACCCAACCATTCCTTGACACTTGTCATTCCTATTGCCACATCATCATTTTCAAATTTTGGGGATAACATTATTAATTAACTTTTGTATTTATAATAATTTTTATATCTAAATTTAAATTTATTATTCTTTAACATATTTATAAAGTTAACTATATTATTCTTAACACATTTATAAAATTTGTATTAGTTAAAAAAGAGTTATTTTATTAATTGAAAAAATATTGTAAAAAAATTTAATACATAAATTTATTAGTTATGATTTTTTTTATTAATATATATATGTTTAAATAATTTTTTTTATAAAAACGCATTACAGCAATGCCGACAATTAAAATATGTTGCTATTGGGAAATTATAGATTTTAAATTTTTCTAATGAGGCAATGCCAACAGCTATAAGCTGTCGTTATTGGAGGCAATAGCGACAGCTTATACCTGTCTGCATTGCCTCATTAAAAAATTTCAGCCTCTAAATATTTTCTGTCTCTTTTTTTCTTTTTCCCTCTTCTCTTTTCCTATCAGTGTCCTCCGCCCTCCCTCTCTCTCTCTGACCAGCCCTCTCTCTGCGACTCACTCTCTCTCCTCTCTCCCCTTTCACCAATCCTTACTTCATGCTCGTCGTCATTGAAGCTGGTAGACTCCTACGCGACTTTATCCTCCTCCTCTCTCTCCCTCTGGTCATCTTCGCCTATCTTTTAGTCTCAGAAGCCTTGGGAATCCAAATCCTTATCTTCATCTCTTTTGCCGGCCTCAAGATCGGAGTCATTGAGCTCGTCTCACGCGCTGTCTTGTCGAGGTTCCCCTTCAATTATTTTTGCTATTTTACCCTTTCTTTGTCTATTTTTGTCTATATATCAACACAATTATCTAATTATCATTGTTTGTATAATCAAAATTGATCATGAGTCTCCAGCCATCATCTTTCATTGAAATTTGAGCTTGATAATTTTGTTTTCAACCATCTTCTTGTGTTGATATCAAAATGCATCATCAAGTCTCTAGTTATCATAATTTATAGAGGTAAAAAAAATGTTTATTACGTCACGAATGTATGTTTATATAGTAACTATACTATATGTTTGATACTAAAAGTTGTACATGTGTCAGTTATTATTTCACCATTGTAATAGATTGAGATGGCTTATGATAAATATGAATATATGTGTGTTCTTACTATCTCGCATAATTAATTTTGATTTCACTATATTATTACAAACTTGGAGTGAGTTATATGTTATATTTACTTATTTGAATTCTTATAGTTGAGTTTGATTATTTACTTATGCAAATTTTTACAGTTATCTATTTATTAAGTATATATTATTGAATTTGACATTATGTGATGCATGGTGTGCCTTATTCATTTTTTCATGGCAAATATTATTTTGGATTTTATCTTGTGCCAAAGTTATCGATCTAACCCTATGTTTTGTAAAATATAATAAAATGATATCTACACCCAATTTTGGTGGAATAATTAATAAATATGACAAAAATACTCTTGAATTAAAATAATTAAAAATTAAAAATATTTTTTAATATATTGTCAAATATAAACTAAATAAAAAAAAAATTAATTAAGTATTATATTAGATCGATGGTCTTTCTCTCTCTCTTCTCACCATCATCATCTTCATCCTTCTCTCTCTCTTCTCATCATCTTTGTCTTCTTGCTTTTCATCTTCATCTCTCCTAATAAAAGAATAAAAAAACCAGAATTCGTTTTTAGCGTTTTGCTGCAGTGTGTCAATGGATTTTTATCTTCAAGTCCACACTGAGGTTGGGGAAGACAGCCACGAGCGATGAAGCTTTGCGACATACAGGGGCGAGTATTAAAAAATGGTAACCATTGCAAACAGACTGGCTGGAAGTTGTGGCTAAGATCAAGATCTTTGCAATAGCGCTGAAGTCGAGTTGGTGGTGAGCGAACGTCAAAATGGATTTGTTGGAAAAAAATTGAGTGAATGAGAAATTGATGCCTAAAATAGTAATGATTCAGCAAATCACTTTGGTTAAAGATGAGATTATCTTAATATTGTGTGATTTATTTTGATTAATTTTGACAAATCACTTTGGTCAAAATTGAGATATTAGAATTATGTGTGATTAGTTCTGATTGATTGTCAAAAAATCACTTTGGGTAACAACTGATATTACCATAATAAGTGTAATTAATTCCGATTGATTTTTCAGAAAATCACTTTCGGTAACTGCTAATATTACCAGAATAATTGTGATTAATTATGATTGATTTTTAGAAATTAAGATTATAGATTTATTGGATATTTGGGCATTAATGCACTTGATTATCACACATTTTCAATTCTCCATGAAGCCTATAAAAGGAGGCTTATCCTCCCATTCTAGGACACACAGATTCAGAGTAGCACACACTTAGTCTCTTTCTCTCTTCAGTCTTTGTAGTATTTTCTGGTGATAGATGGAAGGTTTGTTTCGAGTTCGCCTAAGCAGATGCAGTGGTGCTTTCATTCTACTTGATAGTTGTTGTATCCTGGGAAGTTGTTACCCACGAATCCTCTAGCACCGCTTAGGTAGAGAGGGCGAATCTGCTTTAAGGAAAGCGTGTTTTGTGTGCCTCGGCTTTGGTTTAGTCTTTGTATTGTATTTTTGTATTTTCATTCTTCAATTAAATATATTAATATATGTTTTGTTCTTCTCCACTATATTATTTCTAACAATCTTAAAGCAGATTTCGACTCCTTCGGAGAAGACGAATAGGTGGAAAGGCGGAAGAAACCAGATTGGGTTTTCTTTATTTTATATTTAATTGGTGCCAGTAACTTTATACTTATATTTGCACTGATCTAATTCTTAAAAAATTTCAGTATTGTTTACCCAAAAATGGACTACCTGATGACATGGCAGGATTGACCTACACATGGGATACACGTGGCAGTTTAAGTAAGTATGGTCTGTTCGACCATCGACCAGAAGAGAATTGGCTCATCAGACAACATAATTATGGGCAACCAGTGTTGTTGCATATTTTCATTTATTTCCTTCAGATATGTAATCCTGTAATTACGTATTGATTGTAATTTCCATTATTATTTAAATACGTCTGTATTAAATATAATTAAGGCCCATTGGCCCATGTAGAACTCCTTGAGCCTATAAATAAGAACTAAAGGGCTCAAGAGAGAGGACTTTTCTTTTGGGATTTTTACTTTTTGGAACTTCAGAATTCCAAGAGAGAAATACAGTGTTTTTATCCACCATATTTGCATTCATCCTGAAACTAGTGAAACTCGTGAGCCCTGAGTTCATTGATCACAATTCTTGGGATTTACATTAATAAGAACACTAAGTGGACGTAGGTCATTACCATCTTATTGGGGCTGAACCACTATAAATCTTTTGTGTCGTTTATCTAGTTGTCTTGATTTCATCTCATTTTCTATCGTTTTACTTGACTCCATGTCGTTGACCAATTCGAGGGTCAACATTTTGGTGCTTTCATTGAGAGTTGAACTCAAGACTTTCAAAAAGATAAAATGGCAAAAATGGCTAGAAAGACTGGACAAACCTTCGGTACTGTACCAACCCAGCCTCCTCTACAAAATGTGGCTGAGGATGAGCCACAAATAGATTTCGAAGAGGAGGAAATAGATTCTGAGACCTTGAGGACAACACTGATTGTGTTACAGGAAGAGTTAGCCAATCTGAGGGCTAATCAGGAAAATGTGGCTAAAACGATGGCATTGCAGCAGAGAGAAATTGATAGGCAATGCCAAGAACTGAATGAGAGGCAGGCCGATATGGATCACCATTAAAGGGGCGCCATTGCCGCCCTAGAGGCAGCCATTCAGTTGGCTCGAGGATAGCCTGCGCCAGTTTCTCAACCAGATCAGCCACCTAGTGTACTGCCACAACAAGATCCACATTCAAATTGTCCACAACATCACCACACTCCGCCTCCACCAGCAAGCCCTCAGAGGCCGGAGCAGCCTCCTGCTGCTCAATTGGATATTCCATTTTAGCATCCTGAGCAACAGCCTCCTTCTCGCGCTGGTCGAGATAATCCCCAGCAACAAAGGCAAAATAGGGTAGGGGCAGCCTCCCCGAAGCCCTAGATGCCAGACTACTGAAGAACTGAATCCATCGAGCAGGGGACAATGTCCTTCTACTGGCAGGAGACAGGTCAAGTCAGGCTCTGCGATCAGGGCCCCCCCACGACATAATAATGCCCGAGGACCCATCGACAAGCGCAGGCCTCCACCTGACAGACGAGATGTGCCAGCGAGGGGAGGGGGAAATAGTGCGATCAACAAGTCGCACCATATTCGGTCACATTTTAGGGATGGCCATGACTATAATGAGGCAGATTCCGACAGAGGAAATGCTGGTCATGGCAAGGAGATAGGGGTGGGGAACGTAATCCCCCACCAAGAGAGAATCGACCAACTGGCCATAATGCTGGGGGGCAGCCTAGGCAACCTGACGTCTTTGATCGATTGGGCGCTACCAAGCAAAGGTGTAGGGATGATGATTTGAGAGATGTACTCAATGACAGGTGGGAAAGGCACGACGAGTATGCCCCTCTAGCACCGGTTGCCCCAATAGTACCAGATGTTGTACAGGCCCAGCTTGATTTGCTGAATCAGGTCGTCCAGCAGTTAGTGGGGAGCCGAACATCCCACATTGAATATGATCGGAGAAGAGGCACTTCGTTCATACAAAGAATAGCAATGGACGAAACCCCAAGCAAATTTAAGATGCCGGTCTTACCCAACTTCAATGGATTTGGAGACCTAGTATCTCATGTGAATAAATTCGAGATACAAATGGACATCCAGAAGGTGTCAGATGACGCTCGATGCAGAATCTTTCTGGCCACCTTATCCGATACTGCTCAGGAGTGGTTTTTCAAATTCCCTCCTGCTAGCACAGTGTCTTGGGAAATGTTCGTGATAGAGTTTTACGGGCAGTTTTACGCTGGCGAGTACATCCGACCAAAGCCAACCAACTGGTCAAGATACGCCAGAAGGAGGGCGAATCCTTGAAGGAATATGTTCATCATTTTATGCGAGCCGCTGTTGGGGCTAAGACAGTTGGTGATGAGGGGAAGATGATGGCACTTACTGCTGGAGTATGGCGCCATTCGTCCCTCTGGAACAGTCTGAGGAAGAACGGGTTAAATAGCACCCAAGAGTTTCTGGACTGAGCGGATCAGTACATCAAACTCGAAGAGGCCGTCGCCAATGAAGGGAAGGCGCCTGCAGACGACCAGGGTCCGAAGGAAGATCCCATCAAAGCCGCCAATGGGTCTGGGAAACCCAATGGCAACGACAAAAATAATGGGAAAACGGAGGAAAAAGGGCGAACCACGAGCCGTCAACGTCTGAGAATAAGTGCCCTAAAAGTAATAGATACGAGCTGAGGTTTACTAATTACACGACCCTAGTCAAAAGCAGAGCAGAAGTGTACCAAGCTACCAACACCACTGTCCCTTACAAGCGACCATGCCCCGATCAGGAAAGATATCTCCAAGAGAGATACAACCAAGTTTTGTCATTTTCACAATGACTATGGTCAATACACCAACGAGTGCAACCAGCTTAAAGATGAGATCGAGTTCCTTATCAGACAAGGACACCTGAGAAGATATGTACAAACTACTGGAGGTTTTCAGCGAGAGGCTCAAGGAGGCAACGAGCAGACACCTGTACGCCAACGCTCGCCCCCTTTACACCTAGCTTCAGTTGCAAGTACATTGCTGACCATCTGTGGCAGCCTACACCTGGCAGGGGATAGTGGGAAGGCAAGGGAGCGATACGCCCGAAACTTATGCCACAACTAGAACATTGAAATGATGAACGTAGAGGAGAGAACTCCCAAAAAAGCTCGAACAGAAGAGAAACTGATAACTTTCTCTGATCTTGACGCCCAGCATGTCCGGTTCCCCCATTCGGATCCTCTGGTCGTGGATGTCCAGATCGCCAATATGATGGTTAAGCGGGTGTTAGTGGATACACAAAGCTCAGTAAACATTCTGTACAAGTCTTCGTTGGAGAGGATGAGGTTGTCAGTGAAGGATTTGGAGCCATGCAACCAAACCATTTATGGTTTTTCTGGCGAGAGGCTCGTGCTAACGGGGTCGATCAGGCTTTCAGTCATAGCGGGAACTGCACCTGCGAACATGACATTACTCACTACTTTTATGTTAGTTAATTGTCCTTCTGCATATAATGCTGTGATTGGAAGACCTATTCTAGTCGACCTACGAGCCGTGACCTCGGTCTGACACCTAGCCATGAAGTTTCTGACTGACGCAAGGGTAGGATGTGTGTTGGGAAACCAATGAGAAGCGCGAGAATGCTATAATTCCTTGATTACCAAGGCGAAAAGGGGTGGATCGAGAGAAAGAGCCGAGAAAGGGTTGCTATTGGCCAATGAGGTACAAACCCAATCAGGTGAGCAGGTCACCAAATAGGGTGTTACCCAAAGTGAGGATAGACATTTAGATCCTCGCTTGGGGGTTTTGAAGAAGACGTAGGACCATTCGAGGACCTCGAGGAGGTCCAACTTGATGAGGCAGATCCGACCAGGGTTGTGAAAGTTGGTAAAAACTTAGAGACAACAACAAAGCAAAAACTGGTGGAATTTTTAAAGGAGAACCAAGTGGTGTTTGCCTGGTCGCATAAGGATATAGTTGGGATTGATCCAACAGTTATCAACCATGTCTTAAGCATAGATAAAAGTTTTCCACCAGTACAATGAAAAAGGAGGCTGCTCGACAAAGATAGATCAAAAGTGTCAAAAAAAGAGGTCGAGAAGCTAAAGGAGAACGGATTCATCAGGGTAGCGTTTTATCCATCTTGGGTCTCTAATCCCGTGCTGGTTCCCAAGCTGAATGGAAAGTGGAGGACGTGCATGGATTTCACAAACCTCAATAAAGCCTGCCCAAAGGATTGTTTTCCACTCCCAAGGATCGACCAACTGGTCGATGCCACTTCAGGGCATGGGATCCTATCATTCATGGATACATACTTTGGGTACAATCAAATCAGTATGCACCCACCTAATGAGGATTTTCGAACTGATACATGGCTTTACTGTTACAAAGTAATGCCCTTCGGTTTGAAAAATGCTGGTGTGACTTACCAGCGACTAGTCAATCACATGTTCAAAGAGCTGATCGGTGTTAATATGAAGGTATATGTTGATGACATGCTGGTTAAGTCAAAGAAGGCAGAAGAACACATTGGGGACATGCAAGAGTGCTTCAACATCTTGAACAAATATCAGATGAAGCTGAATCTCCTTAAGTGTTCCTTTGGAGTTGGATTGGGGAAATTTTTTGGGATTCATAGTGAACTCGCAAGGTATCGAAGCTAATCCCAAAAAGATCAAGGCCCTGATCTAAATGAAGTCGCTATCTAAAATTAAAGATGTTAAAAGTCTATCCGGGAGGATTGCCGCTTTGAGTAGATTCATTTACAAATCAACGGACAAATGTGTTCCATTTTTTAATGTGCTTAGGGGCAATAAGAAATCTGAGTGACGAAAGAGTGCGAGCAGGCTTTCCAGGCTCTAAAGTCTCATATGTCACAACCACCGATTTTGTCCAAATCGATTGAGAAAGAAACTTTTTTCATCTATTTGGTAGTCACCGAGTATGCTGCTAGCGCTGTCCTGATGAGAGAGGAGGAACATGTTCAAAAAGTTGTGTATTATATAAGTAAGAGGCTAATAGGAGTAGAACTGCGATATCCACCCATTGAGAAATTAGCCTATTGCTTGATTTTAGCCTCCAGAAAGCTGCGACCATACTTCCAAGCTCACCCCATCATAGTACTCTCCGACTGGCCACTACGGCAAGTCCTACAAAAACCAGAAGTCGCCGGTCGATTGTTAAAATGAGCAGTTGAACTTGGACAATTCGATATTTCTTACTAATCACGAACAGTTGTGAAGGGACAAGCTCTAGCCGATTTTGTCACATAATTTACTGGGCTTGTAACGCCCTACTTCCTTAGAGCCGTTACTAAGTGAGTTTTAAACGTGCATTTAACTCGCTGATCGAGGTTTTAAGACAAACGTGTAATTAAACCATAAACAAAGACATAAACTTTGAAAATAATTCTACCTACTAAAAATCATAAAGCGTTTAACATTTGGGATCCCAAAATACTGTTTAGAAATATTTACAACTCAAAAATATAATAAGAGTCGACTAAACGACAAAATTCAGGTTTGGTACAATCATCTCCCAAAAATACCCCTGGCCGTGGCAACCAGGCAGGCCAAACATGTACGCGCCGCTTCACGGTCTCCGTACTCATGGTTGGTCGACTTTCCCCTTGCACTTACTTGCACCATAGAGCACCCGTGAGCTGAGGACCAGCAAGAAAACCCTCACAAGCAGATAACATATGCATATCAAACACTTAACATATAAACAAGCCATCCTCAGGCTATATACGTACAACTATGCCGTCCCAGGTGCTTTACCAGGCCCTGGGTTCGCGATCCACACCGTGAGGATATCCCAGGTATCCTTTAGGGTCTCGCCCTGGCAACTCGCACTCCGCATGCTAAACGCTGCTCCCGGCCCTTAGCCGTTCTTGGCCTTTACCGTTCCTGGCCGTCGCCGTTCCCGACTCTTGCCGCTCATTCATTTATATGTACACATAGTATAATTAAAAAGATACTTAAACACATATAAATTCAATCAAAGGGCTACGCCTTGCAACACAGTCATATAGGGCCGAGCCTTGCAACACAATCATATAGGGTCGTACCCTGCAACACAAGCTCTATGGGAACAGTAGTTTCCTTACTTGTGTCCCGAGCTTTTCAGGCACCGATGTTCCGAGCACAGTCCCCTAGTCCAAGCGTCGCTGAAACCCTAGTCACAATGTACAAACAATATCCATCCATCCAGTTCTAATCCATTAAATAACTTTGGGTCATAATTCTAGTCTCCGGGACCTTGAATTCTATCACCCGGGTGATAAAATCCGTCTTGAGCCTTAACAATTAAGTTCCCAAGTCAAAACCCACAAGACACCCTGCATCTTGAACTAGGGTCGCAACCCAACCCCTTAAGGGCCACGGATTTCCTTAAAACAGAGGCCAAGCACCTCCCTGGAAAAACACAAGAGCCGCGGCATGCTTGGCCAAGCGCCACGGCGCGCCTCGAGTTCAATGGCCTACCCAGGCCTCGCATGCACACGGTCTGTGACATGCCCCTCCTAGGGCCATAACTCTACCTGCAAGCCCAGAAAAACCCAGCCTTTCCTTCAAGTTTTCCCCGAGCTTAACCCCACATATCTCATCCAAAATTACCCCCAACCTCAGGATTAAGCCCAAAATTCATACTCATGCAACCTAAACATACCAAAAATCTCAAGAACTAATTCCTACACCCATCAAGCAATCAAAACCAATCCTAGAAACCAAACCATGCATGTCTAAGTCCTAACACCCAACATCAGCAAAATTCAACTTGTTTAACAAGTTTAACACTTACCTTTGAGCTTGATTAGATCCATGAGTTAGTCCTCAAAAGCCCAGCTTTAAGTTCCTCCTTTGCTTCCAAGAATATCAGCTTTCTTTCTCCTCTTCTTCTCTTGGCTCTTGCTTTCCTGTAGAGCTCCCAAGAAAATTCCAGCATATACCAAAGTGAAGAAAACGTGAAGCACTTTACCCCTACCAATTCTAACTTATCCCTTAAGAAAATTTCCCTTTTTGCCCTTAAATCTATCATTAACCCTCAAGTAATCCCAAGGGAAATTTGGTCATTTCCCAAATCACGTTAGGTCCTCGAGGAAAAATAATAAATTTTCCCTACTGTTCCCTCCTAGACATTCTATCCTCAAATATATCTCCAAATATTTATTTCCACAAACCGATAACCCCATAAAATGTCTAATACCCGAATTACCCCTCGACTCGCCCCGAGTCGGATTTTCAACCCCGTTGTGACTTTCAAGCTAACCGCTCCCTAGGACTGTCTTGAATCATGCAACACAGATATATCACAATTATTACAATTATCACATTTATGCCCTCAACGGGCTAAAATTACAAACATGCCCCTAATAACCAAACGGGGCCCACATGCATATTTAATCCACCTAAACACGCATCACTAATCACATATTCACACAAATTCACATATTATAACAATAAATCACTTATTTCCCTCTAGGCACGCTAATCAAGGCCCTAAGCCTTATTAACGAATTTTGGTCATTACAACTATCCCCTCCTTGTAGAAAATTTGTCCTCGAAATTACCTGAACAACTCGGGATACCGCTCCCGCATTTCTGACTCAAGTTCCCACGTTGCCTCCTCAACCTTGGAATTCCTCCACAACACTTTCACCATGGCGATGGTCTTGCTCCGCAAGACTTTGTCCTTCCGGTCAAGAATCTGAACTGGCTTATCTTCTTATGACAAATTCTCATAACTCAGAAAAAGCGTCGAATCAGACACATACTTCCGGAGCATGGACACGTGAAACACATTATGAACCCCTGATAAGGCTGGAGGCATCGCCAATCTGTAAGCTACCTCTCTAACCCGTTCCAGAATCTCGAAGGGGCCAACAAATCTAGGGCTCAGCTTGCCTCGAACACCAAATCGTTTCACTCCCCTCAAAGGTGAAACCTTAAGGAACACATGGTCACCAACTTGAAATTCCACGCTCCTGTGTTTCAGGTCTGAGTAACTCTTCTGTCGACTCTGGGAGGCGAGCATTCGAGCTCTAATCTTCTCAACCACCTCATTGGTCCTCTGAACCATCTCAGGACCTAAGTACCTCCTCTCACCCGTCTCATCCCAATGGATAGGTGATCTGCACTTCCTCCCATATAGCATCTCATACAGAGCCACTCCGATAGTCGCTTGATAACTGTTGTTGTACAAGAACCCAATCAAAGGGAGATACTTACTCCAAGATCCCCCAAAATCCACCACACGGGCTCGTAACATGTCCTCCAGTATCTAAATCGTCCTCTCAGTCTAACCATCTGTTTAAGGATGATAAGCGGTACTAAACCCTAACTGCGTGCCCATAGCCTTCTGCAGACTCTCCCAAAACTTGGAGGTGAAGGTGGGAACTCTGTCGGAAACTATCGACCTCGGAGCTCCATGAAGTCGAACAATTTCCTTCACATATAACTCGGCATACTGTTCCACAGTGTAAGTCATCCTGACAGGTAAAAAGTGGGTGGACTTGGTATACCTATCCAAAATCACCCACACTGAGTCATGCTGTCCCATGGTCCTCGGCAAACCAACCACGAAGTCCATGGTGATATCTTCCCACTTCCACTCTGGAATCCCTAGAGGCTACAACAACCTTACTGGCCTCTGATGTTCAGCCTTGACCTACTGACAAGTTAAGCACTTGGCCACATAATCCACCACATCCCTTTTCATGCCCGACCACCAATACAAAGCTCTCAGATCTTGGTACATCTTCGTCGTACCTGGATGTAAGGAATTGGGAGTGGTATGCAGTTTATCTAATATCTCCCGCCGGATATCAGAATCCATCAAAACATAGATCTGACCCTTGTACTTCAGCAACCCCATCTCCAAGATAGAGAAGTCCTTAGTCGCTCCGACTAAGACGTTCTCCCTGTGACCCTTCAAATGGAAATCTTTCCTCTGCGCCTCCTTGATCCTCTCAAGGAGCGTAGACTGAAGAGTGATGTTGGATAACCGACCAACCACCAACTCTATACCTGCTCTAGTCATCTCCTCCGCTAGCTTATCATATATCTGTCTCGAACTGAACAGCTGCCTTGGGCCTTTCCGACTCAATGCATCAGCAACTACATTAGCCTTCCCAGGATGGTATAGGATATCACAATCGTAATCCTTAACCAACTCCAGCCACCGTCTCTGGCGCATATTTAGATCCTTCTGGGTAAAGAAGTACTTCAAACTCTTATGGTCAGTGTATATCTCGCACTTCTCACCATACAGATAATGTCTCCAAATCTTAAGTGTGAATACCACCGCTGCCAATTCTAGATCATGCGCGGGATATCTCTGCTCAAACTCCTTTAACTGTCTTGATGTGTAGGCTATCACCTTCCCAGCTTGCATTAGCACACACCCTAAACCCTGTCTGGAAGCATCACAATAAACCACGAACTTCTCATTATCTGTCGGCAAACTCAACACTAGCACGGTGATAAGTCGCTGCTTCAATTCTTTGAAGCTGTTCTCACATTTGTCTGTCCAAACATACTTTGTCTTCTTCTTTGTCAATTCTGTCAATGGCTTAGCTATCCTGTAGAACCTCTCAACAAACCGCCGATAATACCCTGCCAATCCCAGAAAACTCCTCACTTTAGGAACACTGCTCGGTCTAGGCCAATCTCTCACTACCTCAATCTTACTTGGGTCTACCAGAATCCCTTCCTTACTGACGATATGGCCCAAAAATGTAACTTGTGGTAACCAGAACTCACACTTACTGAATTTAGCATATAACCTATGCTCCCTCAACTGTTGAAACACCGAACGTAGATGCTGCTCATGCTCTATCTCTGACTGAGAGTACACCAGAATGTCGTCGATGAACACAATCACGAACTTGTCTAAATTGTCCTTGAAAACCCTATTCATCACATCCATAAAAGCTGCTGGGGCATTAGTTAATCCAAAGGAAATAACCAGGAATTCATAGTGTCCATACCTCGTACGAAAAGCAGTCTTTGGTATGTCCTCCTCTTTGATCCTTAACTGATGGTAACCTGACTGGAGATCAATCTTGGAAAACACTGTCCTTCCCTGTAGCTGGTCAAATAAATCGTTGATCCTAGGCAGTGGATACTTATTCTTAATAGTCAACTTGTTCAACTCTCTGTAGTCAATACACATACTAAGAGATCCATCCTTTTTCCTGACAAACAACACTGGAGCACCCCATGGCGAGAAACTCGGTCTGATAAACCACAAATCCAATAACTCCTGCAACTGAATCTTCAACTCCTTCAACTTTTCCGAAGCCATTTTGTACAGTGTCCTAGATACTGGCTCCGCCCCTGGTACCAACTCTATAACAAAATCAATCTCCCGCTGTGGCGGCGGCCCTGGTAGATCTGCTGGAAATAAATCCGGAAACTCACATACCAATCTGGTCTCCCCCAGTCCAACCGACACAACCTTAGAGGTATCCACAACATTCGTTAGGAATCCTATGCAACCTCCCTGCATTAGGTCTCTAGCCTTCAATGCTGAGATCATAGGTACTCACGGTCCACTAGCTGTTCCCACAAATACAAAGGGTATCTCCCTTTCTGGTTCAAAAGTCACCATCCTGCGCTTGCAGTCAATCGTCGCCCCATACTTCGATAGCCAATCCATCCCTAGGATCATATCAAAGTCATCCATTGCAAGCTCAATCAAATCAGCAAAAAACTCTTTACCATCTACCTTTACTGGTAAAACTCTAATCCATCTCCTAGAGACTACCAATTCCCCAGTTTACAACAAAGTCTGAAAACCCCTAGCATACAAAACACTAGGTCTACACAGCTGATCTATCACTCTAGCAGATACAAACGAATGAGTAGCTCCCGAATCAAACAATGCAGTATAAGAAGAACCAGCACTAGAAATCTGACTTGTCACAACCGAGGGGCTAGCCTCCGCCTCAGTCTGAGTCAAAGTGAACACCCTGGCAGGAGCGAGACTGTCGCCCTGCTTCGGCTCCTCCTTCCTAACTTATGGGCAGTCCTTCTTCAGATGATTAGCACTCCCACAAACAAAGCAGGCCCTAATCCTGCACTTACCCTAATGTCATCATCTGCACCGAGGACACACCGAAAAACTCCTCCAGTTGTCACCTCCGCCCTGACGGCCACCAAAAGCACCCCGTGCCCTCCTATCCGGGCTAGGAGGAACAAAAGAATCTGGGCCCTTCCTCTTCTGTTCACTGGAGCCACTACCCCGACTGGACCCAATAAAAGGAGGCACCATTCTCCTGGCATCACGCCTAACAACACTCTCTCTCCAAATTTGATCCTCGACCCCCTCAGCTGTAAGGGCCTTGTCTACAACTTGAGCATAAGTAGTAGTCTCTGGATCCAAAGTGATCTTCACATCACGGGCGATCATAACGTTCAATCCCTGTACAAATCTGTCTCTTCTTGCTACATCCGCCGGCACTAAATCTGGCGCAAACTTCGCCAATCAGTCAAATTTCAGAGCATACTCTGTACGGTCAACCGATTCTGTGCCAAGTTGATGAACTCGTCAACCTTCGCAGCTCGAACTGCAACACTGTAGTATTTCTCGTTAAAGATGTTCCTGAACTCTTCCCAAGTCATAACTGTCACATTCCTCCTCTGGACTACTACATCCCACCAGATGCGGGCATCCTCTCTGAACATGTACCTAGCACAAGCTACCCTATCATTCCCCTTAACCCTCATAAAATCAAGAATAGAAGAAATCATGTTCATCCACTGCTCTGCCCGTAGTGGGTCTGGCCCATCCTCAAAGGTGGGAGGATGCTGCTTTCTGAACCTTTCATATAAAGGTTCCCACCTGTTCTCCACAATAGATTGAACCGGCACTGGTGCCACAACCTGCTGAACTGGCAACCCAGTGAACTGCGGAGGGGTCTGCTGTCTCAACTGTCAAAGTTCTTCCTCTGTTTGTTGTAATCTTTCTTCCATTTCGGCAAACATCTATTGCCAATTCTGTGGGACAGGTGGAGGGTCCTGACTGTGGTTATCATCCTCGGATCTATTGCCGCGGAGTCTAGATGATTGTTGAGGCATCTCAACCAATATGCCTGCAATCAACGACACCACTCATCAGGCATGATAATAACATCCAAAACCACCTCCCAATCAAATAACATACAGGTAGCATATAACACTCAACGGGCCATGCCCTGACATCATGCATATGTTAACTCATTCATCATGCTCTATATGAAATAAACAGGCAAACATGGCATTTAAGCACATATGCAAACATATAAGTCAATTATTACCAACCAACCATGAGTCGAGCTTGTCACTGACAGCGAGCGTACATGTTCAGTCATTCTCCAGAAAACATAAACCTTGGTTCGTTCTGATACCAAGTTGTAACGCCCTACTTCCTTAGAGCCGTTACTAAGTGAGTTTTAAACGTGCATTTAACTCGCTGATCGAGGTCGGTTTCGGGTACAGGTACCATAAACAAAGATATAAATTTTGAAAATAATTCTACCTACTGAAAATCATAAAGCGTCTAACATTTGGGATCCCAAAATACTGTTTAGAAATATTTACAACTCAAAAATATAATCAGAGTTGACTAAACGACAAAATTCAGATTTGGTACAATCATCTCCCAAAAATACCCCTGGCCATGGCAGCCAGGCAGGCCAAACATGTACGCCCCGCTTCATGGTCTCCGTACTCATTGTTGGTCGACTTTCCCCTTGCCTTTACCTGCACCATAGAGCACCCGTGAGCCGAGGCCCAGCAAGAAAACCCTCACAAGAAGATAACATATGCATATCAAATACTTAACATATAAACAAGCCATCCTCACGCTATACACGTACGACCATGCCGTCCCAGGCGCTTTACCAGGCCCTGGGTTCGCGGTCCACACCGTGAGTATATCCCAGGTATCATTTAGGGTCTCACCCTGGCAACTCGCACTCCGTGTGCTAAACGCTGCTCCCGGCCCTTAGCCGTTCTCGGCCGTCGCCGTTCCCGGCCGTTGCTATTCCCGGCTCTTGCCGCTCATTCAATTATATGTACATATAGTATAATTAAACAGATACTTAAACACATATAAATTCAATCAAAGGGCTACGCCCTGCAACACAATCATATAGGGCCGAGCCCTGCAACACAATCATATAGGGTCGTACCCTGCAACACAAGCTCTACGGGAACAGTAGTTTCCTTACCTGTGTCCCGAGCTTTCCAGGCACCGATGTCCCGAGCACAGTCCCCTAGTCGAAGCCTCACTGAAACCTTAGTCACAACGTACCAACAATATCCATCTATCCAGTTCTAATCCATTAAATAACTTTGGGTCATAATTCTAGTCTCCGGGACCTTGAATTCTATCAACCCGGGTGATAAAATCCATCCCGAGCCTTAACAATTAAGTTCCCAAGTCAAAACCCACAAGACACCTTGCATCTTGAACTAGGGTCGTGGCCCAACCCCTTAAGGGCCACGACTTTCCTCAAAACAAAGGCCAAGCACCTCCTTGGAAAAACACATGAGTCGCGGCATGCTTGGCCAAGCGCCGCGGCACGCCTCGAGTTCAATGGCCTCGCCAGGCCTCACATGCCCGTCCTAGGGCCACAACTCTACCTGCAAGCCCAGAAAAACCCAGCCTTTCCTTCAAGTTTTCCCCGAGCTTAACCCCACATATCTCATCCAAAATTACCCCCAACCTTAGGATTAAGCCCAGAATTCATACTCATGCAACCTAAACATACAAACAAACTAAGAACTAATTGCTACACCCATCAAGCAATCAAAACCAATCCTAGAAACCAAACCATGCATGTCTAAGTCCTAACACCCAACATCATCAGAATTCAGCTTGTTTTACAAGTTTAGCACTTACCTTTGAGCTTGATTAGATCCCTGAGTTAGTCCTCTAAAGCCCAGCTTTAAGTTCCTCCTTTGCTTCCAAGAATATCAGCTTTCTTTCTCCTCTTCTTCTCTTGGCTCTTGCTTTCCTGTAGAGCTTCCATGAAAATTCCAGCATAAACCAAAGTGAAGAAAACGTGAAGCACTTTACCCCTGCCAATTCTAACTTATCCCTTAAGCAAATTTCCCTTTTTGCCCTTAAATCTATTATTAACCCTCAAGTAATCCCAAGGGCAATTTGGTCATTTCCCAAATCCCGTTAAGTCCCCGAGGCAAAATAATAAATTTTCCCCAATGTTCCCTCCTAGACACTCTATCCTCAAATATATCTCCAAATATTTATTTCCACAACCCGAGAATCCCATAAAACCTCTAATACCCGAATTACCCCTCGACTCGCCCCGAGTCAGATTTTCGACCCCATTGTGACTTTCCAGCTAACCGCTCCTTAGGACTGTCTCGGATCGTGCAACACAGATATATCACAATTATTACAATTATCACATTTATGCCCTCAATGGTCTAAAATTACAAACATGCCCCTAATAACCAAACGGGGCCCACATGTATGTTTAATCCACCTAAACATGCATCACTAATCACATATTCACACAAATTCACATATTATAACAATAAATCACTTATTTCCCTCCAGGCACGCTAATCAAGGCCCTAAGCCTTATTAGCGAATTTGGGTCATTATAGGGCTCCAGGATACCGAGCCGATAGAAGAGCCTGAACTCCAAAGCCAAACTCCTTTATAGAAGTTGTTCATAGATGGCTCTTCCAACGAGCACAATACTGGAGCAGGTTTGATCTTAGTTACTCCCAAAGGACATTGATTCCACTGTGTAATTAGAATCGACTTCACAACATCCAATAACGAAGTCGAATACAAAGCTCTGCTCGCAGGATTAAGATTAGCATAGGACATGGATATAAAGTCACTTGAAATCTGCAGTGACTTCCAATTAGTGGTTAATCAAATTATTGGAGAATATCATGCTCGGGGTCTAAAAATGGTTGCTTATTTGAACAAAGAAAAGGACTTATTGGCACAGATTGAAAAATATACTCTCCAGCAAGTACCTCGCGACCAGAACTCAAACGCTGATGCTTTGGCCAAGTTAGAAAGTGCGAAGGATGCTGACACCTTGAATATAGTACCTGTTGAACATTTGTCCACGCCAAGCATTCAAGCAGAAGAGTCTTCCCTGGTAATTCAAGCAGCGGACACATGGATGGCGCCCTTCATTGAATACTTAGAACATGGAGTGCTGCCAACAGACAAAAACAAAGCAAGAACCCTCCAGAGGCAGTCGGCTCATTTTATTCTGGTCGATGGAAATTTATACAAGATAAGGTACTCGATGCCACTTCTAAGGTGTGTTTCTAAGGAAAAGGCCAAAGAGTTAATGCGAGAAGTCCATGAAGGTTTCTGCGGAGATCATGCTGGGGGGCAGAGTTTATAAAAAAAGATCCTAAGGCAAGGATACTTCTGGCCAAAGATGAACGAGGACTTTGTGGATTTTGTTCAGAAGTGTGACAATTGCCAAAGGTTCTCCAAGACACTGCGAGCAGCCCCTAATGAGCTAAAGCAGATGCAAAGCTCATGGCCATTCGTAGTGTGGGGAATAGATTTGATTGGGTCTTTACCCACGGGAAAAGGCAACATCAAATACGCTGTAGTTGCTGTTGACTACTTCACAAAATGGGCCGAAGCTGAGCCACTTGCAACAATAACAACCAAGAAGGTGCTGGATTTTGTGGTCAAGAACATCATGTGTCGCTATGGGTTGCTAAGAAAGATTGTCTAAGATAATGGCACCCAATTTGACAGTGATCTGTTCACAGATTTTTGCGAAAGGCACGAGATTATCAAGAGCTTTTCTTCCATAGCTCATCCGCAGGCAAACAAACAGGTTGAAGCTGTCAATAAGACACTGAAGGATACCCTGAAGAAAAGGCTTGAAGAAGCGAAGGGGGCATGGCAAGAAAAATTACCTGAAGTCCTTTGGTCATATAGAACGTCCCATCGAACAACAACATGCCATACTCAATTTTCCTTGGCCTATGGATTTGAAGCCATGTTGCCTGTTGAATTAGATTCACCATCGCATAGAAGGTTGGCATACAATCATAGTGTGAATAGTCAGTTGTTGATGGAATCTTTGAATTTGGTCGATGAAAGGCGCGAGCAAGCTCAACTCCGAGTAGCAGCTTACCAACAAAAGGTCACTCGGTATTTCAACTATAAAGTATGCGAAAGAAAATTTAACGTTGGAGATTTGGTACTTAGAAGATTTTTTCTAAACACCCGCGATCAAGCTGCTGGAGTGCTTGGACCTAACTGAGAAGGTCCGTATCAAATTGAAGAAGTCCTCCAACCAGGCACCTAAAAACTTGCTCACTCAGATGGAGATCTCATTCCTCGCTATTGGAATGGAGAACACCTGCGCAATTATTATCAATAAAACAGTTCTTTTTAAAGAATTCACTTGTATTAATTTCACTTTTTACAAGTTTATGAACAAGGGTTAGTCAATCATATGACTAGTCGCTTATAAGTGTAAGATCACTTTTTTGATCACTCGTACAAACACGATTGTCCATTTACTATGAGAAATAAAAGGAACTGTGCGCAGCCAGTTATTCTTGCCAATTATTGTATTTATTACAAGTATTTGCTCATTATGTGTGTTGTTTTGCTAAATAATCACTTTTTATAAGTATTTCTACGAGCAGTAATGTTCAAACAGGTCTTGGTCTTGGCAAGTGACCGAGGACCTTAAGCTCCTCAATCACTTGGGGGGCATATAAGGTACTAAGCAAGCAAAGCATATCAACATGCATATGTAAAGACACGAGAAAAATAAGGGAAAGCATAGTACAATACTTAGAGTATTTTTCAAAATTTTGTTTAAATTTTGTTAAATCAAAGTAAAGTGCTATGCTAAGTTCGGTCATGCGAATAGATGTTATAATAAAATATTATAATATTAAAACAGAAATGTTTTACACTGCGAGCAATTGCTTCTCGGATGTAATTGTTAATTAAAAGGAAAGCTGCCTACGCAGCAAAAAATTGTCTTGACATCACGAACCGTGGTTCGTGTGTCCTAGTTACAAATTAAAATAAAATAAAGTTATGAAGCAGCAGGAGAAGCTGGAGGATCTTGCTGAGGCTGCTGGTCGATTGTAGTATCAGCACCCTCATTAATGCCTTTGATACCTGTGGCCAAAGAAATCTCGGGGGATCCCTGAGCTGTTTCCTCTTCAAGGCGAGCAACGCATTTTGCCAGCTCAGCTTGCTTCATACGCTCTGGTAAATAGTCAAAGTTCACCTCGCGGTTGTTTTTCCAAAACATATAAAAGCAGTTGAAGGTTGCTCCCCTGAACCTCTCCAAGTCACTAGCGTTAGTCTCTTTGAGCAATTTAACTCACTCCTCCAACTCAGCAGTCTTGTTCCTACTAATCACCAGTTCATCTTGGATTTTGGAGGCCTATTTGTAGTTCAACACTGAAGACTCCTTGTACCTCTCTTTGGACTCAGTGACTTTAGCCAAGGCCTCCTTATGTTGCTTCAGCTCCCCGACCAGTTTGGTAATCTTCTCCTCAGTAGCTCTTAGTTGTTCAACATTTCTTTCCTCAGCCTCCTTGAGTTTCTCGGTGTGTTTGGCCTTGGCCACTTTGAGCTACTCGCCAAGTCTCTCCTCAACAACTTTAGTCTCTTTAGCATATTCGGCAGCCATCTCTTACGAGCGACGCCAGCCAGTACTCAAGGTTAGAACTCCTTGCGATCAGAGAAAAAATAAAGCTGTTAGTAGAAATAAAGGACAAGGTAAACAATTAAAGCACAAAAAAAATGGCAACTTACAATGAGTACTTCGTTCAGCCCACGACTGAAAATTTGGTCGACTTTCATGGAGCCAGTGTTGCTGATGGCTTCTTAGCTACGCCGATCCCTTGATAGATTTTTCAGCTTATTGTTGGCTGAGTTGAAGGCTATGTTCATGAAAGCCTCTCCTTGAGTATTTCCTGACTGATCAGGAGGAGTCTGTTCGATGGGAGCTGGTGGAGTCAGGTCAGCGGGAGCTGGTGGAGGATTCTGGTCGATGGGAGCTAGAGGAGGAGTAGTTTCCTTGGAAGGTACAGGTACAGGAGGATCCTCAATCCGAGCCCTTTTCTTTGAGGGATCGCTACTGCTTTCCCCAGGATGTCACTTGCTTTCCTTTTTCCTGCTCGCAGAAGCAGTGGTTTTGCGTTGGCTGTACAGGTCAAACGTGTCATTGGAAGGCATGAGTGCATGATATAAAAAAACGATCAGGCAATATAAATTGAGATATTTACTAAATCAAGGAAATAAGAGTAAGAAAAATTATAAGTAGTATACCCGAGCTACTATTACTGGTCGATACATTATTTATGGTACTACTGCTACACTCACTCTCTGCCTTGAAGAAATCTGAATTTAAACTAGTCACATATTTAAAGTTGCCGTCCTCGTCAAATAAATGACAGGGAATGGGAAAACTGTCTAAGAGTGAGAAGTCAGTATCGTTCTCATCAGATGACTTAAGTATGGGCTTGGGGTGTTCTGGAAGTTTCTGCTTGCTCTTCCCTTGTTGGGTCGGAACAGCAGGAGCTCGAGGAATATTGGAGGGTTCCCTGATGGTCAGTCCTATAGCTTGCCTTCTCGAGGGCTATGACACATCCTGATGCTGCTTGGGGAGGTCTCCTCCAGTTGCACTCCCTACTGTGGACTCCCTCACATCTTGGTGAGGCGCCAGAAGGCCGACCAGCCTTAAGTTTCTCTCCGTGACCAGCTCTTTGACGCTTTTTTCGATGTCTGTCATGCTGGCCAAGGAAGCTGCCCTTATTCCCATCTATGGAGTAGGGACTGGTCGGTACCATGGATCTAAACAACACTAAAAATTCTAAAGATGGTATAGAGAAGCTAGAAAAACACAAGCGACTAGTGAGCAAAAGATTTACCTCCTCGGGTGAAGACCAGGTTATCGGCGACAAGGTCTATTGTAAGAAAGTATTCCTAGAAATACTTCCCTACATTGGACTTGTGGGTGATGTCACTCAGGAAGGTGCGAGCAGAATCCTGGTGGTAGAAGTGAAAGAATCCCCTGTTGTTGTGGTTGGGGTTAGACTTGAGATCGAACAGGTAGTTGATCTCATGCGGCATTAGTACTGGCCACTTCTTATGGTTATAAAGGATATAGAGTGCATATAATAATCTATATCCATTGAGGGTGATTTGGAAGGGGGCGACCTCAAAATAATTGGCCACCCCTTGAAAGAATTCGTGCAGAGGCAAGATTTCCCTTGCCTCGATATGATACCTCGACCAGGCACTGAAGGCGCCCCCAGGCACGTTTGCCCGCTGGTCAGGTGAAGGTTTGATGAGGGTTATCCCAGGAAGACCGTACTTCTTGAGATAGTTGTTTACCATCCTAGCTGAAATGTGCTAGGAGGAGCTACATACCATTCGACCTTTGGCCTAAGGCCGTCGCGAGGTCGGGCTTTAGTTTGGATTTTGGGTTGAACAATATTTACAGGTTTTGGATTTGTAGAAGGGTCCTTAGTGTAAGGGGAAGGTTGGTTAGAAGAAGGGTTGGTTGTTTTCTTCTTTCTTTGAGCAATAGATTTTACGCGACTCATATTTGTTGAATTGGTCGGAGGTCTATTTGCTGAGTTATGTTGAGAAAAAGGAATTTTTGAAAATGGCAGTCATGACTGTTCTTGATCCTCGAACAGTAGCGCGAGCAAGTCGTCGTCAATCGGCCTCTCACCTCCCCGAGGATCGTGCATGAAAACCTGGGAACAAAAAAGGGGAGATGAGAATCTACGGCCAACAGACAGAAGCAGTGGAAACGTTGGGATAACGTTGCTCGTGTATAAAAGATAAGCTTTTATACGACCAGCAGCATTCTAACGTAAACACTAAAAACATTCGAATAGTTTGAAAAAACAGATTAAAAATCAGAAGTGAAAAGATTTTTCAGGGAAACTTTTCGACTTCGAAAATAGACGGGAAAAACCCAGATTTTCCGAGTGCATCAAAATCAAATTTTACTTTGATTTTGCGCCCTAACTCAGTAATCCTACTTCCCAAGCCAATTCCTAAGCCTCATTTAGTGTTTTTTCAAATTTAAACTCCTGTCCTATCATGCTACTACCTACAAGCCTGATTACCCCAAAATAATTTTTTCTCAAGAACATTCAAAAACTCAAAGCACCGAATATCAGAAAACTAGAGAAATGAAAGTTTCATGGCATGTCAAAAACAAAGAAGATTTGGAAAATTACTTGAATAAAAGATTGAAGTGGGGTTGCGAGCGTTGATACAAGCGGTTGGCCAGACACACCTCGGATCGCCAAGTTTTTTATGATTTGTTCTTGCTTTGTTCTTCAGAGTCTTGAGGAAAAGAAGAGTGGTAAAAGGTAAAAAGTGAGGAGGGCGAGTTATTTATATTGATCATGGCACTGTAAAAGAGGTAATGATGGGAGTGAATTTTCAAGACGTGGGGAAACGTGTTAGCCATCAAAATGGTTTTGGGAAACTGCAACAGCCATAATTAGCTACTTTTTCGAAAAGGTACTGATAGATGTGATAGGTCATACAAAGGGTCGGTCGGTTAAGTTTACTTTATGTTGGTCGCAGTAAAATAAACTTGGGGGACAAATGTTTACCAAAAAATGGACTACCTGATGATGTGGCAGGATTGGCCTACACGTGGGATACCCATGGCAGTTTAAGTAAGTATGGTCTGTTCGACCATCGACCAGAAGAGAATTGGCTCATCAGACAACATAATTATGGGCGACCAGTCTGGTCGCAAATTTTCATTTATTTCCTTCAGATATGTAATTTTGTAATTATGTATTGATTGTAATTTCCATTATTATTTAGATACGCCTGTGTTAAATAAAATTAAGGCCAATTGGCCCATGTAGAACTCCTTGAGCCTATAAATAAGAACCAAATGGCTCAAGAGAGGGGACATTTTTTTGGGATTTTTACTATTTGGAACTTTAGAATTCTAAGACAGAAATAGAGTGTTTTTATCCACCATATTTGTATTCATCCTGAAACTAGTGAAACTCATGTGCCCTGAGTTTATTGATCACAGTACTTGGGATTTACATCAATAAGAACACTAAGTGAACGTAGGTCATTACCATCTTATTGGGATCGAACCACTATAAATATTTTGTGCTGTTTATCTAGTTGTCTTGATTTCATCTCATTTTCTATCGTTTTACTTGACTCCGTGTCGTTGACCAATTCGAGGGTCAACAGGTACCTATTTTTTTTCTTCATGTTCTACTCAATATATATATATGTGCATGAAAATTATATAGATTTGCATAAAATTTTCTTTGTAGGTTTCAATTATCTTATCTATCTCATATTAAATTTAATGTTTTATATATATGTTTCATATATAATTATCTCGTATTAAATTTCATATTCTATATATATGTTTCATATATAATTATCTCGTATTAAATTTCATGTTTTATATATATGTTTCATATATAATTGTCTCATATTAAATTTTATGCTATATATATATTTCATATATAATTGTATCATAATTAAGAGATATTCATATATAATTATTTCTATATCTTAATTTCTTTCTGTTTCATATCCATGTATTGAAATTATAAAGAAAGAAAAAAAATTGGTAAATATATTTCAATTGATGGGAATTTATATTTCGTCTGGTACATGTATATATATATTTTTCTTTTATTGTCTTTTATATATATACTAATATTATTTATGCATAATTATATATATATATACATATATATAGAAAAAAGGGAGAGTGTTACGTTTTTTTCCCATTATATGTTTTTTTTTGAGTTTTTGCATATTTAAATTATGTATAAAGTTAAAATTACTTTTAAATATATATATATATAGAAAATTATATATGTATTTAAATGTCTCATTATAAATGGTTTCTTCACTGCCTATCACATGTGTATACTCACCATTCAAGTATGATGTAATTGTTAGTTTTCAATTTTGATCTTAAAACGTAATTTCTAAAAGTGCAATTTTTTTTATTTCACCATTTAGACATGGTTGAAAACATGGATGTTATTCCTACTGAAAGCACTGGTGGATCTCCCCGAACTCCGGCTTCGACCACAAAGAACCAGTCGTCAAGGGACCAACTTGTGCAAGTTTCGGTTCCAATAATTCCTGTGAGCCATAATGAGAAACCGAAAAAATTCACTGGTGTGAATTTTAAGACCTGGCAGCAGAAAATCCTAGTCTACTTAACAACATTGAGTCTTGTGAGATTCTTGAAAGAGGATCCTCCAACGGTTGGAGATGACGAAGTAGATGTGCAAACTCAACATGCATTTGAGGCATGGAAGCACGCTGCATTCCTTTGTAGGAATTATATTCTGAATGGCTTGTCTGATTCGTTGTATAGTGTGAAGAAAACAGCTAAATAATTGTGGGATTTTTTGGACCACAAGTACAAAGCCGAATATGTTGGAGCCAAGAAATTCTTAGTTGGCCAATTCTTGAAATTCAAGAGGTAGGATTCCAAAAATGTGATAAGCCAAGTGCAAGATCTTCAGTTGATCATCCATGGAATACATTTTGAAGGGATGGTCTTGAGTGAGTCTTTCCAAGTAGCTGCTATTATAGAGAAGCTACCCCTGCATGGCTAGACTTAAAAAATTATCTGAAGCACAAGCGAAAGGAAATGAGGGTTGAAGATCTCATTCGCAGACTTCACATTTAAGAGGATAACAAATGTAACGTCCTCCTAATCCAGGACCGTTACACTGCGTACTTTAAATTGTGTCAGACTTGCTAATCAAGTCATTTGGCTTAAAACGTGTAACTATGGTTAATGTCAAGGGATAGGGTTAAAAAATTTGGTCAAAGGAACCATTGACTTTTATTTAAAAAGTTTCATACAATCATGGGATCCCAAAATATTACAACTAAACTTTTAAAAAGGTGTATATACATAAAAAATTACATATAGCTGACCTAAGCGGCAAAAATAAGGCTACAACCCTAGTTCATTTGAAATATCCTCGGTCGTGGTGGTCAAGCAGCCACATATGTACACGCCACCACCGAAGCTCTCCAACTCATGGCTGGTCAAGCTTTCCCTTCCCCTTACCTGCACCATAAAGCACCCGTGAGCCAAGGCTCAGCAAGAAAACTCAACATGTGCATAAACAGAAATACATATTTCAAGAAGCTTATCTAGTATATCCAACAATAATAACCTACACATATAGTCATTCAGCTACAAAATAATAGTCATTGGACCAATTTGGGGCCGCTGCCCTGAATAGTTGACCATAGAGCCAACCCTGGGGACTATGCCCTAGCTATGTGACCATATAGTCACCTGGGGCCGTCGCCCTTAGCTCTGAATAACCAGCCATAGAGCTAGCCCAACACCTTTGGTTTTCCAACGACCATAGGGTTGGCCAACGTAATAGTACATTGCTAATTTAGGCCTAAGCCTTTCCACCAACGCGCATCGCGCTTTTGCTGTCCTTGACTAATAAGTTAAGCCCTGATCCAGGTATTCAAACTTCAATACAGAAACATATATGAATAGGCATATCCCAACAAAACGAGCACGCATGTATGTTAATCACATAACACCATTGAGTAACTGTACTCATAATACTAATCATACCTATCTAACAGGGCCTCAGGCCCTAACCACGGAATCCATGCAACGAACATGAAACACTTAAGCAGTTATAGAATATTCATGTAGGATCAATCAACAGTTGAAACAATAGCATAAACATAAATGTTCTCAGGGGCCCAAGCCCTAAACATAATTATGGATAATAGTCGGGCCAAGCCCTGATCACATATAACACGTATTGGGTGAATTGTTTTTACCTCAGGTCCGAGTATAGCGTAAAATAAGGACGACATTCGAGCACGATCCCGATCCCAAGCCCCTAGCGATAACCTAGTCACAACCATAATATAGGATTCCATCAATCACGAGCAAATAAAGGCTTCCAGACTGGGTCCTAGCCTCCGGGACCTCGAGTTCCACTAAACCGGGTAGCAGAATCGATCCCGAGCCCTAAGGAAAAGGTTCCTATCATTAAAAAATCCCCAAGGCCAAAATTGCAAAGGCAAGTTGTGACCTGCCCTTAAGGGTCACGGCGCGTCCCCTCTAATTTGAGGCCCTCTCCCTCTGCCAAAGGGATGCGAGCTACAACCTAACCAAGAGGGTCGCGGCGCACCTCCCAGATAGAGGCCTCCCAGGGCCCTGCGTTCAGCTGAGTTGAGGCCCCTCAAGAACAGAGTCACGACTTGGCCCTGTGAACCTAGATTTTCCTTATTTTCCAACAGCCAAATTCAACCCAAACTATCCCAATTTCACCCCAAAACCATAATTCAATTACCACAACAGTTTTAACATCTTCTCGGCAGCAAAACCCAACAAGAATTTAGTAATAAAACTCATCAAAACACCAAATTCACTTTTGAGCTATAAGGTTCAAAAACACCTCAAGAAAAACCATGGATTTTACTAAAATTCAGTTACAACGAAGAGATTGAATTGTTACCTTAGTCGTGAATGAAGATCCCCTAGCCACAAGCTATCCAAATCTCAATCCCAATCCTTCTATTCTTTGGTTTCCAGCCACAATCCTCTTAATTCCTCAAGAAAACTAGTTTGAGGTAGCTTAGAGAGAAAGAGAGGAAGAGAGAGAAAGTGAGCCGGGCAGTGGTACATTTCTGAGTGTTTCTTTATGTTTCCTAAGGCTTAAGTTTCATTTAAGCTAATCCCGAGGCTCGGGGTTCCAAAAACGTCCCCAAGGGCAGAATGGTCAAATTCCCCAGTATTTCCTCCTAAACTCGCGAACTCCAAATATATCCCCAATTGTACAGTCCCATTACTTGATAACTCAATTAAATTCCAAACACCCAAAATACCCCTTGACCCGCCCCGAGTCGGGTATTGGGTCCCGTTGACTTTCCTGCTAACCTGCTCCTAGAGATCGTCTAGTGCCAAATAACTCAAATAAAACCACATAATAATGTGGTCTCGCACATATATCAAATATATGCACTTATATACAATTATGCTCATAACGGGCCAAATTATCAAAATTGCCCTTTTAATAAGAAACGGGCCCACATGCATATTTAAGTCCCCTAAACATGCACACCTAGTTACATTATCATATAACTCACATAATCACAATCAAATATATGAAGTAAACATATAACTCCATATATTGCCATCCTGGCTCCCTAATCAAGGCCCTAAGCCTTATTAAGTAATTTTGGGACGTAACAACTATCCCTTCCTTACAGAAATTTTGTCCTCAAAATTTTACCTGAACAACTTGGGATACTGAGTCTGCATATCTGCCTCCTGCTCCCAAGTTGCTTCCTCGACCTTGATGTTCCTCCATAATACCTTAACTAAAGGTATAGTCTTGTTCCTCAGGGCCTTGCCCTTCCTGTCTAAAATCTGAACTGGCTGCACTTCATAGTATAAGTCTGCCTCTAGTTCTAGATCCTCATAACTCAGTACATGGGGTCCATCTGACACATACTTCCTCAACATGGAAATATGGAATAAATTATGCACACTAGACAGTGTAGGGGGTAAGGCCAACCTACAGACCACCTGACCGATCCTTTCTAGTATCTTAAATGATCCCACAAACCTAGGGCTCAGCTTTCCCTTCTTCCCAAACCTCTTCACTCCTCTCAGAGGTGAAACCCTAAGGAAGACATAGTCTCCCACCTGGAACTCCACGTTCCTCCGCCTTGGGTCCGAATAACTCTTCTGTCTACTCTGAGATGCAAGCATCCGAGCTCTAATCTTCTCGATAGCCTCAGTGGTCCTCTAAACTACATCAGGACCCAAATATTTCCTATCACCCATCTTATCCCAGTGAATGGGCGATCTGCACTTCCTACCATACAACATCTCATAAGGTGCCACCCCAATGGTAGACTGGTAACTGTTGTTATAGGAAAACTCTATCAGAGGAAAATATTTACCCCGGCACCCTTCAAAGTCCAACACACATGCTCTCAGTGTGTCCTCCAATATTTGGATAGTCCTCTCAGACAGACCATCAATCTGAGGATGATAAGCTATACTGAACTTCAGTTGTGTACCCATTTCCCTCTGCAAACTTCCCCAAAACTTGGAAGTATAGATAGGGTCCCTATTAGACATGATAGACCTCGGAGTCCCATGAAGGCGAACTATCTCCCTCACATAGAGATATGCATATTGGTCAACCATGTAATTCATCCTCACCGGTAGAAAATGAGATGATTTCGTATATCGATCCATGATGACTCAAATAGAATCATGTTGGCCCACTGTCCTGGGCAATCCTACCACGAAATCCATCGTGATATCTTCCCACTTCCACTCTGCAATATCCAGAGGTTGTAACAGCCCTACCAACCTCTGATGCTCAGCCTTGACCCGCTGACAGGTCAGGCACCTTGCCACATACTCAGTCACATCCCTCTTCATCCCATGCCACAAATATAGAACTCTTAGATCTTGGTACATCTTCGTGGTGCCCGGATGTAGAGAATAAGGGGTAGTATGAGATTCATCCCAAATCTCCCTTCTGATCTTGGTGTCCATCGGAACGCAGATCTGAACCTTGTATCTTAACAAATTCTCCCAGACCCTTTCGAATTAAGGCATCTACTACCACGTTAGCCTTCCCAGGGTGATAAAGGATCTCACAATCATAATCATTTACTAGTTCTAACCAACGTCTTTGCTTCATGTTCACATCCTTCTGGGTGGAAACATATTTTAAACTCATGTGATCAGTGTATATCTCACACTTCTCACCATATTAGTAGTGTCACCATACCTTCAGTTCAAAAACTGCTACTGCAAGTTCTAAATCATGTGTGGGGCATCTCTGCTCATATTACTTCAATTGACGTGATGCGTAGGAAATCATTGATAACTCTAAAAAATAGAGTTATTTTACCACATTTTTTTATGCTAATTGTTGCTTAGTCTTTGAGTTTTTAAGTGATTTATTAAGTTTTTTTTAGTAATTTTGAATTTATTAGTCTTATTATGATTTTATATATTTTTGTGTGTTTTTATAGATATTTTATTATAATATGCTGTAGTTTAATTATTTGAAATTTGTGTTGTTAGATTATAAGTTAAAAAAGGTGATTCTATTGAACTTAATTGCCAAAGTAAATTAAATTTCAATTAATATTTTCATGGACTTAATATGAGTTATTTTATAATTGAAAATATTTTATTCTAATTTAATGTTTATTTTGTAGATGTACTATGCAATTTTTATGCTTGAAAATAAAGAAGAGAAAAGAACAGAGAAGTGATAATTTTGTGAGAAAGACAGAGATTTCTGCATTTTTCAAAGGCCCAAAATCCATGCACTCTAGCCATTCCCTTCTCCTAGCTGTTGGGCCTGCCTCCAGGAGCCCAACCCGAGGCCCACCTTCAGCAGCCCGCCTGCCTTCCCCAGCGCCTGGGCCTTCCTCCAGCCAGGCCTGTCTGCTTCAGCTTCCCCTCTCCAACCGAAGCCCACGCCAACACTCCTTCAGCAGGCCCGTGCTTCCTTCCCAGCGCCAGCCTCCAGCCGCACCACTCAGGCCTGCGCCTCTCACCAGGCCCAGCCAGCTGCTGCCTCACCCATCCAGCCACAAGGCCCAGCCGAAACTACCCCAGACCCGCCTCACACATGCAACTTCCAGCTACCTTTTCCTCATTTTGAGCCCAACAATTGCATTTTTGTACCTTTGTCCCCTATGTCTAAAATGCCATTTTTTTTACCCAATTTTTCTACAACATTTTACCCAAATTCATCATCACTCTTGCAATTTACCCCTACTTGCCATATTATTATTAGTTTAATTAATCTAATCAATTTAATTAATTTAAATTAATGATTTTAATAATCTCATTTTGGCTATAAATAAGGGTTTTCAAGACCATTTTGGGGTGCTTAATTTTTGGTTACCATCTTCTATCTACCATTTTTCTCTCCGCCATTCTCTCTTCCATTTTGGGGTTTTCAAGAGAATTTTCAAGTATGTATTTTATTTTATTTATTTTGTAATTTCTATTCTAGTTATGTGCTTCTAATCTTTGTCATAAGATTATTAAGATCATGAAAAAGCAACTTGTAACTAGGTAATATTTATGTTGTACGTTGATTTCCCTTATAATGCAACAAAGTTTATGGATTTTTCTTCTTCATATATGTATTTCATCTTTAATATCTCATATTTTGGATTGTTAGATAATATACACTTTGTTCTTCATTTTACAAAAACATAATATTCTTTGTGTAAGATCTGTCATTAAATTGTACACATCCATGCATAGAACAAAAATATTATGTTTTGCCGTATAAATAATGTTATTTGATTTTTTGTTGTTTCATTAGGTTGATTCACATTAAATACTTTGAAGTTATAATTTTTGAAAAGTGAAGAAAAATCCTATCTTTTTAGAAGTAATTTGTGCTTAAAATTATAAATCTATTTGGAAAATGATAGTTTGATTTATTTTAA